>NW_006399926.1:3290664-3466239 GCF_000299155.1 Elephantulus edwardii
GTTCCCCCGGCTGGCGGCGGCATTGTAATTATCTTTGAATAAGTCTTTTGTGTTTCTAGTTAGATTTACTCCCAAGAATTTAATCTTTTTTTTTCCAAGCATTTAATCTTATGATCAGCTATTGTGATAGGTATTGTTTTTCTTAGCTCCAGTACTATATTCTCTTTGTCATTATAGAGAAATCCAATTGATTTTTGTATGTTGATCTTGTATCTTGCTACTTTGCTGAATTGGTCAACTATGTCTAGTAGTTTTCTTGCTGAATCTTTATGGTTTTCTAAGTATGCTATCATATCATCTGCATATAGAGATAATTTTACCTCCTCTTTGCCAATTTGGATATCTCTTATTTCCTTCTCTTGTCTTATTGCTACTACTAAGACTTCTAATATAGTATTGAATAGAAGAGGTGATAGTGGGCATCCTTGCTTAGTTTCTGTTCTTGAGGGGATTGCCTTTCTCCATTGAGAACAATGTTGGCTCTTGGTTTTGCATATATACTATTTACTATGATCAGGAAGGGGTGTTGGATTTTGTCAAAGGTCTTTCCTGCAACAATTGACAGGATCATGTGGTTCTTGTTCTTTGATTTGTTAATGTGATCAATTATACTGATAATTTCTCTTATGTTGAACCATCCTTGCATACCTGTTATAAATCCCACTTGATCATGGTGAATTATTATTATTATTTTTTAATGTATCATTGGATTCTATTGACCAGGATTTTATTCAGGATTTTTGCATCTATGTTCATGAGAGATATTGGCTTTCTATTTTGGTGGTGTGTTTACCTGGTTTTGGTATAAAGGGTATATTTGCTTCATAGAATGAGTTAGAGAATTCCATCTTTTTCTATTTTCTGAAATAGTTTTTATAGAATTAATGACAGTTCTTCTTTGAATGTTTGATAAAATTCACTTGTAAAACCATATGGTCTAAGGCTTTTTTTGTGGCTGGAAGTTGTTTTATTACCTTTTCAATTTCTTCTTTTGTAATGAGTCTGTTCAGATGTTCTTTCAAGTTTGGTTGCATCAGTTTAGGTAGGTTGTGATTTTCTAAGTATTTGTCCATTTCCTATAGGTTTTCATATTTGGTTTAGTTTTAATAATATTTCATTGTTAACTTTCTTATTTTAGTTGGTTCTCATGTGATATTGCCCATTTCATCCCTTATTTGGATTATTTGTGTCTTCTCCTTCTTTTCTTTGGTTAGTTTTGCTAGTGGTTGGTTGATTTTATTGACCTTTTTGAAGAACCATCTCCTAGTTTTGTTGATGATTTCAATTGTTTTTCTGTTTTCCATTTCATTTATTTCTGCCCAAATTTTTATAATTTCAGCACTTTTGGATGGTATTGCATTTTCTTGCTGTTCTTTTTCAATTTGTTGGAGATGTTGGGTTAGAGAGTCAATAGTAATTTTTTTCCTATCTTTTAATGTGTTTGCTTATTTCTATAAATTAACATTTAATTACTGCTTTGGCTATTTCCCAAAGATTTTGTTAAGTTGTGTTTTCTTTGTCATTTGTTTCAAGAAACATTTAAATTTCATTGTTTATTTCTTCTAGTACCCACTCATGTTCAAGCAAGGTTTTGTTCAATTTTCATATTATGGGTTTTTTCCCTTCTTTATCCTCTTGTTATTAATTTCTAATTTTGTAGCATTGAGGTCTGAGAAGAGCTTTGTATTATATCTGCTTTTGAATTTATTGATGCTTGCTTTGTAGCCTAAAATGTGATCTATTCTGGAGAACGTTCTGTGCTTTTTTGGGTGCAGTAGTTTACAACTATCTATGTGATTGAGTTGGTTTATTTTGTGGCTTAATTCTTCAGCATCTTTGTTGAATTTCTTTCTGGAAGTTCTATCTTTTCTTGAGAGTGGTGTATTGAAGTCGCCAACTACTATAGTAGTGTTGTCTGTTTCCTTTCTCAGTTTTGTTAATGTTTGTTTTATATGTTTTGCAGGTCTTTCATTTGGTGCATATTTATTATTGTTATATCTTCTCGTTCTATTGACCCCTTAATCATTATACAGTGACCTTCCTTGTTCTTTATGATGATGATTTTTTGCATTGAAATATATTTTATTGGAAATTAATGTTACCACTCCAGCTATTTTCTGGTTGTCATTTGCTTGGTATATTATTTTTACCACCTTTTTATTCTTGTCTTTCTTTGTCTTGATTTTTCAGGTGTGTCTCTTATAGACAGCATATTGATAGATTTTTTAAATCCAATCTGTCACTCTTTTATTCTCCAGTGGTGCATTTAAACAATGTACGTTCAGTGTGATTATTGAGAGGCAAGGTTTCATTGCTATAATTTTATTGAGTTCTTTTTAATGTTGCTGTTACTTTGGTCCATCCTGCTTTCTGTGGCATCTTTGTAAGAAGGACGTCTTTTAGTGTTTCCTGTAATGCTGGTCTTGTTTTTATGAACTCCCTTAGGTTCTGTTTTTCTGAGTATATCTTGATCTCTCCTTCATATTTAAAATTTTTTTTCAGTTCACTTTTCATTGCCTAGCTCTCTTTTTAATTTTTTTATTAGATTGTATTAATTTTAATGAACATTTACGAAGATTTTGGGTCTCCATTCATTCATTGTTGCACTATTTTCTCTACCCCCCAAGTTTGTTCCTCTTTTTTTCCCCCCATGAAAGTCTGTTTTAATTGACCCATTGCCACAGTGCTTGTCAAAGCCAGTTCTGATTAATCTCCTTTGTCAGTGTATCCTTTGCCATTCCCTATCCCTCCTCCGTGAGAGAGACTTCACCTGATTCATAAGGAAAAGGGGACGGTATATTCTCTTAGCTGCTTCTTGCTTAAAAGGGATGCGGTAGGTTTCAGGGTGAAGATCTTCTCTCACTACTCTAAAGGGCCCCTTTGGCAATAGGAAACATGTAGACTTTTGTGGAAATTGATATTGGAATTTAGATGCACTGTTATCAGTTGTGCTTAGCCGTACATGTTCATATCCTTGATGATGTATCATGGAACTGTTGCAGCCTAGAAGACACAAATTTAACTAAAAGGTTAAAAGTACATGAGTCAAAAATTAAAAAGCAATAATATTCCAAGTAGAGGTTCTAATAGTGGCACAAATCAAGTTTTAGAGGGAAGATAGTTCTTCTTCTTCTTCTTTTTTCTTTAATTATTATTAAATTTTAGTAGTTTTAATGAACATTTACAGAGATTTTGGGTTTTCATTCATTGATTGTGGCACTGTTTTCTATACCCTTCTCTCCAGTTCGTTCTGGGAAGGTAGTTCTTAAAATAAAAGGCCTATTGACTATCACTTTGTCTATTATAGTATAAAGGTTAGGAATCACAAGATGTAGGGGCTCAACTATGTCATTTATTGTTCTTAAGTCCTGATCAAATTCCATTTACCACTGGGTTGTTTTACAGCTTGGAAGTCCGCATGCAAGGCAGAGGTGAAGTAAGGAACTGTTTATGAGGTTTTCCATCAATTCCAACAATTAAGAAATAGTGAGAAGAGTTGGGACCTCAGAATGCTTTTAGGACCAAATAGTAGACTCTTGTGTCCAGGAGAAAACAAATATACTTACCAGTAATGTTAATGCTCACCCATAGCTCTTCTGGAAGGATCTAAATCGTTGAAGCGTCCTCCTTTGTTTCCAGCTGGGAGCTGTGGCCTGTCAGTCCTGTCAACCACGAGGACCTGATGTGGGCTATCCTTGGCCAAGTGTCCTTCAGATTCACACTTAAAGCAAGTGAGTAGGCGCTTCCTCTCTACTCCCTTGCCTATCTGTGGCTCTCGTCTGTGACACTGTCTACTGAAGTGACCCAGCTTTCCATAGTGGAAGAAATTCTGACCTCCTTTATTACTGTTCTCCTTTGTATTTGTTGGTCCGTTTTGCCAGGTATAATATTCTTGGTTGACAGTTGTGTTCTTTGAATGTTTGAAACATGTCATTTCATTGTCTTTTTACTCGCATTGTTTCTGCTGAGAAATTGACACTTAATCTTATTTTATCTCCCTTATTAGTTACTCCTTGTTTCTCTCTTATTACTTTCAGAATTTTCTCCTTATCTTTGGTTCTAGCAAATTTGATATGTCATGTTTTTCTTTTGGGGTCTATTCTATATGGTGTTCTCTCAGCTTCTTGAAAAAAAAAAAATATATATATATATTTTTTCCCCCTCTCATTTTTCATTATGCCTGGGAAATTTTCCTCAAGGAATCTTTCCACAGCCTTTTCAGTTGCCTTTACTTGCTTCTTCATATTCTGTGATTCTGATTATGCAAATGCTATTTCTCTTGATGGTGTCCCACATTATTCTTAGATTTTCTTCTTTTTCCTTACTTTTTGATTCTGCCTTTTGTTCTAGCAGATCAGTGGTGGCAATTCTATCTTCTATTTCACTGGTTCTGTATTCCATCTCTTCAACCGTGTTTATGTGAACTCTCCATCATATTGACAGCATCTGAAACATTGGTCCTCAGATTTTGAATTGTGGTTTCTTGTTTTTCTGGAACTTCTAATGTGTTTGTTTTATCTGCATTGTTTTGGGTTTGTTTGTTTTTTTAAGCCCCTGGTTTTTGCTTGTGGTGTCCTGTAATTCTTCATGTTTGTCTTTTACCCATTGAAAATATTCTATCATTGTTCTTTTAAATTCTGTGTCAAAGGTGTCATCAGATTTTCTGACTTTAGGAAATGCATTGATACTGCGTCACTTTTTTAAGTTGATATTTTGCTTGTGGCTTGTGTAGCCTGCTTCTTATGTGACATTGCTGTGGTAGAGTTTTTCATGTCCAAGGCAATAGCAGGTTCTTGATCTGAAGTCACTGCTCCAGAAGAAGGTGGACAGTTACCTTGCCTGGGTTTCTCTCAGTGTGACAGAGAAAAGGTATGTGGATGCAGCCTTCTCTGTCAAACAGCTGCCTCAGCTAGGGTAGCCCACGGTTCTCTGGGTTACAGGCAGTTGATGGACTGGACATGAGATGCAAGGTGAAGTGCAGAGACCTGATTGGTAAACCAGGAAGCCTTGTTTTTCACTTCAAGAACGATCTCCTGCTATCTTACTCCCTTCTGATTGACTGTAAGGGGCCCCACATGATCTAGCCAAATAGCAGTGACCCTCCCTTGCTCAAGTTCCAGCGTCACTCCCAGTGCTTGTCAGGAGTAACTTTCTTGGTGCATGCAGGTTAGTGGCATTGGAATCAGTGTTCTAGTCATGGGCTCGTGACAATGGGACTGGAGTTCCAGGCTCACATTCACCCAGATTCCAGCTTTCCTGCTAGCCCTGGTGTGCTACTCCCCTGGCATGTTGCTCCCACAGTGCATCACTTCCCAGCGTGTGTGTGGCATCGGCAAGCAGCTCTCTGTGTGCGTGGTGTCAACAAACAACCTATGCTACACTCTTGACTCATCTTTTTTGATAGTAATAATCCCAACTTTCCATCTTGGGTGATTTATTTTAAGCCTGATGGAATGTCAAAATGGACTAGTTAGTGTTCTGCATACCTCATTTCATGGTAAAGCACACAAGGATGTCTTACTAATTTGCTTGTTTGTCTGTTCTATTATTTGCTTACTTTTTCTTCCCCCCACCATACTTTTTGTGTTGAGTATTTTTTTATAACTTCATTTTATGTTCATTATTGTCTCATTCACTTGTTGTTGACTCATACTGAGACCCTGAATGAACAACAGATCTGAATCTTGCCCTATCCTTCACCATCCTCACAAACTTTAGCTACATTTTTTTATAATTTTTTGTGTGATTCCATGTATTTTTTGGTATCATTTTTCTTTTGTCCAAAGGTCTTATTTTAACATGTCTTGTAGTTCAAGTTTCAACTCATTGCTGTTAAGTCAGAACCAATTCATAGCTCAATCTTCAGGCAGTTTCAGAGGCTATAAATCACACAGAAGGAGATTGTGCATCTTTCTCCCTCAGAACAACTAATGCATTTGAACCAGCTATCTTTGGGTTGGCAATGAAACATCCCATCCATCAGACTACCAGAACTCTGTGAATTCAGATTTACTAGGGATAAATTCTTTTAGCTTTTGTGTATCTGTAAACTTGCTAATTTCACTGTCTGTCATGTTTAAAGATTTTTTTCTGGGCATAAAATAAAAATTGTCAGTTTCTCCCACTTTCCCTGAACTTTACAGATGTTGCTTTATTGTCTTCTGACTTGCTTATTTATTATAGGAAGTCTGCTGATACCTAAAGTTGCTCATCTTTGTTATTGTGTGGATAATGTCTCTTGCCGCTTTTGAGATTTTATCTTAATTATTAATTTTGATAACTTTGATTGTATTTTATGCTTTAGTGCAGTTTTGCTTAGTTTCTTGTGTTTGGAATTCATTGTGATTCTTACTTCTATTAGGTTATAGCTTAAAAATATATTTTCAACCATTTTCCCCTTAAAATATAATTAAAATATAATTTTTATCTGCCTTCTCCACTCCCTGAACTCCAACTGCAAATATATTTGGCCACTTAAAGTTGTCCTACAGTTTGTGGGTATTCTGTGAAAAATTATGAGTGGGTTTAGCAGTGTCCCATTCCTGTCAACTTGGTTCCAACTCACAGTGATCTTACATCAGATTTCTGAGGCCATAAATCTTTAGGGGAGGAGATTACCCATCTTTTTCCCATGAAAGGGCTGGTAGATTCAAATTGACATTTTGGTTAGCAGCATCACCCATTACACACTATACCATCAGGGCTCTCTTAATAGGAGATTGTTGTTGTTATGTTCTATCAAGTCACCTGTGACTCATAGTGACCCTATGTACAATAGCTCTAAACCCTGACCTGTTTTAAGCCAATCTCACTGACTAGACACACCTCATCCCATTGCTCTAGTTACTATGTCAAGTCATCTCATCCAAGGTCTTCTTCTCTTGTGCTGACCCTCCACCCTTCCAAGCTTACATCCCTCTGCAATGATTGGCCCCTCCTGGCCACAAGCCCAAAGTATGTCAGTTGGAGCATCAAAATCCTTACCTCTAAGGAGCAGCCTGGTTTCATTCTCTCCAGGACAAATCTGTTCTTTTCACACCCCATGGTATATTCAATATTTTTCAACAGGAGATTAGACAGTGTTAAAGAAAAGATTAGTAAGTTTGAAGACATATGAATAGAAACAGATACCATGAACACAGAAAGAAACCAAACAAACCCCACACCTAAAAAAATGTACCCAGCTGATTTTGAAAATTTTTTTTGTTATTAATTTCAATGAAAATTTACAGAGACTTTGGATTTCCATTCATTCATTGTTGCACTTTTCTCCCTTCCCAACTACCACCCCCCCAGCACACTCCCCTCTTGGAAAAGTAAAAGAAAAATTATTTCATTGTTTTACAATCCCTCCCCCCAGGTCCACTCCACTATGCAACTTTCACTCTGGACTCCCGTCATGACAAAAATACCTAATCACATATCCCTTTTAATCAGTTTTCTTCTTCATCTGTTTCAACGCAGTACACATTATTTAACCCATCTTTCTCAGTCTTCCCCCAACCCCGAAGTCAGTCCTGTTTTACAATAGTGGCACCATGCAGTATTTGTCCCTGTGTGACTGAGATATTTCACTCAGCATAATGTCCTCCAGGGTCACCCATTTTCAATAATATTGCATGAGTTCCTTATTTTTCAATGCAGTGTAGTATTTCATTGTGTGAATATATCACAGCTTCTCAATCCATTTGTTGATGGGCTCTTAGGTGGTTTCTAACTCCTTGCTATTGTGAACAAAGCCGCGATAAACATGGGTGTGCATATATCTGCTTGGATGTCAGTTATGGTCTCTTTGGGGTATATTCCTAGTAGTGGAATTGCTGGGTCAAATGGTATCTCTATTTGCAACTTTTTAAAAAATTTTTATTTTTTTAAAATTATTAAATTTTATTAGTTTTAATGAACATTTACAGAGATTTTGGGTTTTCATTCATTCATTGTTGCACTGTTTTCTCTACCCTCCTCTCCCCCCAGTTTGTTCTTCCCCCCCCTTGAGTGTCTGGTTTTTTGTGTGTGTGTGTGTGTGAGTGTACCATCAATCACTGGCAGAGCATCTGGTGTATTCGAACCGTACGCCTCTGGGATTGTAGTTGCAGCTCATTGCCACTAGGCCACCAGAGCTCCCGTTGAGTGTCTGTTTTAATTGTCTAATTGCCACAGTGCTTGTCAAGGCCAGTTCTGATTAATCTCCTTTGTCAGTGTGTCCTTTGCCATTCCCTATCCCTCCTCCCTGAGAGAGACTATTTGCAACTTTTTGAGAAAGTGCCACACCACCTTCCACAGTGGTTGCACCATTTTACACTCCCGCCAACAGTGAATAAGGGTTCCAGTTTCTCCACAACCTCGCCAGCATTTGTTGCTTGCTGTTCTGTTAAATTTTGCTATTCTTATTGGGGTGAGATGATATCTCACAGTTGTTCCAGCTGATTTCTTAAAAAAATTTATAGTGGTTTGCTCACAAAGTTTATAAACATTGTGTTTCACACTATTCTTCATTCATATTGTGTTTCATACAATCATTCCCATGTATTATGTTTTATAAAATCAATCACCCTTGGACCTTGCGCTTCATTATCCAGTATTTTCAAGTCCTCTCTGGATCCTTCCTATTCCCTTCATCCCCTCCCTTGAGTCAGCAAACTGCAACCCTTTGGCCTCACCCCTACCCATCCTCACCCCTCCACTTCCACCCTTTCCCCCCATGGATCCCCATACATGTTTTATTAGTTATCTTTCTATTACAACAATTATGGTTTTATGCAATATTTGTACTTATGAGCCTGAGTTAGTTCACTCAGCATAATGCTCTCCAGCCTCTCCAAAGTTATGCAATATATATATTTTTTTAAAATTTTGCTCGAGTGCTGCATAGATTCTGTTGAGTGAATGTACCACAATTTCTCAATCCATTCATTTGTGATAGGACTTTTGGCCCAGCTGACATTTTGACTGCAAGGTCATAAGAGAATCTGAGTCAGAATAACCTATTGATATCTAGTTGATTCTGGCTCATAGTGGTTATTAGTGATTAATTCTGGCTTATAGTGACTCTGGATGATAGAGTAGATTTGCCCGCAAGGGTTACCAAGGCTGTTGATCTTTATGGAAGCAGACTGCAACATCTTTCTCCCAAGAAGTGGGTGGTGAGTTTGAACAGTTGACTTTTCAGTTAGCAGTCAATTGCTTTAGCCACTGATCCACCAGGCATATTGTATCTCAATTCCAACACCTATGAATTGTGCTACAGTAAATGTGGTTTAAATCCTTAAGTTTTTGGAGTAATCTGTTGCACAGCAATAGATAACTAATCTAGTTTTGTTTTCCTTTTTGGTTTATCTTTGGGGAAGTCTTTCCTTCTCCTTAGTGATTAGGTACTAAGAAGAGAGAGTATTTGCATTTTACAGTTACCATGTCAGCTGCTAAGTTAAAGCCTGGAGGTTTGAGTCCACCCCAAGGGAACTTGGAAGAAATACCTGATAATCTACTTTTGAAAAATTGACTGGTGACTACTCTGTGGGGCTCAGCTCTATCTAGACACATGTGGGTAGTGACTGGCTTGATGGAAAATGATAGCTAGTTCTGAGTTGAGTTCACATTACTAACTACTTTCTTACCTTCCATTTGTCCTCATCCCTCTGTTACTTTCTTTTACACCAGCTCCACTGACTCAGTGCTGTTCACTAGCATCGCCTGAGGCCTCACTGGGTCTGCCCTCCCCTCTCTGGGCCTCTGTGCTGCTGTGTGGACTGCTGTTGGCCACTTCTTCCTTTCTGACACTTGAGGCTTTAACTCTTTCTTTGTCCTTCCTAGCTTGATCACTAACTATTTCTCCTCTGTTCTTGTCCTGTCTTTCTCTCCTCCCCTGTGAAAACTGTGGTGGGCAACGTGTAGAAATGTTTGACCTCTGTATTTTGTAAGGAAGTAGAATCTCCATCAGTAGCGTTAACAGCACAAGTGGATTCCTGTGAGGTTGGACATGGCCCCTACACTCAACACCTTTTACCCATGTTTTGTCTGTTTCAGCGTCCAAAGGCAGTCGGACATCTGACCATGCTAAACAGTAACTTCTGATTATATTCCAGGTTCTAAGCATGGCACTTGACCTTCACTTACCCCAGTTCGTTTCCCCCTGCTCTCCACTCTACACTTCCACACACTCACCATGTGTGAGAGGGAGCTCTGGTGGCCTAGTGGGTAAGGTGCTGCATGTAAACCAACAGCAGATGCATCCAGTCCACCACCTGCACCAAGGCAGTTTCCTCCTGTGCAATGTGCAGTCTCTGAAAACCCTTTGGAAGATCAGCTATGAGCTGGTTCTGACTCAATAGCACAGTTCTTCAAAGCTCAATCAAACACTTCTTTCTTCTAGGAATTGCAACTGAGCTAAGCGTCTCTCTTTCTGTTCCCCTGTGCATTCCTCCCTCTTAGTCCCTGGTGAGCCTGACTTTTCTGAGCCTCAGCATTTTCTCTGAGTGCTCAGTAAATATTTTCCAAGCTGAACCGCTCTTCTGCTGATTTCTCCTCTGAGCTACAGGCCTGTTTGATGTGTGCCCTTGATTTGTCTCCCAAACATGCAAATCTCAATGTCCAGTAAGGAGGGATATTACTCCTCATCTGAAGGAACGGCAGCAGCAAGACAGGAGTCAGAGGACTACCCTTACCCTGCATGTCCCTGCTGTTCCCGAGCCCTGCCAAGTCTGCTTTCCAAATGTCTCTTTGATTTCCCTCCTTTCTTCTCTCACTATCTCAGACCAGGCCTTTGTGTCTCCCTCAGCCTCCTCGTTGATCTCTCCTCTTCAGCCTGGATCCTGTGTTCCTCTTCTCCCTGTAGCCGGGGGTGATTTGAAAGAAGGTCACTCCTTTGCTCAAATCCTTTGATGCTCTCTAGTCCCTTATCAAGATAATTTTCTTGGTTATAGGCTCTTCCAGTCTGGCTTCTACTGAATTCTTCAGCCCTCTTTCTTACCATGCACTCTCACTTGTGTGAGTGGAAACCATATGGGATTATATGCATTTTCTCCAAAACAATTTCCAAAGCTTTGCCTCTGCCCTTCCATCAGGTCCCCTCTGCTTCAGGTAACTCTCTGCCTTCTCTCTGTGGTTAGCTCATGAATCCTTACCTTAAAGAGTCTGGGGTCAAGCTTTACTGCCCCTTGAAATTCCCTGTCCTACTTATGATTTCAAGGTTGAGTTTGGTGCTTCCTCTATCCTCTACATTTCCTGACATCTTCTGTGTTGGGGGTCCTGGAATAATCCTCTCCTGTTATGCCTGGAAGGGTGGAGGGACAATGCAAGAGAAGACGACCCTGGATGAGATGGATTGACTTAGTGACTGTGGTGATGGGGGTTGGTGTGTCGGAGACAATGAAACTGGCTCAGGACAAGGCAGGGCTCAGAGCTGTTGTCCATAGGGTCGTTATGAATTGCAGGCAACTCTATGGCACATAACAACAACAACAACAACAACAACAACAACAACACTGTTTTAGTGGGAATGGACTTTAGGTAGGGACTCAGGCGCCACCACATACTATTTGATTACAGCTGAGGCCCTGTCAGGAAAGGAAAGTTGTTACTGTTGTGGATCACTGTTGAGAAGGTTCCTGTGCACAAAAGAATGAAATGCTGCTGACTCCTCCTCTGCCGTGTCCTTGATTGTTGCAGACCAGACAGTGGTGATTCTTGCAAGTACGTCTTCTGGCCTTTCTTTCTAATTTGTCTAAGTCTGGAAGCTCTGCTGAAGCCTAAGCAACATCATAGCAACACACATGCCTCCACTGACAGGCAAGTGGTGGCTCACATGAGGACTTGGTAGCTAGAGAATCAGAGACCCGGGTCTCCCACATGAGAATTCTAACACTGGCCTGGCTGTTGGCTGTTATCACCAGTGGAGACAAAACTGCAAGATATAAATGGAATAAATAGCAGCGGCCTCTCTTAGCTTGAGGAGCGAGGGAGGGCTTTCCTGAGAACATGATGGTTTCACGGGGACAGTAGAGTAAGCAGGGGCTGGTGGCCAGAAGGAGGTGATGGTGGGAAGGGTGTTGGTGGCTTTTCCAGGCAGAAGGACCATGCGCAGGACGACTTGGTTTAGAGTGGAGGCAGACGTGGGGTGGTGCAGAGAGAAGTGTGGGCTTCTGAGGGCCTTGGAGGGCACTAAGGAGAACGTTACATTTTATCCTGAGAACCCTGGGAAGCTATCATGGGGTTTTAAGTAGAGGAGTAATATGATTTACATTTTGGAAGATTTCTCTCACTGATGGTTTGGGACTAGTCTGGAGGAGTTAGGTGCAACCCTTTGAATTTGGGGATGGACAGAGGAGGGTGGAGAGCTGATTGTGAGGTCAGTGAGTTGAAGGTGGGAGAAGAGCTTCCAGGCTTGAGGGCAGCGGGGTTGTGATGGGATTCCTCCTGAGGTAGGAGCCCTGGACAAGAGGTCTTGGAGAGGCAGATCAAGAACATAAGGGTGGTCTCTTCAAGGGTGAGGACATGTTTTATTAATTCTCTAATTCTCTGGCTTCTGGTCTAGCAGGAAGGGCCTGAGAATTGTTTGTGGAATGAGTGAATGAATGAATGGACAGACATTATCTGGCTGACTGATTTGCTCTGTTGGTTAAGCTGTCAGCACATAAACAATGAGGACAAAGGGAAATCCTGTTATGTTGTTTCTAACCTGGTGGATTGTCTGCCTGAAAAGAATCCTTGAGGGTAATCTCAAATGAGAGGAGAGAGACACACATAGGGTGTGTGTGTGTGTGTGTGTGTGTGTGAGAGAGAGAGAGAGAGAGAGAGGCAGAGGCATATAGAGACAGAAAAAGGGCTTGGGAGTTGAACAAGAATTAAACTTAGCATCTGGAATCGCTGAGTAGTATAAATGCTAATGCATTTGGGTGCTAATAGAAAGACTGGCAATTCAATTCTACCAGAGCACTGCAGGAGGAAGCCTAGTGATTTCCTTCTGAAAAATAGCTACTAAAATCCTACAGAGCACAGTCCTCTTCTGACTTTATGCAGTTGGTGGCCATGAATTGGCATGTAACTTCTCATCACCATTCGTGAACAGTTTTGTTTTTTCTTTTCGGTGTTTTTTTTTAAACTGGTCTGCTTACAAAGTTAGTATACCTTGTGTTTCACACTGTTCTTCAGTTCACATTGTGTGTATTCATACAATCACTCTTATGCAACTTATAAAACATAAGTTTTATAAAATTCATCACCTTTGACCTTGCCCATCATTACACTATTTTTTCGTCATTGACATTTACCACTCAGCCAGGGCCACCCTTGCAACCCCTTGCAACCACGAACTCCTCATTTGTTCACTTGTCACTGCTGAGCCCCATTAGGGATTCCAGGTGTTTGGTGGTTCATGTGCATCCAGATGTCAAAGGTGCCACTGTCACAAGTCACCTTTAGAGTTGGCTAGAGGGTTCCGGAGTACACTGTCTTCATGTTCACCGAAGCTGCTTCCTTGGAGGAAGCTAATATTAGAAGTTTTTCTCCAACCTCACACACCTGTGTACAGGAAGTTCAGAACAGTGACGTTTCTAACAGTCAGCAACCCTAACACCCAACCGACCAAGAACGGTAAATGGCGAAGTAAAACTTAAGAGTCCTTGGGTGATGTGATCAGTTGATCACTCTACTACCAACCAAAAGATTGGCAATTCAAAGTCACCAAGAGGTGCTGGGGAAGAATAGCCTGGCAGTGTCTTCTGAAATGTCACAGGCTTGAAAACCCCATAGATTGGTTCTACCCTGCACATGTGAGAACTCAAACTCCACTGCTTTTTAGTCTTCACCTCACAGAGACCCTTCGTCAAGTTTCTGAGGCTGTGAATTCCACAGGGAGGAGACTGACCATCTGTTTCCTCTGAGAGGATGGTGGATCTAAACCACTGGAGACAGCAGCCTTTCGGTTACCAGCACAACACCCCAGGGACTACAGCAGCAGAGTTGAGGTCACCATCAGTCAGAACCGGGTTGACAGCAACTGGTTTGGTTTTTAACTTAAACAACAGACCTGTGAAAGCAGAGCATGAAACTGTCTAATAAAAATACCAAGTACATGAGATCATGTTGATGTGCTAATGCAATCAGATTTAATGTAGCTACGAGATTACACTCAATGAAATAAAGAGGACACAAAAAGTCTGATAAACACTAATTATGGCTACTCTACAATCTAAATGTATAGGTCATAATCTCAATTGTGTGAGGAAAGCTCCTTGCCCCTGAATGTCTGAAATATTTCAAATATTATCACCACCTCCTTAGGTAAGTGTTCCTGGGTGGGGCAAACGTTAAAACTGTCTGATGCTAATCCACTCACAGGCTTCTTAGAAGAAAGTGCGGGTGATCTGCTTTATTTTATTTTATTTTTTAAAAAATATAATTTCCAGGGAACTCTGATGTCCTAGTGGCAAGAAGCTGCACTGCAATCCCAGAGGCATGCTGTTCAAATCCATTAGATGCTCTGCTGGAGAAGGAGGCACAATCTCCTCCTGTACCAGTCAGTTCCAATCTGATGGTACACACACACAAAAATAATAAAAAAATTAAAAAATATGATTTCCATTTTCTTTTCAGATAAGTGTTTTCTTCAGCCTTTAAGGAATCAAATCCTTCCACGGGCTTTGGTGGGGGTCATGGGGCAGCACCTGAAGGTCTAAGTCTGGGAGGTTTTCTATTCTTCCGGGCTTCACGAGAATGGTTCCTCACCACCTTACTGTGAATGGCACAACTCACACAATAGTGCAGTTTCTCATAGTGCTTTGGAAGCACAAATGTGTTGAAGACACTTGCTTCAGAAATGTCCTTGACAGCAGCTGCCTCTACTATACTTTGAATTACTAACGTCTTACTTGCCTTGTCTTTGGGCATGCAGTGGGCGCAGGTTGTGCAGCAAATAGGCCGCATGAGGCCGTGGCCCTTTATGGCACCACTGTTGTTTCTCCTTTTCTTTGTCATCTTGGAAACGAGGGCCCAAGAGAGCTGATGATCTGCTTCAACAGTCAGAGCCTTGAAAACCCCATGGAGCAGTTCTAGGCTGCACACAGGGCATCTCCACATGTCATGAGCGCAAACTAACAGCAACAACATTGTACTCTCAGGATTCTCCCAGGTGCTGGACAATGTGAACACATAACTATTGTGCAATTGAAGACATTCCTCAGTAGAGGTCCCTGTAAAGTCCTTGAGGTGTGGAGCAGAGGGCACAGCTAACCATACTTGGGGCTATGAGGTTAGAGAAGGTCTCATTACAGAACGGTATTTGAACAAGGCCTTGAACGATAAGTAAGAGTTCTCTGGGCAAAACTAGAGGGAAACAAACATTAGGCTACTCTTGAAATTATTTTTGGAGACGCCTACGTGTGCTGTGAGGGAAGATGGAACAAGTGATTGTTTATAGACTTGTCCTCACCCCAGCCACGGAAATCAGCATAAGAAGTGAGTTCAAAGGTCAGGACTCAGAACTTCAGAATCTCTTTGGAGTCCTGGAAGTTTCTTCCCCTACATTGAACTCGAGTCAAGGCCCTTTGAATAATGACCCTCTCAACCCATCAGTGTTGCTATGTCCAGGAACTGGAAACATCTGGATCCTGCTGGGCTGGAAAAACAGCGTGTGACCCCTGCGTTTCTGTCCTCATACAGAACACAAGTATGGCTTCCAGAAGGTGACTGTCCCAAGGCGGGGAGGAAATTCCAACTGGTAAATATGACAGCTGACAAGAAACCTTGACCAAGTGATTATCTGTCTAGTTTTGTGGCTCTTCATTCTCCTCTCAGTCATCCTCTCTTCCTCGTTAAGGGAGGTCTGGTGGTCTAGTGGTCTAGTGGTAAGGAGCTGCACTGCCAACAAAGGCATGCAGTCCGAATACGCCAGCTGCTCCCTAAGAGAAAGATGGGCTCTCTTCTTCCATGCAATTTACTACCTCGGAAAACCTGCTGGAGGGTCAGCTCAGAGTCTATTCTGACTTGACAGTACACAGTAACAACAAACACAACTTCCTGTCTGCCACCCCATCTCCTTCTGTTTTCTCTTTAGTATCTTGGTTTCACTCTTTTTCCATCTCTCCAGACATTTCCTTGTCTCTGCCTTTCCCTTTGTATCTTTCAGTCTCTATCTGTTTCAGGGTCACCCCTTCCGAAGGAGACTCTTTCTTGGCTCTTCTGTATTCTTCATTGAAAGGTGCCCCCACTTACCTGTAAGGGTGCTTGAAGAGGGCAGTCGGTGTGAAGCTCTGACTTGATTGTACTTGATTGTCTCCCCTCAAGGGGTATCTCTTTTAAGGAGTCTGGATTTGCAGCATTAAAATACAAAGGGCTTTCTTGCCAGCTCTCACATATCCCCACTTGAGCTGAAACACTTCCAGGCAGATAATCATCAGATTTTCCTACAGGAAATTAAAGGCCTCGGCACTGGGTAGCTGCTCCCATCACCTGCCTTGCCCGCTAACTTTCACAAGAGGCTTTGCCTCCCTGGTACGTAATAGAACAAATCTTTAATAAGATTTCTCTCCGATTCTCTCTAATGAAGTCTGTCGTGTGTGTCCTCTAGATAAGCTCACAATAAAGCCAGCGGTTTCCCATCTCAATGCAAGCTGGTGCCTCACCCCTTCTTATCTGAGCTGCAGGGACACAGAGCTGGCACATGTCTGAGGGTCCACGGTGGGAGCTGCCTAGGGATGAGAATCCTTGTCTGGGGTAGATTTGAAGCATCCCTGCTCAGAAGTCAATAACAGACCCCTTTGCTTCTCTCTTGACCTTTCATTTTGTCCACTTTTGTTGGGTCAGCCTGCTGCAGAGGAGATCAGGCCCAGATCAATATGCTGTGGCTGCCTTTCTGCATCAGTGATTAGTTGAGGACTGAGTACATTTTTGGTCAGTGTGATGTGAAAGAAAGCATGGGGTCTTTTAGGGTAGTCTTTCTCATCAATGAACAGAGATCCAAGACCTTGTACATTCCTTTGTCATCACCTTCAAGGACTTTGAAGAATGATGATGGGATACTTGGAGGTGCTGCAGCCATTTTGTGATCATGAGGGAGTGGCCAACATGCTAAGAATGGCTGTGCAGAGAGTCAGAAAGCACGCATGTTTATGATGATATTGTGCCACCAAATTAATGACTCCTGGAGTGGTCTTACCTTTGGAATTTTCAGAGAGCGAAACAAATGTGCTTGTTTTTAAACTCTTCAATTGAGCTTCTTTTACTGATGTTAGAAAACATCTTAACAGATTTGAACAGAAAAGTCCAGGATGGGCCCAATGCATTTTAGAAGGGAGATCTGAATTCTCTAGGGGAGGGTTGGAGTTGAGCCCTCGCTTAACTGTCACCTTGTAACAGTCACTTGACCTCTCTGAGCAGATAGTTCCCGAGTTTACAATGAGTGTTGAGTATCACACAGATGCTCAGTAATTGCCAGTGCTCTTTTCCTTATATGTGTTTATCTTCTAGCTATTTTAAAAAGGCCTAAGAGGTGCCAGGTGCAGAAGCTAGTTAATGGCATTTCAGTGTGGGGGTAGATTTTTCACCAAATCCTTTGCCCACAAGTAAAATCTATTACGAATGCCATCTCTAATGCCAGCAACAGGGTTGAGGGAGAGGCAAACACACCCGATTCTCAGTTCTCCTTGGTGATGAGGGACTTGGATAATTGAAAACAGCAGATAATCCCTGAACCTGCTTTGAGTCACTGACTTCCCCTGCCTCCCCCACTGTCACTTTCCTGGTGCATCTGACAAACTGCCGCACGTTTCTGGATGCACGTTTCTCTTCTCTTCTGGTGCTTCACTTGGCAGAGCTGCTCACCCACTTGAGCGTGGTCAAGGCCAGGGCACGTAGGAGAAGCAAGGGGGCGGAGCACCACCTCCCAGCTGAGAATCACCTGGGAGCTCCGAGGCTGAGCTTGGCCTAGAATGGGCCTCTGTCCAGCTGCCAGCATGTTTGATGTTGATTTTTACCAAGATCGTTAGCATGTCAAAAATAAGAAGGTTCTGGAGAACCTGGGTGGAATGAACAACAGAGTAGCCGGGCTCCTTCGCTCACACAGTTGCTGGGCTCCTGCCCAATTAGTGACACAGAGAACTCCCTGTGCGTGCTGAGCTCTTTCCTTTGTGCCACTCATTCCTTGGAAACAAAGGTATATTCCCTTCCCCCTTTCCTGAGCAGTGACATGAATGAAAGGGAATTAGTCACTGGATTTAGACCCTCCCTGTCTACCAAAAGGCCCTTTTGGGTCAGTGAAACATCTTCATGCTAGAAGGATGAAAAGAGAGGAGCATTTTTACCCAGTACCTTCTGTGTGTGCCCACCACCGTTCTGTCAGTCTGTTTTGGTGTGGTGGCATGAGTGTTTCTGTGAGGTTAGAAGCCACGCCTCCAGCATTTCAACTGCCAAAAGGATCACCGGTCATAGACCAGTTTCTGCAGAACTTCCAGGACCAAGAGAAGGAAGAAAGGCCAGGCATCCACTTGTGAAAATTTTCCAATGGAGACCTTACAAATCATAACAGAGCATGGTCTTGCTCCCTTGCTTTGGACACATCATTAGGAGGGATCTGTTGCTGGAGGTGGGACTTCAGGTTTGGGGGAGCAGAGGGCTGTGGGACTCGTGACGGGATAGACTGACACAGCAGCACAACGATGGACTCAGATGTACCAGCGATTGTGAAAGTTACTAGGACTGAACGATCCATCTACCTACTGTGTACCCAGCACTGTGCTGACATTGCACAGCCATGGCTTCTTGAGACCAAATTTTTCCACTTGATTCTTGCTTATCCTGACGTAGGAGATGACTGCTTGCTTCTCTCTGGAAATCTACTCCTCTTGAAAAAAAATTTTTTTTTTCTTAGTATCAATATCCACAAATCAATTTCCTCCATCCTGGTCCTGGGGTTCAGGCCTCTTAGGCTCTCTTGCTAACTTGCCCTTTCTCTCTGTAGCAGGAGTTCGATCAACCAGGATCCATGGGTCTGGGAGCACAGAATAGCTACAATCTCTTGGTTGGGCTCGGGGTGGGTAATGACTGCTTTCTTGGCCTTTATTAGGAGATACAGAAGTGCCCCATTGATCAGAGTGGAGGCCCAGGCTGCTGGAAGCAGCTATAATAAGATGCTGAGAGCTGCAGGGCAGGTGCTCGCCCTCCCGTCTTTTCTTTCCCTTCCTGCTCATGGAGGACTCCTGGTTGGCTTGGACATTTCTGTAATAGAAGCAGCGAGAAGTATGTAGGAGGCCACTTGTCTGTGGAAGGCCACATTTACGAGTTCCTGGGGCTACCAGGAGACTTAATCGCTGGGTTTGCAGGAGGAGAATGGTATTGTGCTAAGAAAGAGGATTAGCACCCACCAGGCCTCCCAGGGCTCCTGTGGTGTGGAGGGCCACAGGGAGTGCCGAAGCAGCAATTTGTCATGAAACTAGCCCTGGGAACACAATTTCAGAAACAATCAGAGGAGGCAAGGCAAATGGTTGGAAAGCCACCCTGGGTAGAATAATGGCTTATTTTTGGCACACATTCTTCCTGAGGTGCACAGCCTCATTTATTCCCATTCCAAGGCATGATTTCAAATGCTAAACGGGAAACTAGCCAAGATGAAGGTACTGGGCCTTCAGAGTTTGGAAGTCAGGTATTTATTCCCGAGGGGGTTTCCAAGGCCTCTCTGGAGCCCAGTTCCTTATCTGTGAAATGGGAATGATAATGGCTCCCTCATGGGCACTGATGAGAACTTGGCTGGTCTTGAAAAGTGTTGGTTGACTCTGTTTCTAAACTGTCCACCAAGTTTTGGGCCAATGGAAGTGTGTTCTTCCACACGCTTTTCTCCCTACCAGGGAGCCTGAGCTAGGCCTTCATCAGACCTGGAAATGCAGCACAAAAGTAATCTCTTCACTCTTTACCCTCAGAGAATCTACTAAATGCATATCCTGAAGAACAGAGTCGCAAGGTGGGAGTGAGGTGGGGGTCAGGGAGAGAGATCAGGCTTGGGAGGGTGACAGCCCGTATCACGTATCACGTCTTGGAGGCCCTGGGCCCTCAGGTTGCTGTGTAGAGGACTCTCCTCAGTTAAGCTCCTCCGTTGTCACCAGAGTTCATCCTTTTATTAGCAAACACCTCCCAGACAGCACTCCCTGGAACACTTGGAGCTGGGGAGTCTCAGGCTGAGAATCCCACAAGTCTGAAATTCTTTGCTGCAGTCAACACCAGGCTCAACGTTATAGTCCTCTCCTCTGCTGAGCACTCCGTCAGCATTCTGGCCCCCACGTCTGAGATAAGATCTGCCTCTGAGTGCCCCGTGGCCCCAGATGGGGGGGGGGATGGTTTGTGGTTTTCCTGAGGTCTGGGCGGGAATCACACTTGCTATGTATGGAGACAGTGGTTGGAGTGAGTCACTGCTAGCTGACTCCCCTTTGCCCACTTCCCAGGGTGACTCTGTGGCCCTTTTGTCAAAGTTTACGAGTCCCTGGGTGGTGTAAGCAGTTATGCGCTCAGCTACAAAGTGCAAGTTTGGAGGTTTGAATCTACCCTTGGAAGAAAGACAGACCCGGAGGTCCACTTCTGGAAGGTCCTGGCCATTGAAAACCCATGGGACACAGCTCTGCTCTGCACACACAGAGCTGCTAGGAGTTGGAGTTAATATGATGAAAAAGGCATTTTTATTTTTATGGCTTAAGCTCTGTAATTCCTATTACAGGATTTAAAGCCCAAACAGTGCATTTAACGATGTGTGTGTGTGTGTGTGTGTGTGTGTGGGGGGAATGTATTGTTAAATGGGAGATTTAAGGACGTCCTCAGGTTCCTTCTTTTTCTTTCAAGGAGCTTGGAATGGAGATGGGCGTCCCAGCCCATTTCTCCATGTGTTAGTTCCAGGACCAGTGAGTGTGGAGGGTGAACGAAGCTGACTTTGGCCTTTTGGTTGTTACAGTTAGGCCTCATCAGGAATTAGACTTGACAGAGACAAGCTCAGCTTCCAGAAGTTCACCCCGGCCACCATGTGCCTGGCTTCCCTCTATGCTCTGTCCTCTATGCCCGCTCTTACAGGCTCATTGCAGCCCCTGGGGTGACGAGGGGCAAATCCATCTACACTTGCCTTTAGGTTGAAAACAGGGAAGGATTATAAAAACTAGAGCAGAAATAAATGAAATAGAAAACAGAAAAACAATTGAAACTATCAACAAAACTAGGAGTTGGTTCTTTGAAAAGGTCAATAAATAAAATCGATAAACCACTAGCAAAACTCACAAAAGAGGGAGAAGACACAAATAATCCGAATAAGAGATGAATCAGGCAACATCACAACAGACCCAACTAAAATTAAAAAACCTAACATTAGAATATTATGAAAAACTATACTCAAACAAATATGAAAATCTGGAGGAAATGAAAACAGAGAAGTACGCTCCAGCTTGGACCTTTCTGTCCAGCTGAATCTGAAGTCATGCCTGTGTAGAGTCTTATGGTTCAGGAGACCCAATCTGATGCATAGGTGAGCAAGCCTCCATGGCATGTGAGTAGAGGTGACACTGTCCTGCTGTTATGGTGGAGAGCTTAGGATTGGAGAAATGTTATGGTATCATGGGAAGGGGACAAGAGTAACAATGAGAGTACCCTCATCTTTTGGAGGGGCACTCATAAGGGCTCTATGCTCTGGGCAGGCGATAGGGACAAGATTAGGGGTGATGGTACTCCAACCTGTTGTAGGAACTTATGGTGGAGCAAGCTCTGTTCTCACGGTGCAGGGGAGACATATAGTGGTGATAACGATCTGGGGAGATGCCTGCTTCTGCTTGAGGGCCACAGAGTAGCAGTGACTGGGAATCCAGTCCACAGAAGCTCTGGAGCCTGTGGTTGTTCTTATGTAAGAGAGAAAAGGGCTGTCAAGGTCTTTTCTGTACAGTGGTGGGGCTCTCCTCTCCCCTCCGTCCCCCTCTCCAGGCCACCTGAGAGACACTGCTCCAGTGATGAAGTGTCTGATTGGACAGGAAGCCTGTTAAGACACTATTGCTTTTCTAATTTTGGCTGAATTGACATTGGTTTTGTCAATCTACCTACACAGGTTGAGCTTGTTTCTTCCAATTTCGGATGATTTCCGTCTTGTCACTCTCCCCCTCTCTTTTGCCCGTCTATTCCTCAGGCTCTTCTGGCTGCCCAGCGCCTCCCGTGAGGCACCCGCTGCCTCCCAGGCTTTGCAATTAGAGGCTCGGTCTCCAGCAGGGAGAGCAGCTTTAGATTCCTCCTTAGGAGGGAGAGCTGAAGCTCAGTGTCCATAGCAACCCTCCGGCTTTTACCTTTACCGGGAAAGAGGAACAGGAAGGGAGCAAGGGGGGCACTTGAGATGTCTGTTCTTCTGCATTATTCATATTAGAGGCTTGGGCATTGAGGGCCTTGTGGACATGGTGTGAGGAGACTCAGCTTTTTCCTTTAAGTGACAGCAGAGTCTTGGGGTGGAGATGGAGCTGAGAGCTGCTTTTGGGATGCGGGTGGGTGAAGCAGCAGAGAGGCTGTGGCAGGCCTGAGGTGTCTCTGTGGGGCCCTTCCAGCCTTCCCATTCACATAGACAAATGAGAGGCTTCTTCCCCATTGGTAGACAATCTAAAGAAGACAACAAAACAGGAGTTGCTTTTGCAAAAGCATCACACACATGAATCTGGGCACTGGATCCATTTTCTGGGCCTCAGTGGACCTAGGCGGAGAGTTAGGACCAGGGCTCAGATCAGATTTGGGATTTCCCTCCGCCTCTGCCAAAGCATTTGAAGTGGTAAGCTATGTGCATGTGCCACCAGCAGAGGTCGCCACACTCCTCGCAAACCTGCCACAGGTTGCTCTGCCCCAGGTGGGTGGACCAGACATGAGATTCAGCTTTCATCTCAGAACCAGAGCTGGGAGTGGAGCCTCTAGAACTTTTCTGCTTAAGCTTCCACTGGCCGCCCGGCTCTGGAGATGTGCTGGTCACCCATGACCAAAGGAGAGGAGCCCTGGTGGCATAGTGTATTGGGCAGACAACAACAACAACAACAAAATCAGTGTTTCAAATCTACTAGCTACTCTGTGGGAGAAATATGGACAGTCTCAGAAACCCAGTGGAGGGTCCCTGCGAACCAGAACAGACTTGAGAGGAGGGTTGGACTGCCACAGGCACTCTGGAAGGGCAGTAGTTATGAGTTGGTTGCTGGGCAGAAGATGAGCAATTTGAAGCTGTCAGCCGCTCCATAGGAGAAAGAGGAGGCAGTCTGCTTCCGTAAAGACGTACAGCCTCGGAACCTGCACCAGGCAGCGCTGCTCTGTCCAAGAGAGTCACTGTGCTCTGTAATCAACGTAATGGCTGTGGGTTTGGCTTTGGCTGAAACCAGGGTGCTCCTTGAAAGCAAGGGTGGTGAATCTCTGTCCCACAGGCTTGTTATTATTTGCACATGCTGTTAAGAGGGGCCAGTCCTTGGAGAGGGGCATCGTGCTTGGAAAGGATCAACATAAGAGAGGAAGACTCTCAACGAGATGGATTGACAGAGTGGCTGTAAGCCATTGTTGATTGTGTCACTGTGAATAGCAGTTAACTCAACACAGAAGATCAAATATAACTGAAAGGCTGCCTCATCTGGACCACAGGCTCTATCTCCTCTCTTTTTTCTGCTGCCTGCCCCGCCTCCCCCCTTCACCTCAGCCGCTCTTATTCCAGGCTCTCCCTCAGGCAGCTCAGGCATCTGCTCTGGGTTTGGGAAAGTGTTCTTGGTAAAGCCCCCCACCCCCCAAGCCTTTTGGGACTGGGGCCAGGAAGATGATTTCTCCAGTAAATCTGAATTCAATGTGTGCTCTGTGCTAGGTGCTGTTTTAGACACTGGAGTTACAGCAGTGAACACAAGAGACAGAAATCCCGGTGAAGCTGAGTCTCTAGTGGAGTGCCCCCATCTACTCTAGAGCATGGGTCTGGGAGGGGGACACCCCACCATGCTAGGAGGACAGGTACAGGCTTTCACCACCCACTTAGCACCCCAAAAGAGAAGCTGTTGGAGTGAGCTCTCCAGTCTCCAGGGATGAGGCTCAGAATACGGAGTCTGGGGCCAGCAGTCCACATGGGAAGCATTTCACAGTTTGTAATGTCTCCATTTGTGAGCCCAGCAGGGTGTTGGTGACAGAATATCGGCACCCTGTGCCCCATTTGCCCATGTCATCTTTCCAGACACATCTTATAAGTACCTTTCATTTGATCCTGGACCCCTTAAATAAATACATGTTCCTGTCCAGACTGACTCATCTTTCTGGAACAGCCAGTTACCACACCAAAGCCATGGGTCAGGGGCAGGAGAAGCAATATGTATCTTTCACCCACTTGTGTCCAGATTTACAGGCCTGTCATGTGACCGTGGTGGTCCCCAGCAGGAAAATGGCTGGACTGCGGCCAACTCCAATGACGTGGGTTCCCAGACCAGGGCTGCTGCTGTGCCTGCTCTGCAGACTGGCCAGAGCCCTGTCTTCTCAACACGCCCAGGGCCATCCTGATCTTCCATGGGGGTTTTAGACAGTGGACTTGACCATCTTTTTCCAGATTGATTTTCATGGAGTTGCTTTTTAAAAGTGTTCCCCTACTCTGTTGGTCAGAGTGGTTTCTGGGAGATGCTGAGAGCAGATGTGAGGCGTGAGGGGGAGGGTCTGTGTGTAAGGGGAAGAAGAGAGGCCTGTGAAGTTAGGCAGACGTTGGCTCAAGGCTTGGCCTCTCACTTCTGTGAATAAAAGCAATGCAATTTCCTTCTCTATGACTTAACTGTTTCTTCATCCATAGTCTGGGGACAATAAGCTTACCCTATTGGCCTGTTGCAACCATGCACAAATAGAGTAAGCCCTCAGAAGGTGCTCCCAGGTGTGGAGGCTTTGGGCTGAGTGCTCACTGCGTGGTGAGACCTGGACAAGGCTCACAAGCTTCAGTCTCTCTCTGGCACAGCGTGGTGTGGTGCCGCGAGGAGATCACGTCAAGCTGAAGGCTTGGTCCTCACAGGACGCCGAGGGTGGCTGGTTTGTGGTCTGGAGGCAGGTAGGATGCACTCTGGTTCCACCTCACTCTTTTGGGAGTTCTCTAGCTTGCTTCTATCGCAGGTTGAGGAGATGTGGGCGAGCTGTAGTTATGAGAGGGAAGATCCCACCCCTATGTCTGGACTTGCAGGAACTCAGAGAAAGGAAGTGTGGACAGGAGACCTTCCACTTAACGATTGTCACTCTTGGTAGCAAGTGCAGATGAAGGGCACATGATACGTCTTGGATTAGAGGGCTCCAAAGTCTCACTCGTGCATAAACTCACTCACTTTATTCAATCGACAATATGGGTGCTGGGTGAGGTGCAGTATTGTGTGTGTGTTTGACAATTTACACCATAAGCTCCTGCTGCCGAGGAGCTTATGGTGTAAATTAAAAGCAAGGGAGAAAAGACATGTACACAGACAACACTAATACAAAGCAAGGGGTGGAAAATGCTCCCAGAAAAAGACAAATAAGGTGCTAAGGGAATTAAGCATACAGAGATGGGAGAAAGGAGTAGAGGGGGGTGGACAGGAAGGGCTGGGGAGAAGGCGACCTTTGGGTTGCTCCTTGGGTTTCTGGAGGGCTGGGCACAGGAAGGTGAGGAGAGTGGAATGGTATTCCAGGCAGGAGGGCTGGGAAACAGCATGAGTCAAGGAGTTAGACTGACGACTCACTGGTGACCTTGAAAAAGTCACTTAGATCTTTCCACATGTTAATTAATGGGGGTGGGGAGGAGAAGGACAGATGCAATAGAATTTCGCTGACCTGCTTTCCAGGGCTGCCAGAAAGTATAAATGAAATACGTTACATGAACAGCAGTTAAAAAAAAATAAATTGTAAAGTGTTATGTAAATGCAGAGGTCATTTTTATCATTAGAGCAGTTATTAATGCTCCGAGATAAGAACACAATTATGACTGAGCCCGGAGAGCCCAGGAGAGGTTCAGCTGACAGCGCCTCAGACCCGCCATCTAGGATCTGAGGAATGGTGTAGTTGATCTTCACGTTAGCGCTTATTGCCCCAGGATGTTAAGGCTATTCTTCAAGTATCACTGGTTTTTCTAAAAACCCACTATTATCTGTCATTGTATCTGAACTCTGTCCCTTATCCATTCATCCATCCACCACCCGTCCACATGGTAAACTTTTAGTGAGTGTATTCATCCTGCCCAGTGTTGTGGCCCTAGAAAGAACTCAGATCCCTTCTCTTGCTCAAAGAGCTCACAGACGTGTAAACCATAAATCATTTCTCTCCTTCAACCTATTTCCAATTGGTTCTGTCTTTTGGGGGGGGGGGAGAGGGGGAGGGAACAGTTTCCATGGACCAGCAGCGTGTTAAAGCCGAGTAATCGTAGAAATCACCTCTCCACTCATTTATTTTACTGATGAGGAAATTGTGGTTATAATTTGTTGTGAAAACGACTATGACTTCCTCTTATTCACTCCCAAATGACCTCTTCTAGGTTTCCAGTTTGGTTTCATTCAAATTAATCTTTATTAAGCATCTGTTGTATGTGAGCAACACAGACGTATGTGTCTGTGCAAGAGTCACAGACACGGCGTGCAGTTCTCCTTGAGCCCTCAAGAAGGTCACAGTCTAGGGGCTGGGGGAGGATACACGAGAAACAGCAGGTTTCCTATCTCATAAAGGCAGGGATAGAGGATAACACAAGCTGCTAGGAACACAGAAAGATGGGGCCCTGGTCTGGATTTGAGAAGCTCAGGGGAGACTTCCCAAAAAGAAGTACTGTCAGCCACATTTTAAAGGACAAAGAGAAAGGTGTTGGGTGAAGGTGGAGGGAAGGGCTCGTTAACAGAGGGGGCAGTGTGAAGAAAGGCCTGGAAGTGGAAACAGCCTTGTGAAACTTGTATCACTCGAAGGTAATGAGGAATCAGGGTGGAAAAGAAAACAGAGGCCTTCTCTACCTGCCTGGGTTGGGTGAACATGCACTTGTTCACTCTTTCTGCATTCCCTGAAGTAAGAAACTGCCACTGGACTCCCTTCCTCTTTACAGACTGAAGCGGTCTGGTTTTTCAGTCTTTCTTTTTGAGGCAGCGTGGTGAGAAGTTGCTATCCATTCTTCAAGGTCTGGCTCAAGTCCCACCACCTCCACAAAGCCTCCCTTGACTGCTCTGCCAGAACAGTGTCTTCTACTCTTTCAGAATCTCCATGGTTGTTCTTTATTTTCCCATGTGAATACAATGTGTTTCTACAATGAGACAAAAACCCCTTTGAGGGCAAGGTTATGAGTCACATGGTTGATGAGTAGAAAATATTGGAAGGACTGAACCTTGTTGAGTTGAGTTTCAGGACACATGGAACATGCCTGTGCTTTGAGCTCAGACAGACCCAGATTTGCTTCTACCTTTGCCAGTTGTTAGTAACTGTGGGCAAATTACTTAACATCTCTATGGCCTCGGTTTCCTTATCTATAAAATGAGTGATGGCCCTAACTCACAGGGGCTTGTGAGGGCGTAGTTGTAAGGGCGGTGTCTGGGGCTCCCCAGCAGTGGGACTTTAAAAACTTAACAATGCTGAAAAGACACTGTAGAGCAGGGAATTACAGAGCCAAATGGAAAACTCAACATGACTGAAGATGATTCAGTAACCTGTAGGCACTTACCAGTTAGTTAATTGTAACTTCTTTGGAGCTGATAAAATTGAAGGTCTGCAAGTGTAAAGCAGTTGGCTTAAGATTGCATAGCAAGCAAGTAGCAAAGTTGTTTTGTTGAGAGTGAAGGAGGAGAGGAAGTGCCAGGGCAGTCTTTGGAGGAGGGTGAGGTGCCACATCATAGAAAATGATGTAGGAGATAGAGCTGTGATTGGTGTGCAGGTGGACCTCAGAGAAAGACATCATGCTTGAAAGGGTGGAGGGACAGCGCAAGAGAGGAAGACCCTGCATGAAATGGATTGACTCAGTTACGGGGATAATGAAGGTAGGTGTGTCAGAGATGATTAAATTGACTTAGGATAGAGCAGGGTTCTGAGCTGTTGTACACAGGGTCACTATGAATTGCAAGCAACTCAATATTACACACCACCACCACCACCAATGAGATTAGACCATTTCTCTGGAGGAGAAATAAGTCATATTATGCAGTGTTTGCCAACTATTGTGGTGTAAATACTTTCACTGTAGTTGACTTCAAGTTACTGACATGATATGAGTGACTATGGATTTGGAACGAGACACACACAGCTGGCTGCCATGAGCCAGTTCCAGCCAGCTCTAGTGCACCAAGAGGGGTTCAGGGCTGCTTGTGTGGTGTATGGGGTGGGGGGATGTTATTTGCTCTTCATAGTGATTCATGCCTATCTTTCCCTAATCTCTTTAGGTAGGGATACTTAACATTTTGTACAGGAGGGGACTGAAGACCAGAAAGCAGACATTTTGCTGGTGGTCACACAGCCACCGTACAGCAGAGAGGGGCTGCAGGCCAGGTGGTCTGACCCCAGAGCCCATGTTCTAACCATACACTGTCCTCTAGCTCATGACAGGGATATGAACTGCTTCAGTTTGTTACGGCTGTGAGGCTCTAGCCCATTCCCAGAAAAACCTCTGTTTTTTGGTCTTGGCATAGTTTGGGCCTCCACTCAGGCTGTTTCTCCCCCCTACTCACAAGAGCAAGATAAGCTCTAACAGGCCCCATTTGGATATAGTTGGCACAGTCGGGAGAACTGGAGGCAGGAAGCCTGCCCAGAAAGGTCAGACGAAGCGGAAGGCAGGGCTGGAGGGGGTGGAGGTGGCACAGAAGTTCCCAGAGCTGGCGTCTTTCCCTGAAACTTGTCTTTTCACTGCCTGTAAGTTGTCTCCAGTGCAGAAGACCAGTCCTCACAGCACATTCTGGTAACAAGCAACACAGTAATGACAATTTATTGGAAAATTATCAATCTTAAATATGTGATCTGGAGCCTTGAACCAAACTGGTGGCTCTGTTCTGGGATGGAAGTCAAAAGTCATTACTGTAGAGTCAGAACTGACTCATAATTGACCTTCTAGCACGTTTCCAAGGCTGTAAATAGCCCAGGAGGACACAAACCATCTTTCTCTTTCAGATCTGCTAGTGGATTCAAACCAACAGAGAGATGTAGCCTTTGAGAGGGTTAGTGTCATTACCTCTTAGGAAGGAGAAGGAAGTAAAGATGCATCAGTGAGAGTGGTATAAACTGGCATGCAGTGTCATGGGAAAAACCCTAAGGTATGGAGACTCTAGACTTGCATATTAATATTAGTACCATGATTTGTGAAATTCAACCTATCTCTATCACGTGGATATCGATGAATAATGATCTTATAGGACAGTATAGAATTGCCCTACACAGTTTTGAAGGCTATAAAACTTTACAGAAGCAGACTGCAGTTTTTCTCCTATGGGGCTGCTCCTGGGTTTGAACTACCAACCTTTCAATTAGCAGCTGAGCTTTTAAAACACTGTACCACTATGCCTTTATATGCCTTTTCTCAAACTTGAAACTCATTGCTATCAAGTTGGAACCAACTTGCAGCTGACCCTCCAGTGAGTTTTCAGAGGCTGTAAATTGCACAAGAGGAGACTGCCCATCTTTCTCCGGTGGAGCAACTGATGAATTAAAACTGCCAGAAAGAACCTGCCTTTGGGTTAACAATGCAACACCTGGACTACGATACCAGAGCTCTGTCTATGAAAATGAACATGTCACTGACAATAACAATAATCAAGATTACTGGGCATGAATAATCATCTTTTTACAGGTTTCTAGGGTCACGGTTTGTATGACATGTAATATTTAGCCCTCAAATATGAGGTCTGACAGAGGGATTAGAGATGTGGAGAACTGACACACAGAGGAGACTCTGATCTCATTTATGGAAGCTCTATCCCTTCCTGACGTGGCTACTTGCTGTTAAGCTTTTGGGAGAACTGCTTTGGAAGCTCACTGTCTACATGTGTGTGCCTGTGTGTGGACATGCATGTGTACAGGCACACTGACAAGTATGTGGACTTGTGTAGCCCACAGGCGTGCCAGTGTGCACTAACATGTACATGTGTGCGAATGGTGTGCGTGAGCATGTGTTGTGTGTGTGTGTGTGCGCGTGTGTGTATGTACATGATTCTATCCTTCCTTTCCCAAATATGAAAGTGCTGAACAGAGTCTAAAGGGTGAATGAGGAAGCAGGAGGTAGACAGGAAGATGCCTCCTGCTTATAACCTTAGGAATGCCTGGGGAATCCCAAAGCACTCCTTTGCTCACTAATGCTATTGCGGCTGCTGTTAAAAATGGAAATGAATGCAGCTCTGGACTCATTCCTTTGGAACTCCCTCTGCACACAGTGGGAGCTTAATAAATACTTGATGATGAAGGTTCTAAACCTGGGAAGCCAGCAGCTGTTCCCAGCTCTGACTTTCAGAGTCCTTTGGGATAAATCAGGAAGGGAGCAGCCGCAGGGGTTTGGATTCTTCTGATCAGTCATTCCTGGTGATTTCGCAGACCCATTGTCAGTGGAGTCTAGAGCCAGGGTCCACTTCACACAGCCTGCTTTGGGTAAGCCAGTTCTTTCCTCATGTCTTTTCTCTTTGTCCCACTCACTGAGCAACATTCACCAAGCAACCACTGCATGTGGGCTGTCACACTGGAAAGTAATCTAGGAGACTGTAGGGTCTTTGGAATCAGTCTGGCTCGGGGTCAAATAGCAACATTATTAATTACAAATCGGGTGGCATCTGGTGAAGTTACTGATCTGCGTTTGAGTTTGTGTGGTGCTTCCCCCCCCTTTTTTTGTTTTCAGTTTTCATCTGTAAGAGGAAAGCGATGACATCATTTTCAGAGGGTTGATGTGAAGATTAGAAATAACAGAGAGGTGCTTTCACACACATTGCAGGTGTTCAGTCGTGGAAGGTGAGCTTATCCACCTGGTGTCAGGATGCTGTGAGTCCCCCTGCTGCTGTGACCTTGAAGTTGTTACTCAACTTTGCCCAGCATTAGTTTCTGTCTTTGTAAAATGTGAACATGAGGTTCACCTTGTATTTTGAAGAATGCAATATAATGCATGAAACAACCTAACACAGCCCTGGTCGTTAACACAAGTTTGCCTCCTCATCTTCTTGCCTTCATATCAGGGTGAGCAGCTCCTCTCTTCATGAGAGACTCTGCCGGCCTCTGACCCATCTACAACAAGTTGACATCCCTCACCTCCATGGGCTTTCCGAGTATTGCCACACCTGTCAGAGGAAAGAGGGCAGCTGCCTCAGCCCCGCTGTGGATGAAAAACTACACTTCCCAGCCTTCACTGCGCAGTCACTGGGGCCTGGGAGCTGCGGGTGACAGACCCCGCCCCCAGAGGGCGGGGCCTACTGGGTGGGCGGAGTTAGGAGGTGGTTGGAGAGTTAAGCCAAGCCAATGAGACCGGCTGCTAATAAGTGGGCTTGGCTTACGATATAACAGTGTCAGGAGGAGGCGAGCAAAGCTATAGAGCCAGCGAGGAGTGAAGCTGAGCCTGGCCTCACACGCTTCTAGAGGACCACCTCCTGAGACAGTTCTTTTTTCCTCTCTTCTTCTTTCTCCAAGCTCCCCTCCTGCACTCTTTCCCTGCCCAGTACAATGCATTCTTGAGTGGCAGCGTTTGGACACCAGGCAGCCTCAGAGAATCGAAGCAAGCCAGAGAGAGGACTGGAGCCAAGACACTCTGGTGGGGGAGCCTGGATGCCTGGCTTTCTTTGAGGACATCTTTGGAGCGAGGGTGGCTTTGGGGTGGGGAGTTGTGCTGCAGGGAATCCAGCCAGGCCCCAAGATGGACACTTCTGGGCACTTCCATGACTCGGGGGTGGGGGACCTGGATGAAGACCCCAAGTGCCCCTGCCCATCCTCTGGGGATGAGCAGCAGCAACAGCAGCAGCAACAGCAACAAGCACCACCACCACCACCACCACCACCACCGCCAGCGCCACCAGCAGCCCCCCAGCAGCCCCCGGGACCCCAGCTGCAGCCTCAGCCTTCGCAGCTCCAGCAGCAGCAGCAGCAGCCACCGCATCCCCTGTCTCAACTCCAGAGCCAGCCTGTGCACCCCGGCCTGCTCCACTCTTCTCCCACCGCCTTCAGGGTCCCCCCTTCGTACAACTCCACCGCCATCCTCCACCCTTCCTCCAGGCAAGGCAGCCAGCTCAATCTCAATGACCACTTGCTTGGCCACTCTCCAAGTTCCACAGCTACAAGTGGGCCTGGCGGAGGCAGCCGGCACAGACAGGCCAGCCCCCTGGTGCACCGGCGGGACAGCAACCCCTTCACGGAGATCGCCATGAGCTCCTGCAAGTACAGCGGTGGGGTCATGAAGCCCCTCAGCCGCCTCAGTGCCTCCCGCAGGAACCTCATTGAGGCCGAGCCCGAGGGCCAGCCCCTCCAGCTCTTCAGCCCTAGCAACCCCCCTGAGATCGTCATCTCCTCCCGGGAGGACAACCATGCCCACCAAACCCTACTCCATCACCCCAACGCCACCCACAACCACCAGCACGCCGGCACCACCGCCAGCAGCACCACCTTCCCCAAAGCCAACAAGCGGAAAAACCAAAACATTGGCTATAAGCTGGGACACAGGAGGGCCCTGTTTGAAAAGAGAAAGCGACTGAGTGACTATGCTCTGATTTTTGGGATGTTTGGAATTGTTGTTATGGTGATAGAGACTGAGCTTTCTTGGGGTTTGTACTCAAAGGTAGGGGCTGCGGTTTCTCTTTATACCTTGAACAAAAGGCATCTGTAGGTAGTGAGAGAGTGAGAGAATGAGAGAGGAGAGAGGAGAGAGGAGAGAGGAGAGAGGAGAGAGAGAGAGAGAGAGAGAGAGAGAGAGAGAGAGAGAGAGAGAGAAAGGGGAGAGGTGGTGGGCAGAGATGTTTGCTCAATTTTATTGAACACTCTAACTTCCCATGGTTTTTCCTTCTTATTCCCGGGAGAATTCATTCCTCGCTTCCTTTGGGGGGACATCCCCATCCACGATGTCTAATTTGCAGACTCTGTGTTAGGGAGGATTAAAGAATCCCTTCTGAGAAATCATTTTTTTTTCCTCCCAGCTCACTCGTACTAAAGCATAACCCAGCAGCTTAACGCACCAATTAATTACACTCTGCCTTGATGTGTTTGCCAGTTCTGCGACTTCCCCTCCTCTCCTCCCCTCCCCGCTCCACTCCATTTTCCTGAGGATAAAAAAGAAATAAATGTCTGGATGGGGGGTGGGGATCCTGAACCATTTCCCCTTCCCTCTCTAACCCCTCTCTCTTCCCAAGTTTCTCTCTCCCTCCTCTTTTCTGGGAGACTCTAGGCAGAAGAGATCAATCTCCACCCCCCTGGTGACCCCTGGCTTCCCAGGGGGGCATAGGGTGAAAATAGAGGTAGAGGAAATCAGTGGTTTGTCCCTTGGGAAGGAGGACTAGAATAAACCTGCTGCTGCCTCGTAAACATCCCCGGACAAAAATGGCTACAGGTGTTACCCGGGAGGAGCAGGACGCTGCCTGGGCATCAGTGGAGGTGTAGGGGGGAGCGCCTCTCCTTTGGAGGGGATGACAAGCTTGCTGGTCGTTTCTGCCAGCCCGTACCCCTGGCTCAGCCCAGCTTTCCCTCCCACCTCAACTCCTTCTCCCGAGATAAATAAAGATGTGTGTGTGTGTGTGTGTGTGTAAGTGTGTGAGTGCGTGCTCACGGCAGGGACCAGCTTTGGCAGGGGAGCTGGCCTGAGGCTCCAGCCTCCAGATGAAGGAGGGGGTTCCCTCCTAGAGAGGGCTCCAAAGCACATCCTCCAAGTGATAGGGATCGAGGAAGGTGGGTGTCTCTCACTGTTCAGTGTGCTGTGGGGGTCCTCCTGCCACCAGCTGGCAGGTTGGGAGACCTGGGAATCATTGGACAAGTGGATTTCCCCCTCATTCTGCCCTGCGCCCCCCATTTGTGAGGGTGTGTGAGCGTGTTTTCTGCTTGTTGCTCGGATTTCTCGATTTAATTGTCATTTTGGGCCAGGGCTGGTCAGGCTGGCCGGTGGGGAGCTGGGAGGGGTTCAGCTGTTGGAGGTTTCAAATAGAGCTTGTTTCAGGCAGGGCACAGCTGCTGTGAGACTGTCACATTCCTTGTTGAAATCCAGCCGCAAAAACCTAGGAGGTGCTGATCGGATTTCCCGTTCCCAGCCTAGTGCTCTGGCTGGGGATGGAGACGGGTGGGGCAGACCTGTCAGATGGCTCTGAAAACCGGTACCAAGACTTTCTCCTCAGCCAAGGGTCCCAGGGACCTGACTGTGATGCCAGTCGGCTGAGGGCAGTGCCACTGTCATCTAAATAGTCAAGCATTTGAGCCACTCAGTGAGCAGAGCGAGTGGGGTTTCCCCTGGAAATCGCAGCTCACTTAGTCATTCCCTGTAATGAGCCTCTGAGTTCTGCTCGCTTCCTTCTCAGAACTGCGTCTCCTGCTGGGTGCCCAGGAGATGGGGTCAGAGCCTCGCAGGGGCTGATAGCCACTCTGGCCACCGCCCAATTCCCTCAAGCCACCTCTAGAGAGCAGGATCCATGGCTTGGGGACATTGATGGAGGCCTGATTGCTGGGGGTGGGGCAAGGGCACTGCCAGCACCCCCTCTTTCAGTGACCTCCACAGTCAGAGCTCTTAAGGAAAACACTCATCCTGGAGAGAGTGGCCCCGGGTGGTGAGGCTCTGTGCAGGCTTGTCTTACTGCAATGGGAGGGCTGTATCAGGCAGGAAGCCCCTCTTCTCTGCCCTGAGCAGGTGCCACCACCCCGTTCAGGAAAATGGAGCTTTCTTTGAGTTGGGGGTGGCGAGTTCTGTGTGAGCCAAGGGTGAGGAGACTCCAGGTGTTGGCTTTCTTTACCCATTTCTAAATCAATGGCTTGTAGTCACATGGTAGCCTGGAGGGGTGGCTTCAGCTGGCGAGATGGCCACCTCCTGTGTACTTTGGGGTCTCTGTTGGTTCTGATCAGCAAGACTCACTTTAATTCCTTGCCCGCCTGCCCAGCCCTCCACCTAGCCCTCCATGTATTAGGTCATTTACAGAACAAGTGTTTTTTTTCTGGGTTCCTTCCAGGTGCTAGGTCCTGTGGACACAGGAATTGGCAAGGCAGACATCACCCTTTTTTCCTGGGGTAAAGGAAAAGGGTAGCTTTAGCAAATCGGAACTCAAGTAAAATCCTGGAGCTGCCACTTCTGGTTGTATGATCTTTGGCAAGGGCCATGGAGGCTCATGAAAAGAGAAGGGGCTCTTGTCTCTCATAGGGAGATGGTGAGAACAGTGTGAGAGATACACTCCATAGTGCCTGCTCAGTAAATGGGGTCTGTGTTTATTGTGAAGGTCTTGAGTTGCACAAATAGCTTGTTGTTGACAACTAACTTAAAGGTTGTCTCTTTGAACCTTCCCAGTGGCACTGCAGAACAAAGGCCTGGTGATCTGCGTCTGTAATAATCACAGCTCAGAAATCTGTGCAGAGCAACCCTGCTCTACTGTAACACACAGAGCTGCTATGAGCTGGAATTGACCCGACAGCAACAGGTTTATTTTTATTGCTATTAATAATGATTAATGATGAGAGGAAAAGAGGTGTCTTTTTTTCCTCTGTTATCTAACGCTGGCTCTATATTTAGTAGGGGCTTTAATAGACTGGGAACTAAGATTGGTTAATAGAGTGAAGAGTTGTGTTTTGGAGGGGAGGAGCTCTGAGGAGTTGGAGTCTGACAGGAGCCCAACTTTATACGTGGGTCTGCTGTGGGGGAGTGTTTGGATGCGTGTTCCCCCTTGTCGTGGAGGAAGTGGACGTGTCCGTTACAGGAGAGTTTGGATTAGAATAGAGATTCAGCGAGAGAACTCAGAGAAGTTCAGTGAACCCTGGGAAGGTCTGAGGGACATCTCCTTGTGGGAGGACTCTGTATCTGAGTTGTTTTGCTGATCATTCTGGAGGCTGGAGATGGACAGGGCGACTTCAGGACCCCCATCAGGTTGCATCGTTGTGCACTGAAAGGCCCTTGGCAAAGAGATACACTCGCCCCATCCCCCAAGTGATTCAAGATCATTAATCTTGTGCCTGAGCTACTGCTTTCTGAAGTTCTCTGCTTTTCTCTGCGGGGCTGTGGCCTTCCTGTTTGTTGGGTTTGGACTGGTATCTGTTACTGGGGAAGGTGTACCAGCCGCCCCGCCCCTCCCCAGGCTTAGCTTTCTCCAGAAGCAACATGGCATGTCCCCTGAGCATGTTCAAAGTTAATGCAAAAAGGAACCAGAGTGAGGAGGTGAGAAATCGGAGCACAGTGATCCTGGCTCCCACCTTCACCGGCTGTAGGCGACGACACGGGGAAGGAAGCTTGGCTGAGAGCTGCTTGCCTGCTTGCGAGAAGCATCAGCCTTGAGCAGGGGGGTGGGGCTGGGTTCCCAGAGGGGAGCTCACTGTTCATTATTCTGCCTGGCGCCCTGAGGCCGAGTGGCAGAGCTGTGTCTGAGATGGCCCTAGCAGGGTTCCTGAGATAGCCTTAATGGTATTGGGCTACCTGTATTTTTGCAAGGATTCCAGTTATGGGGTTTTAAAGGTGGATTTCCTTTCTAAGGGTTTAGATGCCATGCAGGGCATAGTTTGGGTTGGAAAAAACCTTAGCAAGTCTGTCCTTATCACATCTCCCTCGGGATGAGGGTGATGAGGATCTGAGGAGCCCTGAAGTTCTTGGTGTGCTTTATTTTCTCCAGGACTGGTTTGGGGCACACCTACTTTACTGCCTTAAGCTGCCTCATTGGGCTCGGGGAAGGGGGGGGAGTTAGGGCAGGCTCTCCCGCTCTGCTCTTGCCTTGTCATCCTGGGGTGCCTGAGCTGGTGTGGCTCTTGTGTTAGGGTCTCAGGTGCTGGGCTGTGGACCATCTCAGGGAGGCGGGATATGCTGGTGCAGCAGGGCCTCTTCTTCCCACCATTTTTACACAACCTCAAACCACTTCCCTACCCCTAGTCTCTCCACTGACCTGGCTTCCACCATCTGAGCATGGCAGCTCTGCCCCCTCCTGTCCCATCTCTGCCGTCTCACTGACTTCCTGCCCCTCTGCTCCTCCTGCTTGGCCTTGTTGCTGGGACAACCCCAGGTGGGGCCAGGGCAGGGGCAGCGGTGTGAGTGTGCCTGCTGGGCCACCCTGTCTACTTCCATGTGTGACTTACTTTCCCACCTTGTCACCATCCTTCTGCAGACCACCTCATAGGAGGACACTTTTGAGGGGTTAGCCTCTCTGCATACCAAGGGGAACCCTGACTCCTGACCATTCACCCTCCAACTTGCTGTCCATCTCTTTTGCTTGTTCATTGAGCCCCTCTCGAGCCTCCAGCCCAAATGACTGAGTGGCATCTCTGGTCCCAGTTCTTCCTACTCTCTGCTCATCCCTGGTCCTGGAGAAAGAAGACTACCTTTAATCATGGGTCCGTTGTGTGCGGGAAGTAGAATCTGTTACCAATTCTCATGGAAGAAGTGGATGCCATTTGTGACATGAGGGCTTTGCTAAAATGAGGGATAACTACCCAGCAGGACTCACAGCCTGGCCTTGGCTGGGGAATGGCATCCCTTCTGGCAGGACCCATACTTCTCTGGGTCAGATGGGTGGCTGGTGAGGGGCTTCTTCTTTAGAGGAATGCTGTCACAGGGCACCAAGGCCTGTAATTCCAAATATGCTGGGAAAATCAGAAGAGAATAGGCATTTTTCCTGGGCCTTCCCTGTGGCCTGACCTGCAGGAAAGGGTTGCAAAAGGCAGGAAATAATAGTAAAATTCGGTGGGTGTCTGGAAGGCAGTGGCCAAGGAAGGGCCCTGGGCATATGCTTTAGTGACACAGGTCACTGTGTGCCTGGCGCCTTGTTGAATCTGGAAATGAGGCCCTTCTCCCACCCAGCATGGTGACCACTTTATTTATAACCTTTGTGGAAGGTATGTCAATGAGCTAAGCATTTGTAACTCACAGAGAGGACAGCTAACTTCTTATGTATGCTTACCCTTTGCATGTCATCACACTATTTATAACTGGCCGGGGTGGGGTGGGGTGACTTTATAACCCAGCCGGGCTTCCCCTCCCTGCAGGCCATGCCTCCCAGGTGACTGGGCAGTGTAATTGCTGGGGCATTTATCTGTTGCATGGGCTAATTAGTGATGTGGTGAAGGGCCTCACTTTTCCCTTACTTCCTTCCAGGAAGAGAAATTGGTGAGGCCATGGGCAAAAAGAGCCGCTCTAAAAAATATAAAGTGAACACTAACAAAATAAAAAACAACTGGAGTCACCTATTATAGCGAGGCTATGGCTTGGATAGAAACGCCACAGGGAATGGGAGAGCTTTTGGTTTGGTTGCAGTTATTTGTAAAGCACATTTGGGGGAGAAAATGAAAGTGTGTGTGTGTGTGTGTGTGTGTGTGTGTGTGTGTGTGTGTGTGTGAGAGAGAGAGAGAGAGAGAGCGAGAGCGAGCGCAGTGAGTGCCTGAGAGTGAGAGGGGTTGTGAGGGGGCGGAGGCATATTGATGAAATACCTCTTTACTCAGCTCAGTGGCAGGCAGACCAGCGTGCTCATTCTAGCTGTTTTTCTTTTCTTTCTTTCAGAACCCCTAAGGCAGAGGGGGAGAGAGAATGAGAAAGCCATCTATTCCTCCTTAGATAATAAGGGTGGGGAATTCTAAGACCTGCTGTTTTCAGGAGCCGTGGAGAGGAAAATACTAGTGACTGTTTTTGGTGAGAAAAGTCTGTAGGAGGTTAATGGGTTTCTAGGTGCCCCTTCCCTCTACCCTGCTTCCCACCTCCAGGAGCTCAGCAGGGATACAGAAGGGAGAAGGGGTGAGGGCAGGGCCCACACGGCTCCCCTCTGTGCCCAGTGCTACCTCCCCCCATCCAAAAACACTACTGAGTGACAGGAGAGGGAAGGTGAGGGCCATTTGTGGCACCCTGGACCTGGTATTCACAGAGAGTCCTAAAGCGGTGGTGAGTACGGCTTACTTTGGTAGATGAAGTGACCAAGCCAAGCAGACACGCCCAATAGGTGATGGTACTGGAATCAGAATCCCATTCATGTCCTTCCCATTTGATTTTAAAAGAAGACAAATGGAGGTTTATGGGCCTGAAATGCATGATGCAATGCTGGGACAGGAGGAACTTTAGTAAGAGACGGGCAGGAAGGAGACCGATGAGGCTGGGAGATTCTACAAGGGAAGACAGTGTCCTGAGGGTGGCCAGGGAGAGGGCCAGCCTCTGGGGACAGTGCTGTCCTGGGGTGAGATGCCTCACACCTGCTCTTGGAAAGCTACAAGAGAGTGGGGGTAACTGTGGGAATTACAGAGCCCATGAGAGCCTGTCCCCCAAAGGCTTAGACCATCTGAGGTAATGTACCCAGTCCCATAGACTCCCACTCACCACCCACAGAAGCCCCAAACCTGAACGATGCTTCCACACAGCTCTCTTCTGTCTCTTAACTCTCCCTTGCTCTTCACTTAGTCATCCTCCCTTCTCCTGCAGGGCAGCCCACATGAGCCCAGTACCTTTCGTCTTACCAGTGTTTTCATATTCCTCACAATGAGCTCAGAAGCAATCACTTTCAGCTTTGAAAACAGAGGCGCTCACTCCAGATACCCGTGTCAGAGAACATGACTCTAGAACAAGAGCTCAGGACTCTGGTGCGGTGCTCATTTCCTGTTCCGAACGTCAGCACAGCCCCATGCTCCCTATTTGAGTGACGAGACCTCTAGGGATTTTCTCTATCTTTGCTTCTACCTTTTCTCTATCACTGACTGCCTATACCTTGTTGCGCAGGTTTTGCTTACCTCTGTTGGTAGCATTTGTTATTGGTGTTAGGTATCATTGAGCTGGCTTCTACTCATAGTGACCCTGTGTACGTACAACAGAACAACAAGATAAACACTGCTCGGTCCTGTGCCAGCCTCACAGTCGTTGCTGCTTGAGCCAGTTGTAGCAGCCGTCATGCCAGTTCACTTTGTGGAGGGTCTGCCTCCTTTTCCCCCCTGACCTTGTACTTCATCAAGCATCATACCTTTCCTTAGGAATTGTCCCCTCAGGATAACATGCCCTCATACGTGAGCCAGTCTCCCTGTCCTTGTGTTCAGCACTGAAGAAAGAAGTCCATCTCTGCTTTGAAGGAGCCTCACGAAGGTGCTTTCACTTTGTGTTTTCTGCTTTTTGTGTGCCCTTTGACAAGTCCCTTCACCTGAGCTTCTGTTTCTCTAGCTGAAGACTATCGCTGGGTTCTAATGGCTACTTTGAGACTTTAGTTTGTTGCCACTGAACATGCATTTATTGTTCTCTTTGCAAGATGAGCTGCTCACTGTCCTCAACCTCACGCTCCTGAGGGCATGTCAGACATGCATCCAGGCATCATCTGGGCTCTGCTGTGGTGTATGGTCTTGGTTTGATACAAGGGGCTTGGAAGCAGAGTGGAAGGAGATTGTAACCCAGGCTAGTGGCTTATAAGAGGGGGCACTTGGGGTGGCCTAGAAGGACTAGATGGGTGGGTCATAGGCAAGGGGCTGTTTCTGAGTTTGAGCCAGGCCAGATGGAGCAGAGTGTGTAGGGAATAGTGCTGGGCATGCCAGGCAGCTTGCAGTTCCAGCCACATGGTGCACACAAGAGCAGGTAGGAAGGAGAAGTTACTGGCATTGGTCTCATCCTGGGACGTTCTGAGACAGGGCAAAATGTTCATTCCAGAATGTGAAGGGTTTATTGGTTAGTACTTGTGATTGCCTGGGGCTCGGGGTTCTGCACATTAAGGCTTTGAAGACCTGAAAGGTCTTGTTCTCTCTGAGGTGAACTTAATTGGCACAGGCAGCTTGGCATGGTAGCTAAGGGCTTGGCCTGTGGAGCCTGATGCCTGGGTTTAAACCCTGGCCAGGCAACATGCCAGTGATATGATCTTGGGAGTTTGTGGAACCTGAAGACGGTTTCCTCAGATGTGAAGAGGGAATCAGAAACCCTCCCTGTAGCATAGGGGCGGTGGCAGGTCAGCGATAGAATTCTCTCTTCTTCCATGAGGGAGACCTGGGTTTGATTCCCAGTCAATGCACCTCTGCATAGTCACCACCAGTCTGTCAGTGGCGACTTGTGGAATGCTGTGATGCCAAACAGGTTTGAGCAGAAGTTCAAATCTAACTTGGACTAGGAAGAAAGGCCTGGTGGTATGCTTTCAGAAGTCAGATAAAGATAACTGATGGATCATGACAGTCTCGTGTCCAACTTTGGGATGGCATGAGAGTGGACGGTGTTGTGTTGTGAGGAGGTTACCATGATCCGGGGGCTGACTTGACAGCAGCTGTGATAACCACCCAGCTTATCATCCAGCACTCAGTGTGCACACTGAGCCCAGGATCTGTGACCTGTGGCTTTTACTAGTCACCAGGTGGCTGCAAAGGAGATGGTGTCTTTGCTGAGAGGAAGGGATCCAGGAGAGGCAAGAGCACTTGCAACCTGTGCCTTTTCTCATAAAATCAAATGGCTTCTCTTTGGAGTGTTGAGCTTCCCAGCCGTGGCTCTGGGTGGGGCCCTGGGGGTGGATCTGTTCAGTGAGAGGAAGCAGGTGTTCCCAGAAGGTAGGATTGGCCTCTGGAGCCTTCTGACCCTGTGAGATCCAATTATCACACGCTAAGAGTTGGTGATCCTGGGCCTGGGTGTGGACAGGCAAACTGGGCAGGTGGAGAGAGAGAGGACAGAAATAATAAGCCCCAGGAACCAGGCCAGAGGCTGAGGCCTGGTGGAAGGTCAGGCGGACACACAGTGACCAGGCCGAAAGAGGGTGACAGAGTGGGGCCACAGAGAGGAAGAGGCCTAGAGAGGATGGACAAAGAAGCGTCAGGGCTTTCCTAATGCATGCTTGAGAGGATATAGCTTTCCTTTGAGTTTTGAGATGAGTCTACCTAGGGGCTTTCTAGAGCTCAGGGGCCAGTGGGGACCTGTGAATCGAGGTTTTTCCTGTCTCCTTCATCCTGCTTGGAACACCAAGGTCACACCAGGAGCCACAGGCTACATAGCACCTCTGGGTGGGGGAGGGCTTGCCTTGTGTGGAAGCCACTCTTTTCTTCCTGAGGCCTGGTTGCAAAGTAGCCAGAGTGTATTCTGAGCAAAGCCTTGGTGACACTAAATGAACAGTGTGCAAATGATGTGTGAAATAATATGCAAATTGACATCTGTTATTTCGAGTCAGGTTGTTGGGCATCTTTCTTAAAGGACAGACGTGGTGCTTAGTGTCAAGTGAACAAGAAAAGTAGTTTAGAGGATGTTCCCTGACAGGGGTTGAGCGGGATGGGTCCCACCTCTGAGAGCTCACAGGCACTGTGCCAGCTAGCCAGCGTCTACAGGGGACAGTGGTCTGGTGCTTGGCTTTAGGTCACAGATAGAGGTCCCCATAAAGGTTGGATGCCTTACTCAAGACCCCTGGCCAATTGAAAGGAGGAGGCAGATGATCTACTGTGTGGACTTGCTCGGAACTGAGGAGGTCCTGTTGAGGTGGGAAGAGGCTGGACTGGATGCTGACGCTGGTCTAGTCCTTCCTGCTTGGTTACGTTAGAGCCAGGGACTCAAATTCCCTGAGCCTCAGTGCCTGCATTTGTAAATAGAGATATCTGTTGAAAATTAAGATGCTAGTGGTTTGGTGAGTGGCCTGGTGCCTGGCTTATCTCAGGCTCCCAGTGACTGGAGTCCTTCCTCACGCCTTTGCCTGTGGTCACACCTGTATGTATCCTTGCAAAGTTCCACAGACATGGACGGATTTTTGCAAAAGTTTCCCGTCCCTTTTAAGAAGATTCGTGTGGGTAAAATGTTGGCTTGCCTAACATGTCTCCCACCTGTGAGAGTGCCTGGCGTTGCTGCCAAGGGTTACTGTTCCCTTCCCCCAAGGTGAAGGCTTGGGGTGGTCATGTCGCCCTGGGTCTGACCTTTGGATTGTTTAAAACTGTATGACACTGGTGGGGTGCCTCTGGAGGGTTTCTGGGAGCAACAGTGACATACCTGGCTGCGTGTGGCACCTTTAATGGCCAGGTACCACAGGTCAGGCAGGTGTGCCAACCTTGTCCCAGGTACTCATCTCAGGAAAGATCATTCTAGAATGAGACCTCAGGACTCTGGTGCAATGCTCATTTCCCTCATATTCCTGTGAGGACCTCCTCCTCCCCTTGTGAAGAAGGTGGGTTAGGGACCACTCTTCTTACAGACACTAGAGCCGACAGAGGCTATGTGAGTAGTGACAATCTTGTAAACAAAACACTGTGTAAGCCTACACCAACCTGGGGCTGGTTACAGATCAGAACATTGGGTTTCATTGACTGCTTGTAGTCATAGTAACACGTCAGCCTCCACTGACAGTTCAGAGGTAGTTGTGTGAGGTGTATTGCTAAGGTTCTGTATGGGAGGTACATTGACCGGCTTCTATATGTTGACCAGGTTCTGAGTGTGAGATGCATTGGCTAGATTCTATGTGTGCGATGTGCTGGTGAGATTCTGTGTAAAAAATGCATTGGCCAGGTTCTGGTGTGAGGTGCATTGGCTGAATTATGTGTGTGAGATGCATCGGCTGGATTCTGTATGTTGGCTGAGTTCTATGTATAAGATGCATTGGCTGGGTTCTCAGCATGAGGTGAATTTGTTCTGTATATGGGTTCTGTGTGTGATATCACTGGCCAGTTTCTGTGTGTGAGATGCATCATCATCTTGGTTCTTGTGAGGTCATTGTTTGGGTTCTGTGTGTAAAGTCATTGGCTGGGTTCTGGGCGTGAGATCACTGGCTGAGTTCTATGTATGAAGTCATTGGCTTCTGTTTGTGAGATCATTGGCTGAGTTCTGTGTCTTAGATCATTGGTTGGGTTCTCTGTGTTAGATCCTTGGCTGGGTTCTATGTATGAATTCATTGGCTGGGTTCTGTGTGTGAGGTCATCGATCAGGTTCTGTGCATAAGGTGCATTGGCTGTGTTCTGAGTATGAGGTCACTGGCGGGGTTCTGTGTATGAGGTCATTGGCTAGGATCTGTGTTGAGATCATTGGCCAGATTCTGTGGATGAGATGCATCGACCGGGTTCTATATGTGAAATGCACTGTCTGGGTTGTGTGTGTGAGATCATTGGCTGGATTCCATGCGTGAGACCATTGGCCATTGTTCTATATACGTATGATATGCATTAACTGAGTGCTCTGTGTGAGATGGATTGGCTGGGTTCTGTGTGTGAGATCCATCAACTTTTTTTCTGTGTGTGAGGTCATTGCCTGTGTTCTGAGTGTGAGGTCACTGGCTGGATTCTGTGTATGATGTCATAGACTAGATTCTGTGTTGAGATCATTATCTGGGTTCTCTGTGTGAGATGCATTGGCCGGGTTCTGTGTGTGAAATGCATCACCTTGGTTCTGTGTGTGAGGTCACAGGCTGGGTTCTGTGTGTGGGGTGCATTTGTTCTGCGGCTGGGTTCTGTGTGTGAAGTGTTCTGTGCTACAGATGGATTATGTAGATCACCTCGAAGCCACTCGCCATTGTAAGTGGTAAGAATGCAGTGAACATAGGAGTTCCAGAAGTTCGTCCTGCTTCTCTTTTCTTCTCTCATTTCCCTTTTCTAAAGATACCCCTGACTCCTGCTGTAGGACAAGCTTTCTTGTGGGTCCTGAAAGTGCGAAGGCTCTGTGTCCCTAAGGACTTGGATGGCCTGTGAAGATCTCCCTTTAACCAAATATGTTGACTTCTTCCCTAGGAGAGCTCAGGTTTTAACAGAAACTGGGGTTCAAACCCAACTGTGCACTGTTTAGCTGTGACAGTGACAGCAGCTCCTTTTTCTCAACGTAGGATTAAAATGCCTTTTGCTGGGGAAGAGGTGAGGATTTAATGTGGCAAAGGCCTGGAACCCAGCGTATTCTTGGATCATGCCACTCAGTGCAGATTTTGCCTTGGTTATTTCTACTGAGAACATAATGGCCATGGGATTACCCGAGGTCTCGTAACTGGACCCATGACTCTCGGGCTCCCCTGCTCCATCCAGACCTGGTGTTCAGCTCTGTCAGGAAGCTTTCCCTGCTTCTGGGGAGTAACGGTGCTGAGCTTGGTGGGAGGACATTTTGGCACAAGACACCAGACTGGGGCCATGTTGGGTGCCAGCAATGGGAAGATCCCTCAAGAGTGAAATGAAATTGATGCAAGCTGAGAGCAAGTCCAGGATGGAGGCTGAGTCATGAGGGTTTCCTCACAGTGGATGGGATAAGACACAGTGCTCTGTACTCAGTATCTCAGGAGGAGGCAGTGCTCTCGTAAAACAGAACTATTTTCCCCCTTTCATAGAAACAACCCCCAGCCAACCATAGAAAGGAGGAGGCAGATGGGGGAGGAGAACAAACACTTATCAAGGATTTACTATACACTTTCACAGGTATTTCTGGTGGTCTAGTGGATAAGGAGTTGTACTGCCAACTCAAAGGCAAGTGGTTCAAATCTTCCAACTGCTCTGAGGGAGAAAGATGGGCAGCCTTGTCCAGTGTGATTTACAGCTTCTGAAAGCCCACTGGAGTGTCAGCTATGAGTTGGTTCTGACTTGTCAGCATATACCAACATACACTTTCATAGAGAGAGATGAGGCTCAGAGAGATTAAGTGACTTTCCCAGGATCCTAACAGCTGGGAAGTGGTGAGGATAGAATTTGAACTCAAGGATGTATCTTCAGAGCCCATGTTCCATGTTGCAGATATATTTTTGGAAAGCACTTCCTAGACTGGTTCTGTTCAGGTCGAAACCCTTTTTTAGTTTGTCCCTCCCCCTCCTGACCACCTCATCGTTATCACTGTGCCAGGCTTATCACTCTGCCAGCCTCATTCAGAGCCTCAGTGGCTGGCTTGGGCTCTGGGGTGGGTGAGAGAGGGTAGAGTGGTCATGTCAGTTTAGAGAAAGGAAGGGCTTCTGCATGTTGAACCTCCAGGAGCCGTGGGTACCTTGACAGGAAAGGCTGAGGACAGTCTCCCAGATGCCTGAGAGGTCGGTACAGTGGTCTACAGCACAGACCTTGGTGTCAGGTAAAGTCAGGCTCTTCTCCAGCTCTGAGGCTTTCAGACAAAACTGGCCTCATTGCTCCTCAGTCTCCAGATCTGTAAGCGGGGATGATAGTCTTTTCTCCCTTATGTGATATGTGTCCTGAGAGTATATGAGACATGTATGATGTGGGGCAAAAGGCTTGGCAAATGTCAGATATTATTAGTATTTGTTTTTCCATGATAAGTTTTCAGACTTACTGGCTAAACCTCAAAGGTTTACAGAGAGTTCCCTGCCCCCATGCCCCTCCTCAAAGGATCCCCTGTTTGTCCACCTGGCCAGCAGGTGTCTCCCCTCAGCCTCCGTGCCCTGTACCTCTGGCCCCACCCTGGGACCCTATAGCCATCAGCCCCCTTCTTTTCTGTTGTTCTTTATACATGTCCCATTCATGCAGACAACACCCACTAAACCATCCACCAGCACTCATCCTCTTACCATGTGCCAGATGTTTTGCCCAATTTGGGGACTTGGCACCAACCAGACATCATGCTCACAGGCTGTTGAGGGCAGGGATGTGGACCAGTGTCTCTGTGCGGCACTGTCAGAGGAAGTGAACCCAAATGATAGTCTATATAATTTTGTGCAATATTTCAGCAGAAAGGTTTTTTTTACCATCCCATGGACTGCCAGGAGAACAAAGAGCTTTATCCTAGAGAGAGTGAATCCAGGTTGCTCCTTGCAGGCAAGTATTCAGAGGCTTCATCTGACATACTTTGGGAATGCTGCAAGGAGGGACTGGTCCTTGGAGAGGGTCATTATGCTTTGAAGGGTGGAGGGATGAAGAAAGAGAGGAAGACTCTATAAGGTAGATCAATTCAGTGACTGGGATAATGAGAGTAGGCGTGTCAGAGACAGTAAAGTTGGCACAGGACAGAGCAGGGTTCAGGGTTTTTGTACATAGGGTCTCTATGAAATGCAAGCAACTTGAGAGTACATAACAACAACAACATAGTTAATTGTCAAAGGTGAGTAAGACCCTCAACCAGGTAGATTGACACGTGACAGCAGCAACAGGCCCGACACACTTCAGATGGCACAGGATAGGACAGGGTGGGATCTGTTGCTTATAGGGTCACTATAAGTCATGCTTGACTCAACTGCACCTAACAACAGCAACAGAGTTAATTGTAGGGGAATTGTGTGGCCTAATGGTGAAAAGTTCTTCTGCCAATCCAAAGGCAGGCAGTTCAAATCTATCCGCTGCCTCATAGGAGAAAGATGTGTGATCTCCTCCTGTGTGATTTATTGCCTCTGAAAACCCACTGGAGGGTCAGCTATGAGTTGGTTATGAATTGAGAGTGCATAACAACAGTAACAGTAGTTAACTGTAGGGAGCACCAGTGATGCGGGCCATAGAGAGCTGTGGCATTGCTGACCCAAAGCTCGCACATCTCCAGTGGTTCTAATTCACCAACAGCTCCATGGAGGAAAGATGGGTGGTCTCCACTCAGTGTGGTTTACAGACCTGGAATCCTGATGAATGGTCACTGAGTCGGAGCGCACTCAGTGGTGGTGAGTTTGAGTTTTGGTTTCTTGTAACAACTTGTTATTCATAAGCCCACCTACATAATCTTGGGAAAGGACATCATGCTGCGAAAGAGAGGAAGAACCCCAGCAAGATGAATCGACACTGACTTGATTGTGACTGAAAACGGGCTTGGGCTTATTGGAGATCAGTAGGATGGCACAGGATATGGCAAGTTTCAAATCTATTGTTCATAGGGTTGCTATGAGTCGTACTCAACTTGAGGCATCTAATAAAAACAACTTACATGTATTGATATAGATAAAATACCAGAAAACCAAATTCACTTCAGCTGAGTTGATTTTGACTCATAGTGTCCCTATAGGACAGAACAGAACTACGTCATAGAGTTTCTGAGGCTACAAATCCTTACGGAAGTAACCTGTCACATCTTTCTCCCATAGAGTAGTTGGTAGGTTTGAACAGTCAGTCTTTCAGTTAACAGTCTGGCACTTTAACAACTTTGTCACCAGAACTCCATCAACATGCCTAACAGGCTAAAACTCTGCTGACTTTTGAAACTTCTTATGTGCTAGGCTAGAGCTGTCCTTATTATCCAATTACAGTGAAGAACCACATGATTTCATCTGCCAAAAGTATATGCTATTGTTTTAATCATCAATAATCTTTTTATGTTTGATCTTGTCAGATTTTTTTGTTTGTTTTAGCAATAGTATTGTGGTAATTGGTATTTGTGAGCCTATATCAATAATTTTATTGAGAATGAAGTGGTGACTAAAGAAAAAGGAGAAAAATCTAAGGAGGCTTATGCTTGGTTACTAATGATGTGATTAGATGTAGAAAGATTTTTTTTAATTTTTGTGTGAGTGTACCATCAAATCAGATCTGACTGGTACAGGAGGAGATTGTCCCTCCTTCCCCAGCAAAGCATCTGGTGGATTCGAACCGTGTTCCTCTGGATTGTAGTTGCAGCTCCTTGCCACTAGGCCACCAGAGCTCCCCTAGATGTAGAAAGATTTTACAAAACAATTTTGTTGCTAGTGTCCATATTATCTAAGAGATACTACGTTTAAGCAGTTCACAACTGTATCGTATTATTCTAGGATTAAAATGGATAATGAACATTATTCAAGATTCTGTGATCTAGTGTGGGGGGGTCTGTTGGCCTATAGTAATGAACTGTGCTATCAACTCAAAGATAAGTGGTTCGAATTTACCAGCTGCTCTGAGGGAGAAAGATGAGCAATCTCCTCCCATGTGATTGATTTATGGCCTCTGAAAACCCATTAGCGGCTCAGCTGTGAGTTGGTTCCGATGTGACGTGCACAGTGTCAGGAACAGCATGACCTAGTGTGATCTCGCATGGGAAGAGAGGAGCCCAGCTGGTGTGGTCTGTAGTGAATGGTGCTGTTAACCCAAACGCTGCACCACTCTGGTGGTTCGAATCCACAAGCTGCTCAGAGGACTAGAGAGGGCACTCTCCTCCTAAGGGATTTTTCAGTTTCCGAAAGGTCTACTGAAAGGTCAGCTGTGAGTGGTTCTGACTTGACGCTAGTGAGAGTACAGGAAGAGATTTGTGGAGGGGGTGGGTGACTTTGTAGATACCGTTCTGGGTTACTCCGACCTCAGTGACGCCGGTGTCAACGACAGGTGTGACATAAACTGGAGAGGAGACAAAACACTCCGGGTGACCTGGGATCGGCTTCTGCTCCGGCCCGTTCTCTATCCTTTCACCCTGCAGTCTCATCTTGCCTCCCACTCCTTTCACTTGTCTTTGTACCTGTCTCCCAGGCTGCCCTCTGCTTTTCTTTACGGACATGTATCCAGGTGTTAGGGGACCAGGCTTTGAGTGTGAATCTTGCCTCTGTCACTGCCGGGCTGTGTGTCTCTGGGCAAGGTGCTTAAATCTCTGGTTCTGTGTCCATGCCTGTAACTGTGGGTAATCACAGCCCTGTTTCTGGAACTGCTGTGGGGGTCAAAGGAGAGTCTGCTGCATACAAAGCAAGTGCCTAGGAGACTGGGCCATGCTGAGAGCTCAGCAAAGGCCGGTTGAGTGTGTGAAGGGAAGGGAAAATCCCTGGCTGGGAGGCAGGACATGGGTTTTTTGCCTTCTGGAAAATGGCAATGTGAGTTTGAGGATGAAGAGAATTCCTTGGTTAGAGAGTGAGAGACTCAGCTGGAATGTAAAGGGAAGAAGCCCATACCCCAGCTGAAGCGAAGGGCCTTTCGGTGGGTATGTACGGGAAAGGTTTTATCTTCCTGTCCCCAGGTGAAAACCCGTGAAAGCGCTGGGGCTAAGTGGATTTTCTCACTATCAGAAGACAGCAGAGAGCCAGCCCTTCTGGCCGGCTTCCCTCCCTGCTGCCTCCTCCCGGCGGGCTGGCCCTTGGCATGAGGCCTGCTCGTCTCTGAACCCTCCCGCAGCAGGGATTTAATTACTATAATGGAAGGAGCCATGGCTCGAAGCCTTCTGGTGGAGGGGAAACAAATTTGTCTTCTCACTGGAGGATGAAAATTGATGGAAAGGAAACGCAACTTCCCCGGAGGGTACCCAGGGCTAGCAGGGACCTTGTCCGGGGCCTGCAGAGAGGGGGCGTTGACAGTAGGGGGGCAGGTTAGCTGCTGGGAGAGGGAAGGGGACACAGTGTCATATTCAAGCCACCTTGGCATTTGCTTTTATCTCTTGTGGGGGGGTGCCACAGCCACGCTGCCTGTGTCCACAATAACCATGGCCACTGATGAGCCTACTACCAAACAGCTACCTTCTGTGTGCGTGGCACTGCTCTTTAGAAGCTCCCAGCTGAGGAGGGTGTCCAGACAGGAAAACAGATGAGTTTATGAACTCGACCAATAGTTACTGAATACTTGTGAGTGTCCAAGAGCCCTGGTGGCTTTGCGCATCAGATGTTGGACTGCTAACAGAAAGGTCAATGGTTTGAATTCACTAGCCAGTCTTTGGGAGAAAGATACTCCTGTAAAGACCAACAGCCTTGAAAACCAGATTGGAGGGGGTAAACTCACATGTGAGTATCACACATGTCAGTATTGTTCCAGGCAAACACTTAGAACAGATGAAAGTCCCTGAGCTTTGGTGGCACAGCCTGCAAGGAGCTGCACTACTAACCCAAGAGACGCATCTCTCCAGCAGTTCAAATCCACCACCGACTCCTCGGGAGAAGGATGGGCCATCTGCTATTAGATTTACAGCCTCTGAACTATTCCAACCTGACAGCCATGAGTTTGAGTTTTTGAAGGCACTTACATTTAAGTAGGTAAAACTGGCAATCAACTGTAGAAGTTGATTAATTAACATACTATGTGAGATGATGGTAAATGTGATAAAGAAAAATAAAGTTAGTCTGGGAGGACAAGAGTCCCGAGGGGAAGGATGAAATTGTAAGTAAGTGGGCAGGAAAGGCCTCATTGAAAAAGTGACATTGGGAGAAAGATCAGAAGGAGGTAAAGGAGGAGGCTACACAGGTGAGGAGGTAGTAGCAAGGCAAAGGCCTTGAGTTTGTTGTTGTTTGCCGTGGAATTGGAACCGACTCAGGTTGACCTTCCAGAAGGGTTTCAGAGGCAGTAAATCACACAAGAGGAGACTGCCTGCCCTTCTGGAAAGATGGTGAATTCAGATCATGTGCCTTCAGGTTGGCACATGAGGCCTGACCTGGGCTGCACTGTCCATAGAAATATGATGCAAACTGCACCAGTAATCTCCTATTTCTCATGTTGTTGTTGGCTGCTCTTGGTTTGGCCCCAGTTCAAAGGAACAAAGCTCTGCTTAGCCCTGTGATCTTCAGAATAGAAATAGATCGCCACACCCTTCTTCCTAGTCCATCTTAGTCTGGCAGCTTCGCTGAAATCTGTTTAGTACCATAGTAACAGTTAAGCCTCCACTGACAGACAGCTGGTGGCTGCGTACGAGGTGCATCAGGCTGGAATTGAACTCATGTCTCCTGCCTGGAAGGCTGAACCACTGAACCACCAACCTCTAAAATTTCTCTTGTTGTCATTGTATACTAGGCTAGTCAAAACCCATCCATAGCTGACCCTCCAGAGACAATAAATCTCATGGGAGGAGACTTTGGTCATCCCTTGGGATTGTAGTGCAACTTCTTACCACTAGGCCCCCAGAGCTCCCACAGATTTCTCTTAGTCACATTAAAAAGAGCAACAAGAGAATGGTGAGGTTGACAATAATAATAATATATTTATTTCACCTACTGTGACCAAAATATCAACATCTTGACATATAATCAATATAAAAATAACTAACACACTATCTTAATTCTGTTTCTAACACTAAGTTTTGCAAATCTTGTGTATATCTATTATATATAGCATTTCTCATTCAGACAGTAAATCTCCACTGGAAATGCCTGATTTGTATTTACAGTTAAAAAAGTAGATTTCCTTTACCTTAGTAAAAATAAAGTTTTCTGACTTGAATGAATGAAAATGAAATAAATTGAGAAACTCAGTAGGTGAAGGGCACTAGGTACATGTTAGCTGGCCCAGTGGCCACGCATGACCAGTGTCTACCGTCGTGGGCATTGAGGGCTGGGCCAATGATAAGGCCGGTGGGCAGATGGGTGATTGATGGGGAACATATTGGAGAGAAGGGGACAAGGTCAGAGTGGGAGTGAGTCTGGTTGTGCAGTGTAGGCCACTATGGAAAGTTTGTCTTTACCTTGAGTAAAAGGGGGTCATAGGAATGATTTTGAGCTGAAAAGAGATAAGCTCTGACATTTTAATAGGTTCATTCTGGCTGTTATATTAAACACAAAGGAAGTGGAGAGCAAGGGCAGGGGAGGCCAGTTAAGGAAGAGGCTGTGGACAGTTCCGAGAGGTGGTGGTGCGTGAACCCAAGGGGTGGCAGCGGACATGGTGAGAAGTGCTTAGAGCCTTGGTGTACTTGGAAGGAAGGCATTCAGAAGGGAATGGATAGGAAGTAGAGCAGGAAAGGGAAGGTCAAGGGTGAGGACAAGGCTTTTTTCTCAAGCAGCTAGAAGGGTTGTACTTTAATTAATTGAGATGGAGAAGATTGTGGGAAGAAGCTGTTCTGGTGAGTGGTAAGGAATTGCACTGCCAATCCAAAGGCATGCTTCCTGTGGTTTGAGTCTGCCAGCTGTTTCGAGGAAGAAAGATGGGCAATTTCAGCTTGTGCAGTTAACTGCCTCTGAGGACTGACTGGAGGGTCAGCTATGGGTCAGTTCTGACTTGATGGTACACAACCAAAACAACAACAGGGGGTTATTGTGGGTGATAAAGGAAGGTGCTAAGGGCCAATGAGGACTTGGACTTGGGCTCCTACCCCAGGGTGGACACGTCTCAGTGCATTCCTGGTGTATCTGGGCATGTTATTTTATAAATCCCCAAAAAGCTCAGCTAAGTTATCTGTGCCTCCAGTACTGCGGTGCTTACTCCCTGAAGTTGCTAGAGTCTTTCTAGGTCAGTTCATGCTCAACATCAAATCTATCTGCTCTGGGCTGACCCCAAGATTTATGATGAATAATAAGAAGCATAAATGATGAGAAGATCCCCCAGCATGGCAGGGAAGCCTGACTTCATGGAAAGTTACTGAAACAATACAAAATCCTAAAGACTCGCACTCCTGATTTTCAGCACCTTCAACTCCAAAGGGAAGGGATTAGCAGCTCGGGCAGGGAGAGTTGAAACAACCTCCTCAAGGTCTCGCTGGGGAGCCGATGAGGACACAGTGCTGGTATTGCTCAGCTTGTGGGCCACCAACCATGTCAGGGAGTGGCCAGAGCCCCCGGAGTGTGTGCAGGGCTGTGCAGGGGCCATGCAGGAAAGCCACTGCCCCCGGCCACTCTTGAGACTGAGAGGAGGGTGCTGAAGGGAGTAAGAAGGGCCTCACCCAGCACTGCTGATGTGAGATGCTGGGGTCCAGACCTGGTGGACATGGGGTGTGGGACCTGTGGGCAAGACCATCCCAGTTGACATCCTAGGCCAACTGGACATGGGCTATTTGACTTAGATTCTTAGCCTGACCCTGAACCTAACTGCTGACTTTAGTGATTTAATCTTTAAGTCGATTTGTCTGTCTGTTGAGTGGGATGATGGTGCCTGTCTTATGGGAAGTTTATGAAATCGTGTTCCTGAGTGTCCTTGATCTTCAGTAAATGTTGACTCTCAGTAAATGCAGGTTCCCTGCTTCTGCTGGTGAACGTCAGGGCAGGCTGGCTGTGCCCTCGAGTGGTGGGAGATAATGGAGAGGATGGAGGGAGGATGCATGGGCTGGAAAGAAAGCCCCTGTCTACATGGTGGGGGAGTGAGGATGGGGGAGACCATCCCCCCCTTTCTTGAGACCTGGGATCAAGCTCTGTGCTCAGCAGTTCTCACTTGGGGTTTGATTTAGACCTCATGGCACGATGTGTTATGTGTTTGCTGTTAACCAAAAGGTTGACAGTTTGAGTCCACCTGCTGCTCCTGGAAGAAGACAGCTAATCTCCTCAAATAGATATTTACAGCCTCAGAAACTCGCTGGAGGGTCACCATGAGTGGGGACGGACTTAATCGTAGTGGGCGTGAGTAGGGGACATGGGCAAAGTCTGGAGGTGTAATTGGTTGTCACAGTTGGGGGAAGATGTGTCACACACGTCTAGTGGGTAGAAGCCAGGGTACTGCTAAACATGGGACAGTGGACAGGACAGACCCCCACAGCAGACAGTTTTAAACACCAGTTGTGGTCAAGTTGGCTTCTATTTGTAGCGACCCCATGTGTTTCGGAGTAGAACTTCATTTGTACAATTTGAATGGTTGTGACTTTTGGAAATAGATCACCAGGCCTCTCTGCTGTAGTGTCTCTTGGCGGACCTGAACCAATAATCTTTCAATTAGTAGCCTAGCACTTACCTGTGCATGTGACTCAGAGAGTCTAACAAGCAGTTAGATCCCAGAGTTCGTTAGATTGTTTGTCTAGCAAACAGTTACATGGCCCTAAGTGTCAATAATGTAGAGGATGAAAAACCTTGCTCATGAACAAAAGTGAGAAAATGGATGAGATTGCTTTAGCGCCAGTGTGCTATCCTAGTTCCTTTCCCACCTGCCCCTGCTTTCCCAAAGGGCAGCCCTTGTGCTAGCAAAGGCTCTGGGTGAAGAGTCAGAAGACGGAAGTTGAAGTCCCGATTGCCTCGTGTCTCAGTGGAATGTTGTCTTTGTTCCCAGTCTTTCTTTGAAGATTAGAATGATGTTGGCCCTTGGAGGTCTGTCTGTGAGTGGGGACAGCGGAGTCTGGATGCTGGCTGTGCTGTGGACCAAGTGCGAGGCTGTGTGGGAGAGTGCTGAGTCAGCTGTGGTGTGCGGGCAGGTGGGGGTGGCCGGTTTATCAGCTTTGTTCCTCGCTGCTGGGGTGATGACTTTGGGAGAGGGAATGTCTTCGGAGTTGCCTTTTGTTCCTGGGAGACCATGGAGCTGTTCTCTCAGGCTGCTCCATCTTGCTTTTTGTTTTGTGTTTCCTTGAACAGGTGGCGCTAAATCCTCCATGTGGGGAAGATGGAATTTGCAGGAAAATGCAGGGTTATTATTTCTGAACTGCGTGAGTGGGAGACAGAGCGGGGTGAGTGGCAGCTTTCCTGGCAAGAGGAGAAACAGCTGAGTGCACCAGCCCGGGCACTGCTAGAATCCTTTAGGGGTGAGGAAGACAGGATTCATTATCCAGTGGCCGCCTTGGGAAGTACGTTTATTCTGCTCAGAACCTGTCTCAGGGAAGGACTCCCTGAGAGGCAGCGGAGGGTCTCTACTCCTTAGATGAAGTTCTGAGGACATTCTGGCTCAAATGGTCATCTAGGCCTTTCTGGGAAAAGCTCTGGTTCTGGGGATGATGAAGGAGACAGAGATGGACAGTCCACAGTCAAGGAGGTGACCAGACTGACAAGGCTCTGAGACAAGACAGACAGTGAAAAGTGCTGTAAAGCTGCACAACATCGTGTTAAAGCTATGTCTGCGAATATTAACGTCTGGAGGCTTCTTAGAGGAAGCAGGGGTTGAGCTTGATTTGAAGGAAGATAGGACTTCTTGAGGGAAAAGAGGTATTTGGAGCTGAATGAACTTTTAGGGTGGAGACTTAAAGTTGAAAAGTGCCAGGTGTTCTCAGGGAGGGATAAAGCAGGGGTGGGAGGGAGCCCAGGATTCTGTTCCTGGGGGCTTTGTATGCCAGGTGGGAGAGTTTGGGCTTCTGAATGTAAACCCTGGGAGCAGCAGGAGGCCTCTGAGGAGCCCGGTGGTATGACTGAGCCGTAGTGCGATGGATGGGACTTAGGGGGATGAAGTCTGAAGCAGGGAGCACGGTTAGAAGGTTTGTGCAGCAGTCTTTGATTGTTGTCAGTTGACATTTAGCTGATTCTGACTCATGGTAACCTCCCCGCGTCCAGGTTGAACTGGAACTTTTGAGGTTGTGACCTTTCTGAAGGAGATTTCCAGGTTGTCTTCAGAGGCACTTCAGGTTAGGTTTGAGCTGCCAACCTTCTTTCCTCTGGTAGTTGAGTCCTTAACCATTTGCACTACCCAGGGACTCCTACCATAGTTGTAGAGAAGGAATGAAGACTTGAACCAGGCTGGAGACAATGGGAAGGAAAGATCAGACAAGACTCCCTGAGGGCTTGGGAGCACGCAAAGGCTTCTGGGAGGCAGACGATGTGCTGGGATCCACTTTTCTCCAACCTGCATTGTCAAGTTGTGTATGAGGATGAAGTGTGTGCTATGGGCTCACCACCACTCTACTCTGCATCAACTCAGTCCTTTCTGGGAGGATGGGAGAGTGAGTGCTCCGGCAGCCTGCTGGCCCTGCAGAGCAGGGTGGCACCGTGCCTGAGCCAGACACCCTGGATGGGGGCTTTCCTTCTGGAACTCATTGGTATTGGCTCCTGGCCAGGTCCAAGTGAGATGGAATACACCCTCTTCCTGCTTTTTCAAAGATACGGGAGGGATGGAAGATAACATCGTGTTGGAAAGGCGAGGCAGCAGGGTGCTTAGAGCACTGGCGTTGGGGCCAGCTCGGGTGCTGATTGGCTTTGGGGTTGGGCAAGCAGCCCAGTCTCCCTGGACCTCAGTTTCTGTGTGTATGAAATGGGGGTGGGGATGATGCTGAAGGCTGTTGTGAGTGAGGAGGAAATAAGGACATTGTGTCATGTTCCTTGCTTCATAAATGGCCAGTTTCTAACCGACAAGAAGGCTGGATGTGGTGGGTGGGCAGGCAGGGCTGCACGGTCGTACAGGAGGTGGAGAGCTGGGAAGAAGTTGGGATGGTTTGTTCTATCCGAGTATGTTGGCTCTGAGAGGCCTGGGGGAATCCTGGGATGATATCCAGCAGAAAACTGGGCAGGGGGATCTTGTGTCACTGGGATCTTCTCTCAGCGTGGCTCCCCTTACACCCCACTTGGAAATCAGCCTTCCACAAAGCCAGTGTTCCTTAGGCAACTCCAGTGCAATGTCAAGAAGAGGGGTCAGCATAGCCACTCAGCCTCCAGCCCTGCCTTTGTCATGGGTCACTCCTCTTAGTCCTCAGTGGTTCCCTCTGTGACAGCATTTCCCAGATGCTGGCTGGACCTCACCCAAGGCTTTGGCTGCTCCTGGCTCAGCTCTGGCTCCAGAGAGGAGGAGAGAGCACAGTGTGTGGAACCAATGACCTGATGCTCGTTGTAGCTCTGTTGATATGGCCTGGGCAGGTGGACGGGCTCTCCAAGGACACCGTCCTCACCTTTTAGGTGATTCTTTCTTCTCAGCTTGGTCAGAAGGTTCCACGAGATAGAGATTCCTCTGCCCAGTACCTCATAAGCGCTCGATGCATGAACCAAGAGAAGGTCAGACAGGGGTGGTGGACAGAGAGGCAGACCTGTGGGGAAGCCCACGTTGTGGGGGTGGACAGTGAAGGGGTTAAGCAGACCCAACGTTAAATCCTGGCTCTTCCATTTACTAATGGGATGATTGGAAGTTCTGGCATTTCCATTGATTCTCTCTCTCTGTGTGTGTAGGAGGTGGTGACAGTGGCAGGTCCAGTTTGAGAGGGAGGCTGCTTAACACCTGCCTCAGCATAGTGATGAGTCTAGATGGAAAAACAACTCCAAGGATATATAGAGTATTTAAAAAATAGCCTGTTTACCTTTTGTGGGGAGCTCTGGTGGTGTAGTCTGTGGGGAGTGGCGTTGTTAACCCAATGGCAGCGCCTCTCTGGCAGTTCAGTTCTACCAGTGGCTACACGAGAGAAAGATAGGCCATCTCGTCCGTGTGGCTTACCGCGTCCTGAAAACTGGGACAGTGTCAGCCATGAGTTGGTTCTGAATCAATTACAGTGAGTTTTCTGAATCTTCCTTTGGTACCGAAGGTGGGCAAGCAGAGCTAAAACTTCCCCAAGGCAGCCCCCAAAGCCATTATGCCCCACAGCCTCCACACTGCAGAGGAAAAGTGTTTCTGAAGGCCGGGGCTCCCCTCTGCCCTGGTGTACCTTCACTTACTCTCCATGCTCATTCTTCTCCTGAAACGTGGCCAGCCCTATGGAAACTGGCTGTAGCCGCCTAATGACATCATTGTGCCAAGGTGGGAGGTGGCAGTGGGAGCTGTCTGCTCCGGGGACAGGCAGTAATGAGGTACGTTGTAGACAATGTAAAAAGAAAAAAGATGGGTAAAAATCAGCATGGTTTTTATTATGGCTGTGCCCCGACACTTCTAAAACAAAGCCAGTGGAGAAATCCGCATTTCCCTGGTAGTGCTCCCCTTCCCCTGTGTATATCCCTGCAAACTGTGCTCTCTGTCTGTAACTATCAAGGAGGAAACTCCCTGAGCTCTGGCAGTGGGAGCCAGAGATGATGCAGAGGATGAACCCTTTGGCGATTGCCGAGGCTGCAAGAATCTGGGCCCTCAGGGATCAGGGAGAAGGGAGGGTGGCATAGGGGCTGAGGAGACAGGAGAGGGAAGGGGACAGCTGTGAGCTGGGCTGGGAGAGGCTTTGTCCAGGTTCACTGGATGCCAGCCGGAAGAGGGTGTATCCCTTCTCCCCCGAGGCTGACTGGAAGCCAACATAAAGGCTAGCTGGTTCCAGAAGGAACCCCTCCCAGCCAGGGCTGCCGGTGCTAGCTGGTGGGCCTGAAAACACCCTGCTCTCTGGGACCTACCTGTCCTCCAAGAGGGGACTGGCCTTTTCTTTCAACTTGGGGAAGAAAAAGTCAGGCTTGGGAGAAGGTCGGGGCACAGGGAAGGCAGGGGACATTTTGGGGTTCATGTTTCCCCACCATGAACAAGAATATGCTTAGGATGGAAGAGAAAGCTTTTGGATGGCACAATGGTTAAAAGGTCGTCTGCGAATAGAAAGGTTGGTGATTTGAACCTATCCAGAGGCTCCAAGGGAGAAAGACCTGGTGATCTATCTGTTCCCATAATGCTTATAGCCTAGAAAACCCTGTGGGGCAGTTCAGTTGTCAGCTGAAGTTATTATGAGTAGAAATTGACTTTACAACAACAACAACAACAACAGCAAACTTTACTTAAGCAAATTTCTCTACAGGCTGGAAGAGGGGACAATGAAAGGGAGCAGAGCTCTCTAGATTGGAAGGGGACTCTGGCTGGACAATGGAGGGGTGTGTCCTTGAGCCTGGCTGCAGTGCTCGGTCTCTTTCCTGGCTGGATGCTGTGGTAGAAGGGATTGGCGCACAGCCAGATCCAGGTCTGCTCGAAACTGGACACCTTGGGCTCCTGCTGTGTCTGAGGGAGATGCACATAGAGTGGGCCTCAGTGTTGCTGCATGGTTGAACCCCTGAAGTGAGGGGAGCTGAAAGTTTGGGGACTTGGGAGTTCCCTTTCAGATGTGTCCCTGAAGGCAGTTGATTCCATTTGGAACCAGGGAGCAGGCTGGCGGGCAGCTGCCGGGATCCTGGGGCCGAGCCCACAAGCCCTTCCCAGAAACTCATGGCACTGTTATGGTGTTGGCTGGATGCTAGGAGTTGGCAGCATATAATGCAGGAACAGCAAACAGGCCTTATCTGGGTGTCAATACTGAACAATTGATACCAGCTTCCAGAAGGGCTGTGTTGTGAAGGATTCTGAGGTACAATCTGAGCGTGGTGGGGAGAGTGACCTAATGATGAGGTCTGTCCTGGTCAAGAAAGAAACAGATCAGTTGCCATTCCTGAGTAGTGAAAAGAAGATGAAGAACCTCGATTTGTAGCATTCCCCTTCTGGACCTATTTCCTCAACTCTAATGCAGGAGTAAGAAGGGTTATTACCCTCCTCTTCTTGGTAGATTTAACGGTGGAGACAATGAGATGGTAGAGTGAAAGCAGTTTGTAAAATATAAGCAAGCTGTACAAATGCAGAGTAAGAAGTTTGTTGTTAATGAATCACTCAGAAAATCAGACTTAATGATCCTATCTGGAGCCTCCTCTTCTCAGCATCACACAAACCCCCTTCCTGGTCAGTACCACGCCTGCCACCCAGCCCCTTCAAGGCATCTTAATGCACCTTTGGTCAAAGTGTTAAGTCTGCAGCCAGGTTTCCAATGAAAAGTCACTTCATTTCTGTCTCCAAACCTCTACCCAACTCGCTGATTTAGAGACTGTTTCAGTGTTTAATGAGATAGGGACAGAGAATCTTTCTAGAACCTTGGCTCTTACTCTCCATTAAAGAGAGCAAAATTGCTTTATAAAGTCTAAAAGCCTGACAAGAGCACGTACTCCTAATGCATGAATTATGCAAATCTGTGTAGTCACTTGCTTTGCATAATGGAGGGGCTGGAAGAGGTTGGTGAGCAGGAGGGGCAGGCTGGGGTGAGGATGCCTGCCCAGATCTGTGTATAATGGGGACAGCCCTGCTCTCCTGTGGGATAAGCCTCCTTCTCCATCCCTCCTGTGACAGACCAGCCTGCCTCCTGGTCCTCCATCTTTCCCAGGAGCCTGTTCTCTGTCCCTCAGCAACTGACTGTGCTGCCATCCCTCCCATTTGCTGGGGAATAACCGAGGCAGGGGCCCCCGCCCTGTGCTTGCCTCTCATGTGGAACTTGCTTCATTAAATCTCACAGCCGCCCCTCCATGTACAGACAGCTTTCCCAGAGAAGTCCCGCGGGTCATTATTTCTCCAAACGTCTGTCTCGCAGAGGCGGTGGACTTCGTTAAGTGCCGTCTGGAATTGTAACTATTGCCAAGTGCCTTTTTCTCTGCTCTCTGGGAAATGAGGGTGAGAAGGTGTCTCAAGGAGAGAGCTTCACACCTGACCTGCCGGAGCCTCTGCCCAGGGCCAGGCTTCTCTCGGGGGCGTTTCTGATCATTGATTTGAAGGGTTTCAGCCTCTGCCTGAGAAACACTACATGTCCTGCTTCTCTCTAATCTTCAAGCCACTTGCCATCAAGTGGACTCTGGCTCATGGCAGCTATGTTAGAATAGAACTATGTCTCATAGAGTTTCAGGGTTTACTTTTTCAGTAGATCACCAGGTCTTTTTTTTCGGGGGGGGGGGAGGGTGGTTAAGATGCTGAGGGGGTTGTCAAGCCATTTTATTGAGAGATCAATTGCGGTCCAATGATCATGTTCAGGCCAGGATCTCCTGGACCTTGCAGCTGACTACCAGACCTTTGTTTTGAGGTGCCTTTGGGTGAACTTGAACCCCTGACCTTTTTTGGTTAGCGCGAGCATGTTAACCATTTGAACCACACAGGGGCTTCATTCTCTTACTTTAGGATTTTAGAATTGATGAGGCCTGAGTTTGGGGTGGAGGGCAATTGAGGCCTGACCCTAGTGGTGATGCCTTGAAGCCTGGGGTGTGGAGTGCCCTGGGAGGAGCTAGGCTTTTCCAGAAAGTGCTGATTCTGCTCCAGGTAGGGCTTTTGGGTGGGAAGGCTTCTGGAAAAGAGAAAGGTTCTGCATGGTAGGCAAGGGTGGGGGGGCTCTTGCTGGGATTTGATGGGGTAGGGACTACATCTGGTGCCTAGAATGGTGGAGCAGAAAATCAAGGCTGAGATTCAGCTCTGCTCCGTTTACTTGTTCAGCGTCTACCTCTGTGGGCTGAGGACTGCGGACTAGGGCTTACAAAAGCTCTCACAGCTCTGGGTCACTGGGCTCCTTCCTACCTGTCAGGCCCTGTGCTGAGTCACTCATTATTTTATTGTGGTTTGAGTGAAGGTTTGTAGAGCAAATTAGCTTTCCAGTCAACAATTTATACATTTCCGTTTTGTAACATTAATTACAGTTCCCTCAATTTAACAGCACTCCGGTGGCCTAGTGGTAAGGAATTGTGCTGGCAACCCAAAGGCACGTGGTTCGAATGTGCCGGCTGCTCTTCAGGAGAAAGATGGGCAGTCTCCTCTAGTGCAATTAGCAGCCTCTGAAAACCTGCTGGAGGGCCGGCTATGGATCAGTTATACCTCAATGATACACAGCAACAAAGTCTTCTTTCCTTAGTGATCTCCCCATTTCTATTTACCTTCTTTTCTGCCCCTTCCTCCCTTCTGAGCTTTGTTCTGGGTAGGTAGTGTGTTGTTTGCTCTGAGGGGTGTGTTTCTCATAAATGTCTGATGGCTGTTTGGTTGTACAGAGATCCCAGGGGTAACTCTAGTTCCAGGTTTGAAGGCTGTTCGGGGGGTCATAGTCTCGGGGGTTCCACCAGTCTCTAGCAGATGCTGAGCCACTTATTATATGCATCATCTCATTTAATGTTTACAGCTGAGGTATGAGGTCACTACTCTTATTGCCCCATTTCACAGATGAGTAAACTGAGGTTAAGAAGCCTTGGTGGCATATTGAATTGTGTGTCAGACTACTAACTGACAGGCTGGTGCTTTGAATCCACCAGCTGCTCTGTGGATAAATAGGCAGCCTCCTCCTGTAAAGATTAACAATCTTGGAGACCAAATGCAGGGTTGCCATGGATCAAAATGGGTAAGATTCCAGTGGTTTTGTTGTATTATTTTTTTTTTAAAAGTTGAGGCTTGGTGACCTGCCAGGAAGTAGTAAAATAAAAACTTAAACTCAATGCCATCAAGTCAGGACTGATTCATAGCTATCATTCCAGCAAGTTTTTGGGAGTCTGTAAATATGTGGAAAGAGATTGCCTTTCTCCTGAGGAGCTACATGTAGATTTGAACCAGCAAAGAGACACGGCTTTTGCGTTAATGGTGTAACTCTTTACGGGTTAGATCACCAGAGCAGGAATCTAAACCAGGGTTTTCCAACTCTGAAGTCCATTCTCCTGTCCATGGAGGTTTGCTGCCTCTGTGGATTCAGGGCTTCAGGGTAACAGAGATGGAAGTAAATGGTCGGGACTGTGTAGTGTAGTATGTCTAAGAAGGGACTCTTGAGCCGGAAACAGAAGTGACTCAACATTCAATTGTCAGGGAGGGTCTGGGAAGGCAGCAGAGAAGGTGACCCCTGAATAAGCCATGGGGCTGGGGGCTCACCCTCTAGCATGTTTTTAGAGGCTGTAAATTGCATGGAAAGATGTTGCCTTTCTTTCTCCTATACAGCCACTGGTGAATTCAAACTGGCAGAGAGGCATGGCTTTTGGGTTAAACTCTGCCCAGCTGGCATTTGAGGAGGGATCAGTGGAGGCTGCAGGTCAGTGGGCTGGTGTGGGAGCTTCCAGGTGATCAGGTAAATCTACATGCCTGTAGATACCTCTTGCCTCCTCACAGGCTGGACTAGATGAAGTGAAAAACATCAACTCCAATCTTTAGGGGGGTCACGGCTGGGACAGGTAGGTGAGATAAGTGTGGGCTCCTGTTCCTGGGGGCTCCTCTCCTTGGGTTCAGCAGGTGCACCCACCCACAGTTTGGCCTTACGACCCTGCAAGCCAAGTCTTCAGGCGTCTGAACTGTCTGTGGACTCTGTCTGTGGGGGCGAGGACAGCTGTTCCTGCCCTGTACCCACACCTGCTCAGATCCAAGAAGGGTGGCCATCAATAGCCTTGGGCATCTTTGAGTTCTGCAAGATGAGCCTGGAAGGTTCCTTAAGCCTGTGTCATTTCACCCCAGCATTGTACAAGGGAGATCCACCAGGGAGGGAAATGATTTTTTTTGGATCATAGGATGAACTACTGCTCCAGGGTCAGGGGTTCTGGCTCGGCTCTCATTCACCTTTTACTCCATTGTGCAGATGCGTGCACTCTGTGCATTTCCTCACACCTGGCTGTCCTCCCAGAACAGGCTTTGTTCCAGAGTGAATGGAAATGGAATTGTCAGGAGAGGAAGGAGCAGAACCTGCAGATGACATTATCTCCTGCAGGCCTCCCTCACGCATTCTATCAACTCTCCCCACCCTGCACATGTGCTCTGGGGCTCCTGCTTACCAGCAAACATACCCTGGAGCTGCTCCCATGGAAGTTGGGGTGGAGGTTGTTGAGTGTGGGGTGGAGTACCTGGAAGAGTTTAAAAACTTTTGTAGAAGTTTCAGATGAAGGGGACTCCGTGTTTGAGTCACGGAGGCATAGACCAGAATTGGACTCCATTGCTTACAAGTTGTGTAGCTTTAGGAAAGTTACTTAACCTCTCAGAATGCAGGTTTCCTTATTAATAAAAATGGGGATAACAACAGCTCCTGAGGAGTCCTGGTAGCACAGTGGTGAAATGCACAACTACTAAACCAAAAGGCCTATGGTTTGAATCTACCAGCTGCTGTGAGAAAGATGTGTCAGTCTGCTTCTGTGAAGACGTGCAGCCTTGGGAACCCTATGGGGCAGTTCTAGGGCATCTTTTTAGGGTTGCTGAGAGTCGAAATAGACTCAGCAGCAGTGGGTTTAATTTTATTATCAGCACCCACCTCTAATTTAGTGGTTCTCTGATTTAGATGATTTTAAAAAAAAATTTATATCGGTTTGCTTACAAAATTAATATCTATTGTGTTTCACATTATTCTTCACTGACATTGTGTTTTATACAATCATTCCCATGCATTATGGTTGGTTTTTTTTTAATTTAAACTTTTTTATATTACTCTTGATTTATTTACAAAGTTTGAATACATTGTTTTTCACAAAAGAGCCTTCCTATTTCTTTCACCCCACCTTCCCATCGAATTGTGCAACCCTATGATTAACACCCTCCCCCCACCTTGGATCCTCATACTCATTCTACAATAACAGTTTTATACAGTATTTGTCCTTGTGGGACTGTGTTAGTTCACTCAGCATAATGCTCTTCAGTCCCTCCCAAGTTAGGTAGTAATTTACAAAATGATTATTATGTTTTATAAGATTAATCACCATTGGGCTATGCCCACCATTATCCTGTCTTTTCAGGTCCCCAGTGGACCTTAACCATTTTCCTCATCCCCTCCCTCCACCCACCACACTGTGCAACCCTGTTATTTCCCTTCTTACTCATCCTTACCTCTCTGCTCCCACCCCTTCACCCTTTGGATCCCCAAGCACATTTTAATAGCTATCCTTCTATTTTTATATTAATGGTTTTATGCAGTATTTGTCCTTATGAGACTGAGTTAGTTCACTCAGCATAATGTTCTCCAGTCTCTCCCAAATTATGTAGTATTTTTCCAATTTTTGCTCCTGAGTGCTGCATCATATTCCACTGTGTGAATGTACCACAGTTTCTTAATCTCTTCCATGGTGGTTGGACTGATTTAGAGGAATCACGCAAAGACTTTTTTTTTTAAGTTGATACCTGGCTCTTAGCTCCTGACTTTCTGATACCTGGGTATTAGGATTTTTTAAAGGTTCTCAGGTAATACTAGTGGGTAGTAATGTTAAAGAACCACTGTTATGGGGTTAAGGGCACTGTGGATGTATAGAATATGAGGAGTTTCACTGCTAACAAAGGTGGTCCCACTGTGAAGGTTTGAATCTTCCAGCAGCTCCTTGGGGAAAGATGGATGCATGTTTTCCTTCCATGTGATTTACAGCCTTGAAAACCTGATGGAGGGTCAGTTATGAGTCAGTTCTAACTCAATGACAGTGAGGTTTTTTTAGTCATAAAGAGATGAGGTAGTGCTGTGGTTAAGGTATTCAGTGGCTAACTAAAACACCAGCAGTTGGGACGTGCCAGCAGGTTTGCAGAAGGATGAGACAGTCTGCTTCTGTGAAGATTTGGAGCCCGGTGAAGCCCAAGGGGCACCTCTGCCCCATGGAGTTCCTGTGAATTGAAATCAACCCAATGGCAGTAGCTTTGGTTTTGATTTTGAGTCACAGGGTTGTAGGGCTTAAAGGAGATAAAGCAAGCACCTGGGGAGGACTCAATAAATGGAAGTGATTATTTTATTACTCATCTCCCTGCTTCTCCATTTACTGTGAGATCTGGAAGCAGGGAAGTTTTCATTTTCACTCCACAGTAGGGTTACCCTGAGTGCTGACCCTGAAGTGGATGTCAGTGGCCCATCTTCACCCAGAAAAGACCCTTTTCTTGCCTCTCTCACTGTCTCTGTGACCCCAAGGCTGGTCTGTTTTTTTTTTTCTGGCAGATTTTAAGAAGCTCATGATTAGGGTAAAGGTGTTGAGAGGAGAAATGCAAAGCTTGATGGCAGGTGATCAGCTCCCCCCTCCCTATCCCACTCTCCTCTGGAAGGCTTTAGAGACTTAAGCATGATCCCCACAAAAGCCTCTGGGAAGCAGAGGTGTCAAAGGCCCAGTTGAGTGTGGGTCCTGAACCCAGTGTGGTTGTGTGGCCTGCTCTCAAGGCTCAGGGAAGGTGCTGGTAAAGAAGCAGAGGTGAGGCTGCTTCTTTGAAACGTTCAGCCCTGCTTTGGCACCATTTGAGCTCTGCCAACCTGAGTGAGGCTAAGGCTTTGAGGGAGGACACATCTCCCCAGATTCCTCAGCTGTCCTGGCAGGAAGTTGTGCATCACTGGCCTGACAGGAAGGAAAAGGCTCTGTCGTGTGGAGAGAATTCCGACTGGAACTGAGGGAAAAGGTGTTTGCTTGTGCAAACCTTTTGGCCAGATATAAAGATTTTCCCCCTCCTATTCCCTCAGGCAATAGTTCCCTGTTTATTTTCCTTTGAATGACAAAGATTGAATTTAGCTAATGAGGAATGCTGAGGGAGTGAGAAGGGGTCCTGTGAGGCTCTGGGAGGCGGGAAGCCTTAGCAGGGTGAACAGCCCTCTGCTTCTAATCAGTGCCTTTCTACCCAGCTCCCTGCTTCAGGGAACGACAAAGCGTTTTGTGATCTCAAGCGCCACTTTCTCCTCATGCCACACACCCTACCTATGCAAATGCCTTTGATTTCTGTTTCTTTTTTACCACCCAGAAAACACAGTGAATCTTTTAATAGCACAAGGCCTTTTGGATCTCTAGCCAATCGGCCGTCAAATCCTACCCAAAGTGCACTTAGAATAGATGCTTTTAATAAAATATATTCCCTCTAAGCCAGTGTAAACCTGTGAAATTTGTACATTTCTTTTAGACTATCTCTACAAATTTTACAATATTGAAATCACCACCCAGTGACCTTTCAGAAAATGCTAGATAAATTACAAGAGACAAATAAGCAAACCAACCAGAAAAGAGTAATTTCCAGCGGCTTTCCTGCTCATTGTGCAGGCGGACGGCCCTGAGCCCCTGCCCCTCTGTAACCCGTCCTGTGGCCTGGGCCCCTGGAAGGGATCTGGGAGTCTCGTGTCCCCGAGAACCACGCACTGCTTTGAAGAAGCAGCTCTGGTATGTGGATCCTGGCACCTTGTCCCGTCTGTGTTTGTCTCTGGGCTTCAAAACACATCCACTGGTGGACAGAAATTCACCAGAAATGCTCTTGGGAGTGATAAGGATGGCTTTGGAATGGCTCAGATGTCGTGCCAGTCAGGTTGGTCCTAGCCACGTGATAGCAAGCCCTCAGCCTCATCAAGTGAGAGCTGACCGGGGTCTGAGCCCAGTGACCCCATCCTGGCTGAGGTTGAAGCATTCTCTATGACTGTCCTTGTCACCATGTGTAAATTATGCACCTTAGGGATTGGCTACGGAGACTTTTTCACCCCAGATCAAGGTCCACCCTCCCCCCTGACATCAGACTACATTGGGCACCCTCCATGCCCACCAGTCGGTGGTGCTGAGGGGATGTAAAATATCCCCTTCTTTCCTAGTTTGTGCTGCTTTTAGGTACCATCAAATTGGAACTGAGTTGTAGTTAACCTCCAGTAGGTTCTCAGAGGCAGTAATTCACATGGGAGGAGATCGCTCATCTTTTTCCCAAGGAGCAGCTGGTGGATTTGAACTGCCGTGCCTTTGGGTGGGCAGTGCAACTAAGCTGCCAGAGCTCCCTGAGTTTGTGCAGCAAAGACAAACTGTCATAGGGAAGTAGTCTATAAAATGACATCACTTAGAGACCTCGAGGGATCTTCTGCTGACTCCGTGCTCCTTTGGGTTGCAAGATCCACTGGTTTTCATCACAGGTTCTCAGAGCCTTGAAGGCGTGAGAGGGGTTCCCCCGAGGGTTGCTAATCGTGGTTTACTCTATGGCTGTGACCATGGTTCATGGGCTTATTTCATGCTCCTGTGAACTCAGCCCAGCCTGGCTGATAGTGATCAGTTTCATCATCAGTGAGGTGTTTCTTGGGTCTCCCTGGATCTCAGTTGCTGTGTTTTTGTTTTCCTGTGGAGTCACTGCCTTACAGTGGCTGGAAACCCTACCGCCCTCCAACAGCGGGTGTGGGGCTGAGGGAAGTCAGAGAGAAAACCAGAGGCTAGAAACGGTTCTGAGTGGGGCTGCCCTTCTGTGGGTTAAATGATTCCACGAGGAAGATAAACAAGGTACTATCGAAGCGGCTGAGGGTTCACTCACACCTTAATTTGATAATTAATTCCACAAACATTAATGGAGTTTTTTCTCACACCTCAGACACTACTGTAGGTGCTGGGGCTGGGAGAGAAACAAAGATGAAACAGACCTGATTCCTGCCTTCACAGAGCTCTCGGCCTGTGAAAGCAGCCTGTGAAAGCGATGCTGGATGAGCTTAGGTTAGCTGTCAAAGAGCCAGAATGTGCGTCTCGGAGGAGGAAGCACAGAAGAGAAGGGAGGAAGGAGAGGAGGGTGGGGCACTGAGAGTAGGAAATGCCTGGCTGGGTCTTGAAGGATGATAAGTCAAGAGAGGAACGTCGTGGATGGAAACTTGGCGGCACAGCACCGAAGTGTTTCAGTTGCTAATGGAAAGGTTGGTGGTTTGAACCCGTCTAGCAGCTTCATTTGTAAAAGATTTGACAATCTTTTCCCGTAAAGATGACAGTCAAGGAAACCTTATGGGACAGTTCTGTCCTGTCACATGGTGTCTCTGAGGGTGGAAGGTTGATTCGATGGCACACACCAGACAGCATGGGCTCTGGGGCTGGAGAGGGCGTCAGGGTCAGGGTCACACCTGGGGAAGGGTGTGCCAAGCTTAGGAACTCCACCTTCAGAGGCCTCAGGAGTGTGTCAGGAGAAGGATGGCTGGCTTTGTGTTTTATGTTGGTCATTCGACATCATGCAGCAGGAAGAGTGCTGGAGTGTGGCTCTCCCCTTGCCTGTAGTTTCTAGTCAGACGGCTCTGACTCATGAGGCCATTATGTGTAACAGAACACAATGTTGCCTGGTCCTGTACCATTATCACAGTCATTGTTTGCATGTTTGAGTTCATTGTTGCTGCTACTGGACAGTGTTTTCTAACCTACAGGGCTCATCTTCCAGCACTGTGTCAGACAGTTTTTGTTGTGAGCCAGAGGTTTTTGTTGGCCAGTTTTTGGAAACTTTGCCAGTTCCTCTTTCTAGTCTCTTTCACTCTGGAAGAACCTGTCCACAAGGAGTGACCCTGGTTGGTATTAGAAATACTGGTAACATAGCTTTAAGTTCAAAGCAACTTATAAGCCATCACAGGACAACAGATAGACAAGTGGGAGAGTGGGAGTCTAGGTAGTTAAGCTGTATTGTTGTTAGGTGCCGTCAAGTTGAGTACTACTCATAGTGACCCCATGAACCAAAGATCTGAACTCCTTCCTATCCTGTGATATCATCCTTGACCCGAGCCTGTTGCCAGAGTTATTGTATCAATCCATCTGGTTGAGGGTCTTCCTTCCTCTCTTTCATTAACCTTCCACCTTTCCAAACATCATGTCACTTCCTAAGCAATAGCCTATCCTAATAACACGGCCAAAACATATGAGACGAAGCTTCACCATCCTTGCTACTAAGGAGCGTTCTTATATCCAAGAGATAGAGACCTTTTTGTTCTTCTGGTTGACCACAGAATATCCAGTACTCTTCTCCAACATTACAATTCAAAAACATCAATTCTTCTCCTGTTTTTCTTATTCATTGTCCAGCTCTCAGATGCAAAGTAGGTGATTGGAAAGACCTTGACTTGAATCAGGCACTGACATAATTGTTCTTCAGGCACTGACATAATTGTTCTTCAGGACTTTGGAGATGTCCCTGACAGCAGACTTGTCCAATGCAATACTTCTCCAGGTCTTCTGACTGCTGGTACCAAGGGTGTTGTTTGTGGATCCAACTAAGTGGAAATCTTTGACAACTTCAGTCTTTATCTATCATTGCATTGGCCAAGTGGCAAGGCTTTTGTTTTCTTGATGTTGAGAAACATCAAGATCTTGAGATAGTTACAGAGCTGGGTCTAGTGGCTGGTGGCTGTGGCCTAGTCTGTGCTCTGGCCTGTGATAGTGAGATGACCCTGGACGCCTGGCCCATGTATGATGCTCTCCGTGCCCACCTTCATTCACCAGTCACATGCCTTTTGCTCTGGGCTTGTCCATTCACCTCTGACGACCTTACTCATCACTTCTGGGCCCTGAGACAGCCAAGACATCCTGGCTGTCCCACCTTGCTCAGCAGCTGGTAGCAGCTGGAGGAAGAGGGATGAGTCTCCCAGGAAGAATGTATACCCCCTCTTTCTCCAGCCCTCAGGGAGCACCGTCCTCTGGCCCCAGCCCACCTGGCTGCCCTAGAGCACAGCTCAGCCCCAGCTGGGTCTCCTTAATGAAACAGCTCACTCTCCTGGGCCTACAATCTCTCTCCACCTGACCTTCAGATCTGACAAGAAGCAGCTGATCTGAAGTCCCCTCCAGGAAGCCTGTGACATCTGAGTGGAGACAAGTCAGTGCATTTGGCCAGCACAACCTATTTCCTTTGCTCTGATACAGGCTTTAAAGACTCAACGTGGTAATCTTTTCAGTGTTTACCCCAGGAACCCTAGCTTTCACTTTTCCTGCCTGGAGACCCCTTTGCAGGGACCTGGGACATGGCAGTGGGTGGAGAGGTGGGTCTCCTCACAGCCTCATCTTTCTTGTCCTCTCCAGCAGGAGCATTCTCCATCCCCAGACTTTGCTGGGTGAGGACCCTGGAGGATGGGCTGGCTGGAGCTTCTGTTTTCCTAGGCCTTTGATCACGGCTGTTATGTTTAAGGGCTTAAACAATGGATTCTAAACAAATAGGTATTTGTTCAGTCAGTGGAATAAGGAAATTAAAGGTGACTCATTTTTTTCTCTCTCTTGGTTCTACAAGCTATTTACTACCTGAGTGATTAGACCTGTAATGGAAGTAATTTTACTGGATTCTACTCTTCTTGGGAATTTGGCATGACATTGCACTCATTCATCAAGTGTTTATTGAGTACCTACTATGTATCAAAGTCCCTGGTTTGTGCTCCATGGGAGGCATCGTCTGTTGTTAGATGTGGTCGAGCCAAGAATGACCCATACGGTTCAAATCCACCAGATGCTCTGCCGGGGAAGGAGGGGCAATCTCCTTCTGTACCAGTCAGATCTGATTTGACGGTACACACACACACAAAAAGAATAAAAAAAAAAAAAAAAGAATGACCCATAGCGAATCTATGCACAACAGATCTGAACCCTGTCCGTTCCTGTGCCATCCTCATCATCCCCTACACATTTGATCACATTATTGTAGACACAGTATCAGTCAATCTTGTGGGCTTTTCTCCTTTACTGACCCTTCACATTTCCAATCATGATGCCCCTTTCTTTCCCCCCCTTTTCTTTTTTTAATTATTATTATTAATTTCAATGAACATTTACAGAGATTGTGGATTTCCATCCATCCGTTGTTGCACTTTTCTCCCTCACCCCCGCCGTTCGCTCTTCTTTAAAAGCAAAAGAAAAACTCCTTCATTGGTATACAATTCCCACCCCACCCCCGTACCCTCCCATCCTCACTCCGAGTATACTCCACTCTGAAACCCTCATTCCAAAATCTTATGATAATCATAATGCCCTAAAATACAATACTGCATGCTGCCACTGTTGTAGAATAATGTTGACATCAGGGTGGGCATAAGTCTGAGAAAAACCTGGATAAATTATGTATACTGCATTGAAGCTGATGAGGGAGAGAACAGTTTAAAAGTAATATGATGCCCCTTTCTAAGGAATAGCCTCTCTTAACAATATGTCCAATATAGGTGAGATGAAGCTTCACCATCCTTGACTCCAGGGAGCACTCCGCTTGCATTTTATCCAAGACATACCTGTTTGTTCTTTTGGCAGTCCATGGAATATTCAGCATTCTTCTCCAACACCTCACTCCAAACACATTACTTCTCCTGTCATCCTTATTCATTGTCCAGCTCTTATGCGCATAGCAGGTGATTGAAAGGCTGTGGCTTGAATCACACATACCTTAGTCTTTAAACTGACACCATTGCTCTTCAGGACTTTGGAAAGATCCCTGACAGCAGACTTGCTCAATGTAGTACATCTCCTGATGGCTGGTACCAAGGGTGTTCATTGCGGATATAGGCTAGATGAAATAGTTGACAAATGAAATCTTTTCTCCACTTTATAGGGTTGCCTATTGGCCCAATGGTGAAGAATTTTGTTTTCTTGATGATGAGATGTAATCCATATTGAAGGCTATATCCTTTGATCCTCTGCAGCAAACACCTCAGGTTCTCCTTATTTACAGCAAGCAGTCTGTAGGGAGTTTTTAATCCAAATGTGGCACTTATCTGGAGGCTCAAAATTACCATCAACTTTGAGCCAGAAAGATGGGCACTATCCATGCCTGTGATTTACAGCCTCCTGAAAATCTGCTGGAAGGTCAACCCTGGGTAAGTTCTGACTTGATGGCAACACATTTTTTAGTATTACCCTTCAACAAGCTTTTGCTTGCATCTGATATTAAATTGTTCTACAATTTCCACATTTTGTCGGGTCACATTTTTTTGGGAATTGGAATAAATATAGGTCCTTTCCAGTCAGTTGGCCGGGTAATTGTCCTCCAGATTTCTTGGCAGAACGTGATGAGCATGTCCAGGTCAGCACTTATTTGTGGAAATATGTCAATTGGTATCCTATAATTTCTGGGGCCTTATTTTTTGCCAATTCCTCAGAGTAGCTTGAACTTCTTCCTTTATTACCAGTGGGTTTTGATCAAATGTGCTACTTCTTGAAACAGTTCTGTGCCAGCCAACTCTTTTTGGTACATTGACTCATTGGTTGCAATAAGTTATAGTCGACTTGTCGGCACATAACAACAACAACAGCAACAACAACAATAAAGATAGGGAGCCTAGTGGGTAAGGAATTTCACTGCCAACCCAAAGGCAGTAGGTTTGAATCCATGAGCTGCTCGTCTGGAGAGAGGCAGGCAGTCTCCTCCCATGTGATTTACAGCCTCTGGAAACCCACTGGAGGGTTAGCTATGAGTTGGTTCTGACTCAACAGCAATGAATTTGAGGACTAAGCCAAAGTTTGGTAGTTTGAAGCCACCCAGCAGCAGAGTGGACAGACCACCTGGCAGTCAGCTTTTGTAGGGATTGCTGCTGTTAGATGCTTTGGAGTTGAATATTGACTCATAGTGACCTCCCTCCTCGTGGAGTAGAGCTGCCCCTGAGGGTATTCTTGGCAGTTCTAGTCATCAGGCAGCTTGCTAGGTCTTTCTCCTATTGAGCTGCTGGGTGGTTTGAACACCAGCCTTTTGGTTAACAGCTGAGCCCTCAACCATCTCACCACCGGGGTGCCACCCATACAGATGACAGCCAGGGAACCCAAGGGGACAGTTCTGTTCTCTAACATGTGGGGTTGCCGTGGATCAGAATCCACTTGATGACAGTGGGTTGGGTTTCCTGTGTGTCCGGCCTGTGAGAGGTGATGGAGAGGAGAAAGCAAGCAGCCTAGACTCTCCGGGGTGAGCACACTAGGAGGGCCTCGGCCTCTGGGACCTCTGGGGCCTGGTGGAGGAACTTCAGTTTAGTCAGTTTCAGACCTAGAAGCTTTAGCTGACAAACTTAGAACCTTTCCCCCCATAAACTGAAACTCAAAACCGTCAAACTCTTTACCACAGAATCAGAACCAATTAATTCATAGCGGGCTTTCTACTGGGTTTTGGAGGCTGTCAATTGCAGGGGAGGAGATGGGCCATCTTTCTCCCGCAGAGCTGCTGGGAGATCCAAACCACCAGAGAGACATCACCTTGGGTTAACAGCACAACACCCTATGGACGTGGCCATAACAATTCCCTCTTTCCCAGAAAATAAGGAGATAGAGTTACTACCAAACCCCAAACCACTGCAATCAAGTCTATTCTAATTAATTCATATCAACCTTACAGGAAAAAGCAGAACTGCTTTAGAGGGTTTTAGAGGCTGTAAAATTTACAGAGGCAGATTGCCATGGGATCAAACTGCTCACCGTTTGGTCACAACACTTTAACTACTACACCACTAGAGCTCCTAGAATTAGTGTAAGAGGGAACAAATGCAGGTGAGGAAAGGCAGAGGAAAGAAAGAGATGGAAGAGAGGAAGAAGCCACCTTCCTCGTGAGAGAGGGACTCTTGGAGGCAGCCCAGTTCCTGGCTGCTGCTCGGCCACTGTCAGCAGCCTGTTCTCACTCTCAGCTCTGCCCTGGAGAATAGGGTTGTGGGCTGGCCACTCCCTGCTTAGAGGATCTGCTTTCCCATCGGTAAAATGAGGATTTGGTCTGGGTGATGTAGTACATCTGCTTAGAACCACATTCTAGGATCAGAGCAGGTGTGGCATCAGGGCCAGGAGCCCAAGACCTCTCTCTCTCCCTGCTCAGTGGGGAGGGACCCAGCAGGGCCCTATGAGAGTCTTATCTTCTCCGAAAGGTACCTTTTGGCTGCATTCTCAGCTGGGTTTTGCCCAGGAAAGGGAAAGTTCTGGGCTTCCACGTTTGCATAGTTTTCTGGTGTGGACACAGCCATCTTGAGGTTTCTTTTATCTTTTTTCTGAGTCTGAATCTGTCAGCACAGACCACTTGCAGTGTTCCCAGTAAAGGGCTGATCTGCATGGCAGACATGCGTGGTGTGATGGCTTTGAGCCCTCGGCAGGCTGCCTCCTGATGCCCTTCAGACGTGCCTGGCAGACCACTGCAGCCTCTCAAGGCAGAGGGCTTGTGAAGGCAGGCCGAGGCACTACTGTGTAAGGAAGATAGAGAAATGTTTGCCCACACAGTGCTGTAAGAGTTGGGATGGAGGCCTGGCTTTGTACCTCACAGCTGTGTGACCTTGGATTATCACATAACTGCTTCAAGCCTCACCTTTCCCATCTGTGAGACGGGAGTGGCTCTCTTTATTTGATTCCAGAGATCAAATAGGAGATTGCATAAGAAAATTCTCCATAAACAGGAAAGTCATAAGCTGAAGTCCAGGACACAATGGCTCAGTAATAAATATGTTCTGCTGTTTGGCCCTCTCTGTGGCTACTGCCACCTCTGTGCTGAGAAAAGCAATGGTTAAAGCAGGAGAGCAACGTGACTGAGATGGTCCATAATTGATGGAATAAACCTTAAAGGACTGACATATAATTGCAATTAATCCAGGCACTGTGATAGCACCCTGCTAAAAATAGTGTCTACCAATAATTGCTTTGATCCGGCAAAATGATGCCTGTCCATGAACCAGGAGCAGGCACCCTGGGAAAAGGTCTGCCAATGGCCACCCCACACCCGACTCCTCCCACTGCATGAGAGGGAGGAAGTTGGGACACTCAAAATGAGATATAGCAAGTGCTGTTACCTATATGTTTGCTATATATTTTTCATTTACTGTATAGTCTAAGGAAGCCAGAGCCGCCTCCTGCCTTTCTGTTCCCAAGTCGTCCAACTTCCACACATCTCATGCAGCGGGAGGAGTGGAGAGCTGTGTGGTCACTTGGGGAGCTCTGGTGGCCCAGTGGTAAGAAACTATATTGCAATCCCCAGAGGATGAGGTTCGAATCCACCAGCTGTGACATGGGAGGATGGGCAATCTCCTCTCGTGCGATTTACTGCTTCTGAGAACCGGTTGGAGGCTCAGCTGTGCATTGGTTCTGACTCGACAGCACACAACGAGTCTTCATGAGGGAGCTCTGGTGGCTTAGTGGTAAGGAGTTGCACTGCCAGCCCAAGGCAGGTGGTTTGAATCCACCAGCTACTCCAAGGGAGAAAAGCGGGTGGTTTCTTCTTGTGCGATTTAGTGTCTGAAAACTCACTGAAGAGTCAGTTCTCGCTCGACCACAAGGAGTTTGGATTTTTTATTTATTTTTTTAAAGTCTTCATGAAAGGATCTTTGATAGTTTCATCCATAGTTTGTTGCACTGCTAATCAAAAGGGCTCACATCTCTGGCCGCTGGAATCTCCCACAGGCTCCACTGGAGAAAGATGGATAGTCCTCTTCCATTAAGACTCCATCTCAGAAACCTGATGTGGAGTCACTATGAGTTGGAACAAACTTGATAGCTGTGAGTACCCGGTCATGAAGGGGTAGGCTCAGGGTCTGCCATGAAAGAATGCAATTAAATCCACTGCTGTCAAGTTGATTTTGACATATAATGACAAGAGCTTCCTCATGAGTGTCCAAGGCTTTAAGTCTTTATGGAACCAAACTGCCTCTGTTTCCTCCTGCACAGTGCCTGAAGGACTGGAGCCACTGACCTCTCTTAGCAGCACAGCTCTTAATCTGCTGCACCACCAGAGCTGCTTGCTATGAAGTAGGCACTCAGCAAATAGGCAAGATTCGAATCTGGGAACCATGTGCATCCTTCTATCTTGAAGCAACGCTGACCTGAAACAGTTGGGGTGGAAACAGCCCCAACCCGAGATGGGGGCTGCCTCAAGTTCTTGAGGGAAGGGACAGGATATAATACATTCCCAAAAGAGCCAAGAGATTCCCTGGGTTGGTCTGGTGAAGCCGTGGAAATCTACTGAGTGTGTAGTGTGTGAGGTAGGCTGGGCCTGGGAGGGATGCCGAGCCATACCTCTGACCTCTGCCCAAGCAGGCCGGCTCTCCTGGCCCCTCGGCTTCCTTCTAGACATTTAGATGAGCTTGCTTGGACATGGGCAGCTGATATGACTCACAGAATAGCTAGAATTGATGCTACCTTAAAGTAAAAGGTAGGCAGATAGACTGGCAACAGTTTGGTGCCAGAGAGCCGGTAAGAAAGAGAGAGAGAGAGAATTATAAAAGTGCCACGTTACACCTATTAATAGCCTGTGTTTGGTCTCCACCACTTTTATCAACATCGTCCATCACATCCAAACAATTGAAAAGCCTATGCCAAATGGCTAGGAGTTAACAACGCACGGCTGTGCTGAGCTTCTGAAAACAGTATTTCCACTTCTTATATGCAGTGTTGAAATGCCAATTGTTCCAAGCCAACTGGTTATTTTTCCAGACCATTTCCCTTTATTTATGTCTAAGCTTTTGTATTTTTAAGCAAAAAGGAGATGAAGAACCTGGAGTAGGTCTTTATTATTTCTCTTGATTTGCCGTAGAAAGAGGTAAGGGAAGGTGTTTGTACCCCAAACTCAAATGGAGCAGCCACAAGGGTTGGAGAAAGGAGCTTGGTCAGCGCCCTGCTCCTTTTAGGATGCTTGGGTGAGAGGCAGGCACAGTGAGGGCATGGGGGAAGCATGGGCCCAGCCTTTGGAGCGTTTAGGGTCAGATTCACCTTTTCTGTCATTGGTATGCGGCCTTTGGTTAGACAGAGCCCCCCTCTGAACCTCAGCTTTCTTGCCTGTAAAACGGAGGCGCTGGACTAAGCAGACCTTAGAGGCTGGTTTCAGCGAAGGCTGCGTCTTCTGTGAACTTACTGTTTCATGCTCATGGTCGAGACCCTCAATGTGGTATTGGCTGGTGACACAGCCCTCAGAACATGGCTCCAGGAGGTCTGGGAAGGTGACAGGTGAGGGTGGAAGGAGCTGGTCTTTGTCATTGTCCAGAGCTACTTTCAGAGAGGCCTGTGGGCCCAGCCATGTGTCATTTCCGGGAGTCTTAGCATTTTTACCTGGCTTCACCATTACCAGGCTGCAGCAACGGCTGTGGTGCTTAAAGATGGAAATGGGTGTGCCTGCAGGCACCAGGCTGAATGTGGGCGGGTTTTCTCCTCCCAGGGATTTGCTGCTGGAGGTTGGGAGGTGCAGGTGGAGTCATGGAGCTGCTTCCGTCACCACAGCGTCCTCTGGTGCAGATAGAGCAGGGGCAGCAGGCAGCGAGCAGGGAGGCGGTGAAGAGGCTGAGAGACACAGTGTGTGGGGTGGCCCGCGGGCCTCGTTTGCGTCTTTCAGCCGATCATATGCTTCTCTGTGGCTATCAGGTGCTGCAAATCAACCTTCTTACATAAAGCTGGATCAGTCTGAACATGAAGGAAAGCTGAACCAGAAACCAAGCCAGTACAGTTGGTTCTGACTCATGGTGACCCATGTGTGCAAAGTAGAAAAAAGTAGAAATACTCTTTGGAGTTTTCATGGCTATAGCTTCTTGAAAAAAATCACCAGGACTTTCTTCTGAGGTACATGTGGTGTTATATGGTGTTATGTTTGTTGAATTGACTCCAACCTAGTAGACAGTAATGCTTGAGAACCAGGATCATAGGCGTCAGGACACCCGGGTAATAGAGTATATTGGGAATTTCACCGCTTATACAAAGGTAGCCTCATTCTAATGGTGTGAATCCAATTGTAGCTTCTTGGGGGAAAGATGGTTGTTTTCCTTCTGCAGGATTTAAATCCTTGGAAACCTAATGGTAGGTTCGTTGTGAGTCGGTTCCTGCTCAATTGAGTCATAATTGTCAAAGAGCTCAAGTGGTGCTGTGGTTAAGATAGTTGCTAACTAAAATGTTAGCGATTCAAACCTGCCGACGACGGGTTTGTAGAACTACCGCTCGGGGCTTCCAAGGCTGTAATCTTTACTGAAGTGACCTACCACATCTTTCTCCCCCAGAGTAGGTTTGAAAAAGGGACCTTTTGTTTAGTAGCCAAGCACTTTAATTCCTATGCCACTGAGGCTCCTTGAAGGTGCCTGTAGGTGGATTTGAAACCACTAACCTTTCAGTTAGTAAGTGATCATTTAACCATTTGAGCTACTCAGGACTTCACTGAGTTTACTCTGATTGGTTTACTATAACTTCTGTGGAGGACCTGGGAAGTGGGGATATGTCAGTCTGGTCAATGGTGAGAACAGAATGGGAAGGGAGAGACAAACCTAGACTTGGTCAGGCTGCGCTGGGGCAGCGTCAACCGGAGCTCAGTACACACACAGTTTTCTGCAGAGTAAAGTGACTTTCTGGTTTAGGCCAAGATATATACAGACACTCACTCACTCACTCACTCACTCACTCACTCATTCACATAATGTTGTTGTTGTTAGGTGCTGTCCAGTACAACCCATAAAGGCCCTATGAACAACAGATCTGAACTCTGTCCTATCCGGTGCCAACCTCACACTCTCTGACAAACTCAAGCCCGCTTCTGCATTCATTGTGTCAACTCATCTGGTTGAGGATCTTCATCTCTTTTGCCAGCCCTGCATGTTTCTAAGCATGATGTCCCTCTCCAAGGAATAGCCTCTCCTAGCAACATGTTCAAAGCATGTGAGATAAAGTTTTATTACTTTTGCCTCCAAGGAGCACTCTGGCTGTACTTCTCCAAGACATGTCTGCTTGTTCTCTTGTCCACCTATGAGATATTCAATACTCTTCTCCAACATTACAGCTCAAAGGCATCAATTCTTCTTCCGTCATCCTTATTCATTGTCCAACTCTCAGATATATAGAAAGTGATTGAAAAGCCTATGGCTTGAATCAGGTGCACCTTAATCCTAAAACTAACACCGTTGCTCCTCAATAATTTAGAGAGATCCCTGACTGTAAACTTTTCCAGTACAATACATCTCCTCACCCTCCTTTTCTGAATAGTTCCTCCCTCATTAGCATAAGACTGCTAGAGTGGTCTAGTGGGTAAGGAGTTGCATGCACTGTCAGTCTGAAGGCAGGTAGTTTGAATCCACCAGTGGCGCTGTGGGAGAAAGAAGGGCACTCTTCCTCAAGGGGATTCTTAGCCTCTGAAAACCCACAGAAGGGTTAGTTATGAGCTGGTTCTCAATCGACAGCAATGTACAATAACAACATAAATTCATTGCTGTCTCAGGTTCCTAACTAGTCCTTTGAATTGCTATTATCAATTTGATTCCACAGAGATATTTCTTAGAAGAGCACAAGGTAAACCTTTTTAAAAAACTAGTTAAGCTAAATTATTGCTTTGTTTGAGGGAGAATTTAGAGGGTATTTTGTTGTTGTTTAAAGATTATCTTAGGGCAATAGTTTCAGGGGTGGCCCACCCTGGTGGCTCCAGGGAGTTCTGGAAAGATTTTTATTAAGGAAAAATAAAATGACTTTAAAGCGAGCTATCCTGGAAGCATTTTTATTTGCTTCAAGCATTACAGAGCATTTAAGAAAATGGGAACTTCTGCAATGTGGATGGAAGACAGAGTACGGCCTTGATGAGCGAGGCAGGGAATATTTACAAGGAAAACTCCTCATGGTGTTGGGTCATGGAGATGCTTTGGTGGGGCTGTGCCACATCTGGGGAGAGGACAAAGGCCCAGGGTCCTCTATGCTCTGTCCCTCTGGCTGCCAAGACAGATGGAGCTGAGGCTTCAGTATGTGATGAAGGTGTGATGGCAGGTCCTTCAGAACGGGGTCCGATGACAGGTATGTGCTCCAGCTGGAGCCGCCCCCCCCACCCCCCCGAGACTTTTTTACATCAGATAAGTAATGTAATTGCTGACTGGCTAACACCACTCACATTCCGTGAGCAGAGAGGGGTGAAACCAGGAGCTGGCTGAGCTTGAGAGAAGGAAAGAGAGTGACCAGGTGACAGGCTTGGAGAATCGGCTTTTGAAGAACTGATGAATTCAGGGGCTGGGTGTTATATTCTGTTTTTTTAAAGCAGCTTTATTTGAAGTATAACTTACATATCACAAAGTTCATAAAGTTACAGTTTTGCAACTATCATCATAATTCAATCTTGGAACATTATTTTTGTCGTGACTCAATTATTTTTTTCCTAAGCAGGAGAAATAGGCATGGCAGAGTTGCCTGGCCCTGCAAGCAGAGGCCACGAGCCCCCAAACCTGGATTCTAAACTTGTCCGCAGCATTGGCTGCTATTGAGTTCACCTCAGGGGCCCAAGTTTCTTTCTGTGGAAGGAGAGTATGGGACTCGCTCATCTCCAGGTGCCTGGGCCTGGCACTCTGCACTATGATGTGCCTATCTACGTCTGGAAGGGAGCTCACTTCGCAAGGACACACAAGGAGGCATTTGTTTAGCCCCTGAGAAAGCTGGAGCCAGGTCTTAGAATGAGTCAGAGCTTCACAGAGTAGAGCTCAAGTCTTGAGAAACCAAGTTCTCAGTCTCTGGAGGAATTCATGTGGAAGATCGAGCACCACATGGCAGGAATCATAAAGAAAGACATCCTGGGTCATGGAGTCTGATGGCTTTTCAGTGTCCCTCTTGGCTCAGAGGTCCTGGGCTTCCATTGTTTATGCTTGACAGTTCTCAAGGCTGTGATGGTGGCCCAACCTTCTGGGCATCTTGCTTTCTTTTCTTTCAAGCAATGACATCTGAACTTTGTTTTATTTTCTTAATTGTGATTTTGAGTGAAACTTGACAAAGCAAATTGGTTTTTCATCCAACCATTCATGCATGTTTTGTTTGATACATTAATTGCATCTTCTCCAGTGTAAGAATACATTTCCTACTTCTTCCCTGTGGTTCTGATTTCCACTAACATTTTTATCCCACCCCTTCTTGCCTTGTGAATTTTACTCTTGGAAAATGCTTCTCTTTTGAATTTATTGGAAGGTTAGTTATTGTTGTAAGGAGTGAGTACCTTCCTGCTGGCCGCCTTATAGGCTTGTCTGAGACCAGTCCTTGGAGAGGGATATCATGCTTGGAAAGGTTGACAGCATAGGACAGAAAGATCCTTGATGAGATGGATTGAGTCAGTGACTGGGGTAAAGGGGGTAGATGTGTCAGAGACAGTGAGATTGGCTCAGGACAGGGCAGGGTTCAGAGCTACTGTGCATAGGGTCACTACGGGTTGTAGTCAGCTTGACAGCACATAACAATAACCTCACTTGACTGAAAAACTGAGCCATGGAGCTGAGTTTTGTTCCAGGCTTAAAGAGTGACTAAGGGCCTGGTCTCAGAGGTTCCACCAGTCTCTGGCAGAGCAGTGAGCCTGGCCTCTTTGAAGTGTTGAGTCTTGTTTCTAATTTCCTCTCTATATCCAGGGCCTTCTTTCTTGCGATCCCTATAGCAGCATTTCTCATTTGTGGCCTGAGCATTAGAAACCCCCAGACCCTCGTATGTCAATCTCCACCCATAAAAAGGAGCTACCCATAAGATTTCCAAGATTGTAATTTTCATGGAAGACTGCCAAATCTTCATCCTGAGGTACGACAAATGGGTTGGAACATTTTGGTTAGCAGTGAAGTGCTTTGACCACTGCATCAACGGTGGTGCCCCGTGAGCCTCCATAAGCCTGGTAAGCTGTTCCTATCCTGTGCAGCAGGGGCAGACCCAGCTCATAGGCAACCCTCCAGTGGGTTTTCAGAGGCTGCACATTGCCTGGAAATGGAAGAAGACTGGCTATTTTCCTCCCTTAGCAGCTGGTGGATTTAAACCCCTTGCCTTTGAGTTGGAAGCGCATCACCTTATCACTCAGCCGCCAGAGTGTCATAATGTTGTTGTTGTTGTTAGTGAACCTATGTACAACAGCTCTAAACCTTGCTCTACCCTGTGCCAATCTTATTGTCTCTGACACACCTACCCCCATTACCCCAGTCACTGAATCAATTAATCTCATTGAGGGTCTTTCTCTCCTGCGCTGTCCCTTCACCCTCCCAAGCATGACGTCCTTCTGCAAAGACTGATCCCGCTTTGTAACATGTTCAATGTATGTCACATGGAGCTTCAGAATCCTTGTCTGCAACGAGTAGCCTGGTTTCACCCTCTTCAGGAGTAACCTGTTTGTTCTCTTAGCAGTCCATGGTATATTCAATACTCTTCTCCAACACCACATCTCAAAGTCATCAATTCTCCTTCTATCATTGTCCAGCTTTCTGATGCATAGCAAATGATTGCAAAGACCATGGCCTGGATCAGGCACACCTTAGTTTCCAGAGAGACATTGTTGCTCTTCAGTATCTGGGAGAGGTCTCTGACAGAAAACTTTCCCAAACCAATATGTCTTTTAATTTCCTGGCTGCTGTTGCCAAGAGTTTTGATTGTAGAACCAAACAAACTAAAGCTGTTTACAATTTCAATCTCTTTACCATCCATCACGATGCTGCCAATTGGCCTGGTGAGAATCTTTTTTTTCTTGATATTGAGCTTCAATCCATATTGAAGGCTGCAGTCCTTGACTCTTTGCAGCAAGTGCTTCAGGTCCTCCTCAGTTTCAGCAAGCAGGGTTGTGTCATCCGCTAATGCAGATTGCTGCTGAATCTTCCAATCCTGATGCCACATTTCTCCTCATAGAACCCATCCTCCCAGATAATCTGTTCTGCATACAGGTTGAAAAGGTGTGGAGACAGGACACATCCCTGGCGTACACCCTTCCCAATTTTGAACCATGAGTGTTTCCTTGCTCTATTCTGATGACAGCCTCCTGGTCCAAGTATAGGTTTTGCATTAGCATGATCAAGTGTTCAGGGCTTCCCATCTTCTCAGAGTCAGCCACAGTTTGTTGTGGTCCTCACAGTCAAACACCTTTGCATAATCAATGAAACACAGTTAGACATTCTCCGGTATTACCTGCTTTCAGCCAAGATCCATCTAACAATAACCATAATATCCCTAGTACCACGACCTCTTCTAAACTCAGCCTGCACTTCTGGCAGTTCTCAGTGGATGTACTGTTCCAGTCATTTTTGGATAAATATTCCCTTTTTTATCCCCCCTAGGAGTGGGTGGGGATGGGGAACTATATCCCCACTCCAGTTTCATTCTTCCTCTGTAGAGCCCAAAGCTATATTACTGTTCCTTCTATATCCACTCACCTGGTGACCGGTTCTGACGTACTTAACCTTGTATCTTGAAAAGGCCTAGAATAGGAAAGCAAAAGGGGACCAGTTTTGGAATAATCCAGGAGCAGCAAGCCCTGCACTGCCTTTCAAAAGACTCTGCCATGTATGCTGCTTCCACACGTAGCCCAATGTCTGGCACACGGCACAGAAGCAGTAAAAAGCCCAATTGGCCTGCACGGACTCCCTGCCAGTGCTTTAAGTGGAGCAGGAAGATAATTTATAAGCAAGCACACAGTGGAGAATTCATGATACGCCAGCTCCCCTCTGCCTAGATCTTGTAAAGGACACCATCTCCTTAATTGGAATTATGTTTGTGGCCTTGTGGGGTGACCCGTCCTACTTGATATTTTGGTAGCCTGACCTCCTAAGTGACCTTCTCTGCCTTCCTTGGGACATCGAACAGCAGGCAATCCGGGGCCTGGGGAGGATCATTTCCTTTTAATTGGTGTCCTGGTCATCTGCTGGCTTCACTGAGCACTGTCAGGCCACCCTCTGTGCAGACCTGAATGGCCTCCTTATTAACTGCCTTGTGTCCCTCAGACATCAGGTTCTATCTCCTTTGGGGAGAGATTAAGTAGAGGGCAGCAGAGAAATGCCCCAGGCCAACTTCACGTCAGGAGTTTTATTTTGGGACGATTAACTTCCTTCATTGCACAGCTCCTGCCTGCTGTCCCTGAGCTAGGCCCTATCCGGGCCAGATGTGGAGAGGACCCTGAGCGTCTGTCTTGACAGGAGAGACCAGGTTTAATGACCAAGGTCACTCCAAGGAGTAGATGAGATGGGGGGATGGACTCGCCGGAAGGCCAGGTCCTGCAGGGTGCGTGTCTGGAGAATCACATCCTCTTTCTCACGAGGTGCTTTCTCAAGCATAGATTTGAGTTAGATCTGCATTGAGTTTGAATCTGGGTTGTACCTCATGCAATTTCAGAATGTGGACATATGACTTAACCTCTCTGGGTCTCAGGTCACTCAGCTCCAACATGGGATAGTGGGGCTTCTCTGAAGAACCGACACTTAGAATAGTCCTTGGTCCATGTGAATGCTCAAGAAAGGCCAGCTGTTGTTGTTTGTTTTTTATTTTTTTGTCATCTCCCTTTAGTTTTCATAGGAGACAGACACTAGGTAATACAGACTTTTAAACGCTCAGCTGCTAACCCTAAGTTTGGCAGTTCAGATCTACCCAGAGGTACTTTGGAAGAAAGGCCTGGTGATCTGCTCCTGAAAACCCAACTATTGAAATCCCTGTGGAGAACAGTTTTATTCTGATACACCTGTATGTATGTGGCCATCATGAGCTGGAATCAACCTTTTTTTTTAGTTTTCATTAATATAGAAGTTTAGAATGATAAAGAGTGGTCCCGACTTGCTTGACATATCTCAAAACTTTTCAATATGTTGTTGTTACTATGTACCATTGAGTCACCTGTGACTCTTAGTGACCCTATCTACAACAGCTCTGAAGCCTGCCCTTCCTGAGCCAGTCTCACTGACTCTCTCACACTCACCCCCATTACTCCAGTTACTGGATTAATCCCTCTCATCTGGGGTCTGCCTCTCCTGCGCTGTTCCTTCACCCTTCCGAGCATGATGCTCTTCTCCAAGGACTAGTCTCTCTTGGCCACATGCTCAATGTATGTGAGATGGAGTTTCAGAATCCTAGCCTCCAAGGAGAAACTTGGTTTCACCCTCTCCAAGACAGACCTATTTGTTTCCTTGGAGGTCCATGGTATGTTCAAGACTCTTCTCTAGTACCCCAACGCAAAGGCATCAATTCTTCTTCTTTCATCCTTAGTCATTATCCAGCTCTCTAATGCATAGCAAGTCATTGTGAAGATGTTGGCCTTGGATCAGGTGAACCTTAGTCTCTAGACTGACATTGTTGATTCTCAGTACTCTGGTCCTTGATAGCAGATTTTCCCCAATGCAATTAGTCTTTTGATTTCCTGACTGCTGGTGTTGAGAATGTTGTTTGTCGAGCCAAGCAAGCTGTAATTATTAACAACCTCATTCTCTTCTCCATCCATCATGGTGCTGCCAATTCGCCCAGTGGTGAGAATCTTTGTCTTCTTGATGTTGAGCTTCAGTCCATATTGAAGGCTGCAGTCCTTGACCTTTTGGAGCAAGTGTTTCAGGTCTCCTTCAGTTTCAATAAGCAAGGTTGTATTATCTTCATAACTTAGGTTGTTGATGAGTATTCCTCCAATCCTGATGTCACATTCTTCTTCATAAAGCCCAGCTTTCTGAATGATCTATTCTGAATATAGAGTAAAAAGGTGTGGAGACAGGACACATCCCCGACACATTCCCTTACTGATTTTGAACCACAGTAGTGTTTCCTTGCTCTGTTATATAATTACTATGTATCAGACAATGTTCAAGACATGAGGCTACATAGAAGCTAATGAAATTTTAAAATCTTTAAAAAGTTCTTCTGGGGTTATGTTTTAGCCGGATGGGAATCCCGGCTTCAGAGGGCACGTGGGTGTAGATGGTGAGAAGTTCTTCCCATCACCCCAGTGAGGCAGTGGCTGCCAGGGTTGCACCAGGTGAGGTCTGGCTTGGGGATGATGCACATAGGGTGCAGGGCAGGCTATGGGGTTATGGGTGTAGTATGTCAAGACCCCTTGAGACATTGTTTATCTGGCTCTTGTTGACGTCTGGGAACCGACAGGAAAGTGTAGAGGATTTAGGAGCTCAGGTAACCTAGGCCGTGGGGAATGGCACTGATAACCCAAAGACAGCACCTCTCCTGTGGTTTGACTCAACCAAAGGCTCCTCAGGAGAAAAATGAATGGGCTGTCTCTTTGCATGCGATTTACAGCTTCAGAAAACCAGGAGAGGGTCAGTTATGAGTCCATTCCAATTGGACAGCAGTGAGTCTGAATGACTCCTAGAAGATTGGAGAGACCTACCAAGGCCAAGGGTTGACCACAGCAGAAGTGAAGACCCTCTGTGTCCTGTGATGTCAGGCTCAGGGCTCTTGCCTAGAGACCTCTTTGGTTCTGAAGCATCCTAAGACTTGAGAGTTTCTCTCTTGTGAGGTCTGCCAGAGACTCAGGTTCCCTCTAGAGTACCTCTGCCTGTATCCTCCAACTACCATCTGTCTTGACTCATCAGCCACCATCCCATTGTCCTCCCAGGTAAGATAGTCCAAGGATGCAAGAGAGACTTCACTTGGACCATGAGTGACCAAAATGGAACTCTACTAGCTGACTTCTGTTGGGAATTATCTTGGGCAATTGCTCTGAGGATGCCAGAAGGACAATGTGGACCATAACTAAATCAGGCAGCTCAATCAGGGAGGATGAGCCTATGTTAGGAGCTGACTAAGTCATGCCCTGAGACACTAGGAATCTCAGGGTAGACCTGTTCCATAGGATTTTCTTGGCTGTAATAATTTTGGGAGCAGATTATTAGGCCTTTTCTTCCATGATGTGGCCAGATGGGTTTGAAGTATCAACCTTTAGTTTAATAGTCAAGTACTTAACTTGTGCTACCCAGAGACCTGAGCTTAGAGATGAGTATGCGGTGGAGGTGTAGAGAGTGAATGGCAGGGTGAGGTCAAGGACAGGGTCGGATGAGGGCGGGTGGGCTGGCGGAGGCGGTGGGGCCAGGCCTGGGAGCCTATTTGGAAGCTCTGGAAGGAGCTGTGCTGACTTGGGAGAGCAGAGCCACGAGGAACTCTCTATCTTTCCTGCCTGAGGATCAGGGGCTGTTCTAATCTGCATAGCATTAATTAGCAGGAGTGTCTAATTAGGACAACCATTACAGAGCCACAGTATTAAGCTGATGCTGAATATCAATCAATTTTGGAGCCTCTCCATGAAATGGAAGGAAAAGTTGACCTTATTAAACAGAGAAGATTTCAACATTCGTTATTCCCCCAGATTGATTGCACAAAACGTAGTGGTGTCAAAAAGGCACATCAGACCTTAACTAGGGCTTTAGGTGGTGCCACTTCTGTGCCTTTGGGAGTTTCAATGACAACACTGATAAATTAATTCATATTCTCTCTTTCTCTCTTTTTCTCTCTCTCTGGGTGCATGATACCCTTTGTCTGGGGAAGGTGCCCTCATACTCTTTCCTCAGCTAAGCTAACATTTCTCTTCAGTTCAGTGCCCCTCCAGGGCTCTGCCTGCAAGCATAGTTTTCTGTTATTTTCAAATGTTCCAAACAATAAAACACATTGAGAACTTCAAAGTCTCTGGGAAGATCTACCATAATCATTACAATTCTGGCCCATCTTTGGAAGCACAAGGCAGGCCAGGAGAGCAATTTATATGGCTGGCTCAGAAGCCAGGAAACACACTCCATCACAGTGCGCACCGCCCCAGGGGAGGCAGGGCTGCGGCCTGGAGAGAGCCCGTGCTGCAGGAAGCGGAGCTGAGGCCCAGGGCTGAGACCCAGCCAGGCTCTGGTGCAGCACCAAGTCACTGATGAGGGAGCCTGGGGCAGAGAGATGTGGGTGTGAAATCTGCTGCTTTCCAACCCTGACTTTCTCAGATCCTGACTTTGCCATTTGTTAGCACGTCTAAGTTATTTAATTTCTTGGACTACAGTCTCCTTCTCTCTGGAAGTGGGTTCTTGATACCTTGCAGGGAAGTCCTTCATAAACCAGTAGAATAGTTGTCGGCTCCTGATCGGGACAACCTCACACACGTCAGAGTAGGCCTAAGCTCCATAAGGTTTTCAATGACTGATTTTGGGAAAGTAGATCTATAGGCTTTTTTCCTGAGGAACCTCTGTGTGGGCTCAAACCACCAACCTTTTGGTTAGCAGCTGAGCACGTGGACTCTTTGCATCGCCCTGGGGCTGTTGTTGTTGTTAGGTGCTGTTGAGTTGAGCACAACTCAAAGTGACCCTATGAACAGCCGACCTGAACCCTGCCCCATCCTGTGCCATTGTCATCATCTATGACACACTAAAGCACATTACTGAAGTCACTGTCAATCCATCTCATTTGGGGGTCTTCCTCTCCTCCGCTGGCCCGCTGTCTTTCCAAGCATGATGTCCCTTGCCAATAGCCTCACCTAGCTATAAGTTCAAAATATGAGAGATGAAGCTTCACCATCTTTGTCTCAAAGGAGCACCTTGGCTGCACTTTCTCTTGGACACGTCTCTTTATTCTCTTGGCAGTTCACAGAATAGCAATTACTCTAGCTCCACAACTCAAAAGCCTCAGTTGTTCTTCTGTCTTCCATACTCATTGTCCAGCCCTCTGAGGTGATTGAGAAGACCATGGCCCGAATCAGGGGCACCTTAGTCTTTAAACTGACATCATTACTCTTCAGTATTTTGGAGAGATCCTGTCAGCCGACTTGCTCAATGCAATAGGCCTCCTACTTTCCTGACTGCTGGTAACAAGGATATTGATTGTTGATGTGTACAGATTGGTGTGTTTATTATTTGCTCTTATTAATACAGCTCTTTTCTGCCAGCCTGTGGGATGCTGGTATAGCCTGTGGGATGCTGTTATGCTGAAAGCTGTGCCACCAGTGTCTAATGCACTCAGGGACTAAGATCCTGTTAGCCAGAACCCCCAACCCACTGTCCCTAATTGATTCTACTTGTGACAATTCTACCTATAGAGAGTACAACTGCTCCATAGGGGTTTCTTCCTTAATATATTTATTTATTATTCATTGGAGTGAAAGATTACAAATAATATTGATTTTCCCCCCATATGATCACTCATAGACATTTAAATAAAAATATCCATAGGAGTTTCTTAGAAGAAACTTTATGGAAACAAATTTTTACTTTTTCGGTAGTACTGGGTCAGTTTCAACCACCAACCTTTCGGTTTGTGTTGTCGCTATGTACTGTAAAGTCACAACTGACTCATTGCTGACCCTCTAATGGGTTTATAGAGGCTGTGCATGGCTTGAAAGGAGATCGTCCATCTTTCTCCCATGGAATGGCTGGATTTGAACTTCCTGCCTTTGGATTGGCAGGGCAACTCCTTATCTCACGGCTCCCAGAACTCCCTGTTAGGTTAGTAGCTGAGTGCATCCAGGGTTCGCCATCCAGGGCCTATAGGACTCCCTAAGCTCCAAATCTTATTGCCACTGAGCTGTTTCCAGCTCACAGAAGCCCTCAAGGATAGAGCAGAACTGCCCCATCAGGTTTCCAACGTGGCAAGCCTTTCTGCAAGCAGGCGGTCACATCTTTCTCCTGCAGAATGCCTGGTGGGTTAGAACTGCACACCTTTCAGTTAACAGTCAGATGCTGATTGTTTTCACTGTTGGACAATATCATGCCCATGAAGGGCTGGCTTGAGGCTACGAGCAGAGCAGGGGCCACATGAAGGGGGTGAGGCGTCTCCTCCACAGGCCTTTAATAATATCGCCTGTCTCTGCCAAAATGACAGGCACTCAGGTGGGAGCCTGGGCTGTTTTTAAGTTAAAGGGTAAACATGAAATTTAGAAAAACCTAGTATATACATGCAGTTAAATTATGGGCAATTGCAAGAACTTGGAAAAGTCCCTTTGTCTCTTCCGACTCTCTGGGTCTTCATCAGCAAAATGCTGGCTCAGGTCCTCTTATGAAGGTTTGAAGTGAAGTGTGTAGGAGGCCTAGTCTAGCACCTTGCACATAGTAGTAAATTCTAGGTGAAAATGAAAGTATTATTATTAAGTAGGGAGCTCTGGTTACCTAGTGGGTAAGGAGTCCTGCAGGAGAAAGTCTCCTTCCATGCGTTTTACAGCTTCTGAAAACCTGCTGGAGGATCAGCTATGAGTTGGTTCCTACTCAATGGCAGTTAGTGGTGGTGAGTTTTTAAGTTACTTTAAGAAGTATTAAGCAGCTGTTGTGCTCAAAGCATAAAATGTTGTTGTAGAGGCGATGTCATAGAAATATGTTATTCCATAGATTCTGACAGACAATCAGTCAAGTGGTAAGATCATATGGGCTGTGTGTGAACCAGCCCCACACACCCAGCCCTGGGGTTATAAAACATCCCGCGGCGGGCAGGTGGACTCTCATTCTGTGAGTTGGATATTCTGACATTTTGTAGCATGATAATAGGAAATGGTCATCCGGTAATTGAAATGATATTTAAAGACTAGATTACTTTATATCCTTTATCTCTATTGAAGGGGTGGGCTGAAGGCTCATGTTTTTCCTGCAGTCACCCAAGACGAGGCACCCGCCAAGTCACAAATAAAGATGAATCACCCAGTCTGCATGGAAGCCTCTTTGCTGCGGTCTATAGCTCAGATTTTTTTTTTTTAGGAAACAACTTTCTAATTATAAAAGTAGTATGTTCTCATTGTGAAAATTTTGGGGAAAAAATAAAAACAAAAAGAAAAAAACTATTCTAGCACCTAACGATAGTGAGCACAGTTTTACAGCCTCATCTGTGTTGAAAAAGAAAACAAGATGAAAAAGAACTTAAATACGTCACGTACACAGATTGGAAATCTGAGCTTTCCATGTCATGTTTTATCATGCAGTATTCCTATGTCTTCAATTATTGTGCCCAGAAACGATTTTAAGTGGCTGATTAGTATTCTATTACAGGATAGCCCCAACTTTATTTACTGTAGAGAATTTGGAAATACATTTTTTAAAAAAAGAGATTGTTCTTATTGCTGTTAGGTGCTGTTGTAATGACTGTCTGTGACAGAAGGAAGGAGTGCTGAACCTGGTGCCATCTTTACGGTCATTTCTAAGCTTGGGCCTAATGTTGTGGCTGTGATGTCAGGTCATCTCATCACCGGTCTTCTTCCTCTTCTTTTGCTGGTCTTCTACACTCCTGAGTGTGATGTCCTCTTCCAGGAACTGGACCCTCCTGAGGACATGTCCAAAGCGTGTGTGATGATGATGCTTTGCCATTCTCGCTTCTAAGGAACATCCTGATTCTACGTCTTCCAAGACAGATTATTCTTCTGGCAGGCCATGAGATATTTAATATTCTTTTCCAATTCCACAATTCAAATGCATGAATTCATCTTCAGTTTTCTTTATTCATTGTCCAGCTTTCACATGTATATGAGGTGATTGAAATACTGTGGGTTGGGTCAGGTGCACCTGAGTCTTCAAAATGACATCTTTACTTTTTAGCATTTTAAAGAGGTGGTTTTCTTTTTTTTACAGCAGATTTGTTCAGTGCAATAGGTTGTTTGATTTCTTAACTGCTGCTCCCATAGCAGCAGTCAAAAAAACCCAAATGATGCATTGCCTTGGGTCAAATGGGAAATTATCTTTAGGTATTCTTGTGTGTTAAAGGTTAGTAATATAGGTTGGTAAGAAATGCTGAGTTTCAGGGGGTGTATGGGTTGACCAGATAACCCCAGGACTTGCTTAGTGCTTCTCTTTTTATCCCTAGGTAGGTGTGAGTGGGGACAGAACCGGTAGGGTGGGCAGCCCTCTGTGGGGTGTGTTGGCAGCTAATTAGCTAGTCCTGTGTTGCCACCAAGGAGCCATATCAATTTCAAGCTTCACTGGAATTTAGTCAGCAAAGAAAAGATAATATCTCAACATTTTAACAAATAAAAAACATTTCAGTCCAGCCAGACTTCTTTGACATGTTTTCCAGCTATTAAATATGTTTGATGGTTTATTTTTTATTGACATGAGCTGGAGTAAGCAAGAAAATCTATAAAGTAGTGAGTCCCCGCTGGTTAACCTCACAGCGTGGTCTGCCTGTGGGGCTGGAATTACCCACGGAGGCTGCATTGGCAGAAGGCGTCTCTTACATAAAGGCGTTAGGACAAAAGGAGAGACTCAAAGGAGAGGAGACAGCATCTGGCCCCTTTCCCCTCACCTCTTCCCCTAAAAATGATAGAAATAGCCTTGGATTCTGATTTCAGTGAATTTCTGCCAAAAGAAATAAATGAGAGGTTGAAATGTGTAACCACTCTCAAACCCTTCCGGGGGAGGCATGAAGCTCCCCAGATGCCTTCAGATCCCTTTGAGAAGAAAGATATGGTCATTTGGTCATTTTGGCTTAAAAAAACCTCATGAGCTGTCCGCATTTCCATCTGGTGGGGAGGTTTGTCCCTGATTTCACTGCTCTCTTCAGCTCTGTCAAGGACTGGACACTGTTTCAGCCATCCAGAGGTCCCTGGGGGCACAAATGGTTATTGCTCAGCCATTATCGGACAGGTCGGAGGTTTGAACCAGTCCAGCAGCACCAGGGAAAAAAGACCTGGTGGTCTGTTGCTGTAAGATTATAGCCGAGAATGCCCTACAGAACAGCATTTCTCTAACACATGCAACAAGCACGAGCCAGAATTGACTTAACAGCAATGGACTGAGGCATCAGGAAGCTCTTTCAGAGGTTAGAAGCTGCCTGTGGGCAGGGGCGAGGCTTTCTTTGTGCTCACGGGGGCGGGGGGGGGGACGACAGCACGAGCCCCCCTTGACTCCTCCATGGATGTGAGCTGAGGGAATGATTGCAAGGTGCTCCTCATTAAGCTGCAGAACAAACACGAGGCCAAAGGAAATGGACTACATTTAGACCTTCTTGTGGCCAGTACAGAAAGGAGACTTTCCCCACAGCTGGGTAACCCTAGGCAGTGAAAGGAGTTGGAGTTTGTGTTCGAGCAAGACCGGAAACTTCTGGCATGGATGGACAAGGATTCACAGCATGCTAGTACACTGCTGGACATCTAGTAGCTGTTCCACAAAAGAGAACTAGGTGAAATAGAGTGAATGCATGGACAAATGGTCTGTTTCATTGCTTCTTCCCTGTGTCCTGAGTTCATGTCTAGAACAGAGTGCACCCCAACAATTGTATCAAGTACATGTTGAATGAGACTTGTGAACAAGGAGAGTGGCTTCTGTTCTATCTTAGGCTGTGGAAGTTGGCTGAGAGCATGGACTTGAGAATATGGAAGTCTTGGGTTCAAATCCCAGGCCCTTCACTCACTCTGTTGTTAGGGGCTGTCATGTTGGTTTTCAACACATTGTGATCCCATGACAGAATTGAATTGCCCATGGGTTCTCCAGGCTTTAATCTTTATAGGGACAGTTCACCAGGCTTTTCTTCCTTGCAGCTGTGCTTAACCATTGCACCCCCTGCACTATTTCCCGCTGTCGCTGTATTAGGACGATATGGTCTAGTTCTGTCTCAACCACCGCTCACATCCTTTCTTCAAGTTCCCTTACCCTTACTGTAAATCTGACATGGCAATTAATCACCACTTACTTTTTATATACCTTCTATTGCTGTCTTAAACTATCATTTAGGCCTATTTAACTGGACTCTCCTTACACTGCTATAGCCTTTTAGAGCACATGACTGGGGGCTAGTGGGCAGCACTCCAGTCTGACAATCAGAGTCTCTGGCTTTGAACTAAGGCACAAGCTGCTCCCCAGCGTCCCTCTAATTCTGCCTGAATGGCGATATAATTGGGACAAAAGCTGTTGTGAGGATGGATGAGAACAACTCTGCCTTGTAAACTGTAAGGTTCTCTACAAAAATGGAATGTGCTGACGTTAATCAGCTCTGTGAGGCCAGGGACTGTTCCACGTTGACATGTACCTCTTGGGACTGAGCAGGGGCCTGACATGCAGCACCTGCTCAGGGGTGCTGCCCCCTCCCACCTGCTGCCTTTGCTCAGGCTACATTCCTGTCTTCCCCCAGAATGGGACCTATCCCTTCCTCCTACTTTTCAAATGCCTAATATTGTGCTGTATCCCCAACCCAAGTGCCTTGAATTAGCAAAGGAGACAAAATAAGTGCTAGGAGGAGCTAACCCTCCATTCTTAGGATACATACTGTGCTAGGCTCTACATATACCAGCTCCTTTATTTTTCATAACAATCCTGTGAAATAGCACCAGCATCTCCATCTTACAGATGAGATAACAGAGCAGAGGGTGTAAGCAGTTCTGTAGTCAGTCAGTGGCTATTAACATCTGCTCTCAGTTGTCTGGTCTCAGTGCCCAGGCCCCTAACCATGTTGGCTCCAACCAAGTCTCCTAAGCCGCCTGGTGCTGGAAGGCCCTGCTGAAGGTCATGTGGCCCGTCCCTGCCTCCTCCACCTGCATCAGGAGGGACCCCCAGGCCCCTTCTCCTGCCTAGAACCCCTCTCTGATCCCATGCACCGCCTCCTCTCTCTGTCAGTACTAGTTGCTCAGCTGCCGGCCTCCCTCCCCTGCCCTTGGCCTCAGCCAGCAGATGAGAGCTGCCGCTGCAGGACCTTCTAATTCATTCCTGGAAGAACTCTGCACTTTAGTCATGGAAGGGGCCTCTGGTTCAGGTTTGCTAAGAGAAGGCAGAGGCCTGATCCGGCATCATATGGATGCTCACACCATATAATAGTGACACAAAAAAGAATTATGTTCCTGTGACTTATGAGCGTGAAGGCAAAAGTTCTAAATAACACATCAGCACACTGAGTCTGGCTATGTATAACAAACATAATACATCATGCCCGAGTAGGGCTCATCCTAGGAATGCAAATACGATTTCACCCTAGAAAACAGATCATCAGGAAGGGTTGCTGGGACACAGCGGCCCAGGAACTGTGCCCTGCTCTTAGGGGGAGCTGATGACAGGCCCCCTGTACCTCCACCCTCACCTCCCACCTCAGTCAAGTGAGCGGCTTCTCTCTTGGAACCCCCTAATTCTCTCTTTCCATTTCTCCTGCAGGACTCCATGTTTTCATTGGCCCTGAAATGCCTTATCAGTCTGTCCACCATCATCCTTTTGGGTTTGATCATCGCCTATCACACACGTGAAGTCCAGGTAGGTGCCCTCACCCTGGGCCTGCAGGTCATGTTCACCCGTTGCCTGGATCTAGCTGAGCCCATCCTTATTCTAAACCTACCCTCTGTGTAGCTACAGGGGTGTTTTATAAGATAGTCTCCAAGACACTCTGGTGGCTAAGTGGTAAGGAGTTGTGCTGCCAATCCAAAGGCAAATGGTTCAAATCCACCAGCTGCTTTCTGGGAGAAAGATGGTTAGACTCCTTTTGTGTGCTTTACAGCCACTGAAAACCCACTGCAGGGCCTGCTATGATTGATTCTGACTCGACAGAACACAATAGCAACAACAAAATCCAAGATGATAGCTCTTACCTTGTTGGCAGAAGGGATTGTGAGGCTGCCTGTGACTTTGGAACCATTGTGGCAATGTCTTGGGGTCCCAGAGGCAAGCATATGGTGTCATCATTTGTAGGGAGGACACACTATCCTGCTCAGGACCTTCATTTAACGTTGGGAGGTGAAAACCCCTGAGAGTTGCTTTGCTTTTTCTATTTCTTGCTGGATCTTTTCTGAGTATGAGCCCTGACTCTGTCCGTTGGAGTACACATAACTTGTGTTCCTCTGCACACACAGTAACACCTGGGTTTTCACATATGTGCACACTCACACAGGTCTCCCTCATATCCTCACACAAAGTCACACACAACCAGTCTATTACACTCACTCATTCACAATCACTCTCACACAATACACGTACAGTCTCTCACATAACTTTGCACTCACCCTCGTATACTCCTCACAACCTGATCTCTCTCTTACACACAGTCACACACAGTCACACTCACAGCCACACAATCACAATCTCTCGCACGCTCTCATACTCATACACATTGTCACTCTCACACATGCTTACACTCAGTCTTTCACTGACACACATATACAGTCTCTCTCACATTTACACACAGCTCTGTACACACACAGATAATACAATCACAGTCACACACGTGGACAGGCTCTCATACAGCCACACACACAGGGAGTCCCTCACATTCTTACCCACACTCACACATCGCAGCAATGTCTTTAGGCAGCTGACTTCTGAGGGGTGCACACTGAACCCCCGCTGCCTCCTGCCAGCCAGAGTGGAATTTTCTAGATGGCAGAATGATGTGATGTGATCGAGGAGGCTTCTGCGTCTTGCTGCCCAGGAGTGACTTGGCACCTGGAGGAACATTGGCCGGGGCTCAGGGTACACTTCCAGTTTGGCTGACACAGACAGGAGGGTTTGACTTGGGCCGAGGAGGTCACACGGCAGCATCCAGACCTGTGGCACCTCCTGGTGACAGCTGGCCTCCTGTCACCTGGCCCTGCCAGCTGATACACTGCGCTGGAGACCCGGGCAGTTGAACTCTCCAGATGTCTTTTCTCACACATTTGGATCTGGAAATGATCCCACTTCTTTGGCCAGAGGAGCACAGATAGATTCACATCTGGGCAACAGGCAGGAAAGAGACAAAGACCAGAGCTCAGAGTTAGAAAAACTGGGGTCATGGCTCGGCCACAACCTCTCCTCACTCTGAGTCCTTGCCCCGTCCCACACACTTCGAGGGTCCTAGTCTCCTCATATACAGCAAGGGGGCTTCTATTCTGGCTTCACTGGGCTGTGGTGCATTGAGACAAGGCAGCAGCTGTGAGAGTGCTTTGTAAACGATAAACCCCTGTCTACATGCAGTCCGCTCTGTCATTCAGTGTTTTCCAAGTGGAATGACCGTGCAATGTGGTGTGAGCACCTCCTCCTTCTGTTGGGTGGTATCAGCTCCCTTCTCAGGTCAGGGTTGAGGCTGTGGCAGGGTGACCCTGCCATGGTGACTGACTGTAGATCTTGGCTCTGGGCCATCTTGGTCAGACTCCAGTCGGCCAGTGACCAGAGGACATTAATCTACACAGTTGGGATTCCTCGCCTCTGTAGGGTCACAAGCTGTTAGACAGAGGCTGTGCTCCGAGGGTGGAGTCCCTGATGCTTCCCAGCAACTTCCTTCTCAGAGTCAAACCGAATAAAGTGGTTTGACATTAATCCAGAGGGTTGCCTGCTTACGTCCAGAAAGGAGCTGGGAGTACACGCAGGAAGAACAGGGACAAGAAAGCAAAATGACACCAGGTGTTGAGAGTGTGGGCTGCAGATGGGATTCCATGCCGCCTAAAACCAGCCACGGGACTCAGAGAGTCCTCCTCTCCCTCCTTCTCTCTCTCTCGCTGTCATCTAGTTAGAACTAATTCATAACTGACTCTCCGGCAAGTGTTTGAGGCAGTAAATCACATGGGAGGAGTTGGACCATCTTTGTCCTGTGGAACTACAGGTGGATTCAAACAACCAGAGAGGCACAGCCTTTGGGTTCCCAGCAAAATGCTCCGGTCTGGGCCATGAAGCTCCCTGTCTTTGTCTGTAAAAAGCCTAAATTATTGGGTGCTGCTCTGATCTCTGGGGGAAAGTGTCACACAGGCCAAAGGAAAAATGTGGATTTTTTTTTTTAGATCAGTGGTTAGGATGGCAGCTGGGGGATCAATACTCCCTCATGAATTAATAGAGAAGGCCTTCTCATGGAGGACAGCTCATCTCTGATCCATTGTACACCCCCACAGACAAAGCTCCAGGCCCACCATGGGGGCAGGGAGGGGGCTGCACCCACAGCCACAGCCAGAGCTCAGAGTATACTGATGCCCCATCTTGCAAGTCGTTTGCCTGCAAAGTGCCAGCAAAGAAAGAGAAGCCCAAAATATGGAATCTTAAACTCAGTTATGATAATATAGGCCTGAGGGAGAGGAGGAAGACTTCGCCTCAACCTCACACTATGGCTCTGTTCCTTTGAGTCTGATGACATCCACTTCCTGTTCCAGGCACTGCGATAGAGCCTGGTGTTCCATCCTCTGATTCCCCTGAGATCCTTGTTTCCAGCCCAGTACCTGCATCCCTGGCTCTCAGATGAGACCAGGTTCCCCTGTACTGTGAATTTCATTCCAGTCCAGTGGTGGGGCCATGTTGCTGACAGGTCAGCATCCAGCTGGACACGGTTGTCCATCTTCAGCCACAGCCCATCTCTGTTTCAGCCTTGATCTGCGCTGTCTGATCAGTGGATGGTGCTGGCTGGGTCATGTATCTTGGCCTACCACTCACAGTTTGGAGAAGCATAGTGACACTGATGATATTCAGTTTTGGTCTGAATGACCTTGGGCCACTACCAACTTTTGTGGCCTCTGTGTTCACATCTGAGGCAAGAGAGTCATGTAACCCACTTTGCTGAGTGCTTACAAAGGTTTGGCAATAGTGTAAGAGTACAGAATGGGCTTTCATAAAACTGGAGTTTTGATTCCTTTCCTCTGTGCTCTGCTCCCCTACTTCCAAATCTGGTCCAGGAAGCAGCTCAGCGCACCAGTCACAGTCACAACTGCCTGGGACTGGCAGATAGACAGACTTCCTGCCTAGCCCTGCCTGCACTCTGAGCCCAGCCCTCATCCTCTGATCCGCCCTCACCCCTCTCATTGCGGAAAGTCACCAGTGCCTGGCTCCTCTGTGCCTCTTCCTTTTCTCATAAAGTTCTTCACATACACAGCTAGGCTTTCTCCTTCTTGGAGGGAGGAGCGGATGGTTTGGACCCAAGCAATCAGAAGACAGAAGGTTGTCACCTTACACACCCTTTGTCCTCACCTCTCCCAGCTATATTGTGTTTTTCTTTTCTGAGCCCTTCTCTTCAGCCTCAGGGACAATGAGCCCTGCATTACATTCTGTTGAATTAAAAGAGTGTATTTAAGAGCTTTGGTTTCTAGAGCCATTACGTGGTCTTGAGCCTCCATTTCTCATTTGTTGCTTGAGGATCCTGAACCCCTAGATTCTGTATTTTGTGTTAGGTCTGGCTGCATGCCTGGCTGAGGACCTACTTGTTGAGGATGTTGTTGCTTGTTGTTAAGTTGCCTCCATGGCAGCTGTGTGAGTAACACAATGGAACACTGCTTGGTCTTACGTCCTGTTCAAGAGATCTGAGTCTGTTGCTGTGACTACTGTGTCAGTCTATCTCATGGAAGGCTTCCTTTGCTTTTGCTGACCCAGTACTTCACCTGACATTCTTGAGAACTGAGGGAAAATGATCCTAAATCTGGCTTATATAGTGCTTATACAGAAAGGTGCTCCGGGGAAACATCTACCCGCAGGGCCAGACCAGCTGCTGCTCATCCATGGTGAAGCAGGGCAGGGCTGGGGTGCAGCTGCGTCATCTCCAGGGGGTGATGTAGACGTTATTTTAAGAACCTACTCACCGCTTCCTTCATCCGCAACAGTTTTGGTCAGTTGACTAGGTTTTAGCAGGAGCCAGATGACCGTGTTCCCACCTCCACTAACCTTGTCTGTGGTGCTCATATTTGGGCCCCAGGCCCTGGTCCAGCTCACATATGATGCTGAGAGTACCTTCTAGAACAACTAGTAGCTGTCAAATTGACTCGTGATGGTTCATGCATGTCAGCGCAGAGCTGTGCTCCCTAGGGATTTTCAGTGGCTGAGTTTTGGGAAGTAGATGACCAGCTATTTCTTCTGTGTGTCTCGGGGTAGATTTGAACTTCTTTGGTCAGCAGCTGAGCATGCTGACCATTTGACTCCAACATCTAGACAAGAATTCCTTCTGGATAACTTTCACCTGGACCCTGGCTTCAAATCATGGAGCTTTCGAGTTGAGAGGCAGGTCCCTGGAGCTGACTTAGTCCACCACGCTCTGGTGTGCTCTGCCGGTGATGTGACGTGGGGACATCTGCCCCCTGATGCGGCCTCTCCCACTGCCAAACAGCACGCCTTCCTCCCACTGAGGAAATGCGCCTCCTGGGACTTCCATTCATTCAGCCCTGGTTCTGGGTCTTGAGCAGGGAAAAGAAGGCCCCGTGTTTCTACATGAGGAACCCTGGAGGTGCAGTGGTTAAGTGCTCAGCTGCTGACTGAAAAGTTGGCTCTGTGAACCCACCAGCTGCTCACAGAAGAAAGGTGTGACAGCCTTCTTGCTTCTTTATGTGGACACAGTGGTCTGTAGGACAGAGTAGAACTACCCTCTGGGATTTTCCTATGGGATTGCTGTGAGTTGGAATGGGGTCACGTGCAGTGGGACAGGCTTGCTTTGGTGCTTCCCATATGGCAGCCTTTCTGGTTTGAAGACAGTTGGTGTTGCCAGGTGCAGCCGAGTCCATTACGACTCCTAGCGACCCTGTGTGACCTATCTGAATGCTGCTCCATGCCGGGCCATCCTCATTCCCTCTGCCACACTAGAAACCATTGATGCAATCACTGTGCCAGCTCATCTCGCTGAGGGTCTTCTCCTTCACCGACCCTCCACTTTTCTGAGCATGATGTCTCTCTCCAAGGACTGGCCCCTGCTGACAACACGCCCACAGTGTGTGAGACCAAGTTTTACCATCTTTTTTCTAAACAGCACCCAGGCTGCACCTCCCCCAAGACACTTGAGGACAGTTGCCTTTCCTCCTCCGTGTCAGCTTTCTGGGGCAGGGAGCTTTCAAAGGCTCAGGCATAAGTATCCTCTGGTCTCCTGGGGGGGGGTGGATTCACACACCCCCAGTGCATTTTGTTTATTTAACAAAACTTTGACTGAAAGCCCCTGCTGTCTCCCGGAGAGTTCACTCGCTCCAGGGGTTTGTGGATCTTCAGCGACTTGCAGATAATAGTTGGGCAGCCTCCCCTCCTGGAAATCCCAGATTCAACATGTAAAAACACAGACGTTTCAATGGCTTCTCTAGTATCCCACCCTCCCATTACCCTTCTAGTACATTTATTCATTTAACTCATATTTAACAAGGTCTACTTTGTGCTGGGTGTGACACACGTGCCTGAGTCTCTGGGCTAAATCTTGAAATCAACTTTGCTTCTTCCTCCAACCCCTGCCCCACCTCATCTTCGGGGGTTTGTAAGCCCTGAATGATGCAAAGTCTCTGATGCTGTTCCTAGAAGACAGGACACCAGTGGTGGAGAAGACCGACTGTACACCAGCCAGCCCAGCTTGAGTTCAAATAATGCTCATTGTTTTATTTAATCTCACTTAGTCCCTGTCCCTTCTGTAAAATGCTCCTAAGAATAGGACCTAGCACAAAGGGCTGTGGTGCCGATGGAACGAGCTAATCCATGCAAAGCCCTTAGCTTACAGGAGGGCTTGTTTGCTTGGCAGACAGGGTGGACAGGCCATCCCAGGCAGAGGGCTCAGGATAAAACATAGTCCCTGAGATAGGGAAGACCAGGTGCTGAGAATGCACAAAGATAAGGTTCTGGGGAGCTCCGGGATACTGAACAGAGCCTCTGCACCACTGTATTTGTTGAGTTAAACTGGGGGACAACTGTGTGTGTAGGCTGGGATGTGGAGCAGTAACGGAGCAAGCATCATCCAGTGAGTAGACACCAAAACCAAATCCCCTGCTGTTGCATCAGTTGAGACTAATAGAGTAAAAGTAGAACTGCCCCATAGGGTTTGGAAGACAGGGAATCTTTACGGAAACAGATGGCTATGTCTTTCTTCCTTGCAGTGGCTGTTGGTTTTGAACCACTGTCCTTTTAGGTAGTAGCCTTGCATTTTAACCACTCCACCCTCCGGGTTCCTAATGGGTGGATTGTTGTTATTGTTGTTAGGTACCATTGAGTCAGGTATGATATTCAACTTATAGTAACTCTATGAAGAATGGATTCAAACACTGTCCTGTTTTTGTGCCTTCCTCACAATCTCTGACACACCGGAGACACTAAAATCAGCTGTCATTAGATTGATTCTGATGCCTGGTGGTCTCACGTGTGTCAGAGTGCCACTGTTCTCTGTTGGGTTTTCAGAGTGGATTTTGCAGCGGAGGACTACCAGGAATTTCTTCAGAGGTGCCCCTGGGTGGGCTTGAACCTCTAACCTTCAATAAGCAGCTAAACTAATTTTTTTTTTAACTTTAAGGCAAGACCAGGTGACTTAATGCACAAGAATACCTTTGACCCCAAAGTCACCAGTTACCAGGCCTGTTTGACAGCCGTTGCTAGCAGCTAATCTCTTGAAACAGTCCATCCTGCCCAGAAACCTCTACTGACACTTTAGAACCAATCAACTTCAGTTTGTAGTTGTTGCCCATATGCAAAGTGAAAGGCATCAGTCAGGGCAGGGAGGTGGGGTGTGCGCTCTGGGTTGGGGCAGGGTTGATATCTTCAAGAGATGACCCTCACCTCCAACTCCAGCCTGCCTCAAACTCAACAGAAACCTCACTCTAGCGACGAGATGTATGTCTATGACCTCACTGATTTGCAATACAAGAGACTAAGAAATGGAAACTTTTAATTTATTAAGTAGGTAAAACTAGATATTCCCTCCCCTTAAATACCAGTGAAGTTCTCAGCATACAGGTAAATGACTTCAAATTATAGAGCACAAATTATATATGGGAGACATCTCACCTGTTACAGTGTGATGACCTGTAGGCTGGGCACACTGTGTGAGTGAGGAAGGCGGGTGTCATGGGAACTTGGGCATTGGCCAATCAGAAGGCTCTCTGGGACCTCACTGCTAAGTAGACTGATGGGGGGGTTAGTAGTATTTTCTAGACAGGACAGTTTAGGGCAAGCCTTCCTTCTCATGGTCACCCTCCTGTCTTCCTGTAACCTAGTCAGCCACCTCGCATCTGGCAGGGTTCCTGTGACCTGTCCCAGAGAGGCAAGGAATGTTAGCTCCAGAGCTGTTCTCTGGCCTCTCCAAATTTGCTAATCTCAGCATGACAATGGTGAGTCCATGCACTCATTTATAGACGTGTATTTATCGAGGGACTAGTTTGTGTCAGCCACTGAGCATCCGGGAGGACGTCAGATCCAGCCCTTGTCACCTGGAGCTGACTGTCCTAGATCTTGATCCTCTGTGATAAAGAAACGCTGTTGTTAGGAGCCTGTGAAGTAGATTCCCACACAGTGAGTCGGCCTGACACGCAGAACTGCCCTCTAGGATTTCTCTAGTCTGTGGTCTTTATAGGAGCATGTCACCAAGGCTTTTCTCTCAAGGAGCTGTTGGCTGGGTTCAAATGGGCAACCTTTCAGTTAGCAGCCTAATGCTTAAGTCTTGTGCCACCAGGGTGATAAGTGCCACATGAGGTCTGTGTGAGCACCTTGTGCTGCAGAGGAGGACACAATACACTTCTCCCAGAAGGACCTGCGTGAGTTTCACAGGGAGCTGACACTGACTTTGCATGTCTGGGACAGATAGGGCCTGGAGCGCTCCAGAGAAGGCAGTTGTCTCTGTCCTCTGAGCAGATGGTGGCCACCAACATTGGTGGGGACTGAGACCTCTGTACCTTTTCAGACACCATTCACTATAGGTGTCCCTGGCTGGTTGGCTGATGAGTTTGAATGCTTGTGCTGTGCTCAGAGATGAATCAATGGACTTGGCACCCTTTTTGAGCTGAACAGATGGAGACCTCTGAGATTCTAGATCCCTAGACAGACCTCTCAGCTTTGATTGACCCAAGGACTTCCACTCAAGTGGGAACAGAGAGGAGGAGGAAGCTTCTCGCAGCCTCAGTGGCTTCAGTACCGAAGGGGTGTAGAGCTGGACAAGGAATTCTGTCCTGCAGCCTCATCTGCCCAGCTCACATCCATCTCCTGCTCCACTTTAATTAATGCCCTCTTGATAGATCTCCTTGCACATGGGAAATTGAAAATGGGAAGTGTGTTCCAGCTTCTGGCCTGGGCCTCCACTCCAAGGTGATTTATTACAGTCGTTCTCTCCACGGACGAGGCTCTGGTGTTGCATCCGGCATTACTGGGCTCTAATTGAAAGGTCAGCAGTTCAAATCCTGCTCCTCCACAGGAGAAAGACAAGGCAACCGTCTTCCAGGAGAACGGATAGCCTTATAAATGGTACACGAACAGCCCTATGCTGTCCTATAAGTCACAGGGAGTTGGGTTCACCTTGATAGCAATGGGCTTGGGTGGCTCTTCCCAGGCTGTGGCCCCATGTACATTAGCAGAGAGCACCTGTCTGCATTGCCTAAAGGGGCTGGAAAGAAAGGGAGATGACACACGTTGTCTTGGCCCAAATAGCAGAACACCATGAACTCCTTGCCAGACCTCATGAAGACAGAAGATGATATTTCCAAGAGGCTGACACATCAGCGGCAGCCCCAGGACGGCATTGCCACATTGCACCTAGTGCTTTGCATTTCTGGAGTGTTTTCGCGTGTGCTGTCAGACCTCTTGTCTGACTGTCATCACCTCCTTAACTTTTAGGTTTTAAGCACAGACATTCCCCCTCTCCCAGGAACCTTTTCCAGCCATCCCTGCCCTCTTTGGGTCAAGGTGTCCTTTCTAGGGATTGACTTAGCTTCCACTCTTACCCTTGTCACTGCCTGCAGCCCCTTCCCTGGCTGTGGACTCCCTCGTGGTGGGGCTGTAATAGGTTCATGGTGGTACCCCAGAGCCAGGAGAGTGCTTAGTACCTAGCGGTTGTTGTTTTAAATGTTAGAGTTGATTTCAACCTATAGGACCCCATAGGACCCCACAGAACTGGCCCCACTGGATTTTCTAGGCTCTAACCTTCATAGCGCTCTGGTGGCTCAGTAGTAAGGAGCTGGGCTTCCAACTCGAAGGCATGCAGTTCAAATCTTCTAGATGTTCTGAGGAGAAGGATGGACACTCCCCTCCTGTGTGATTTTAGTGCCTCCGAAAACCCATTAGCGGGTCAGCTATGAGTTGGAGCCAACTAGATGTCCAGAGAATCTTTAGGAAAAGAAATCCCCAGGCCTTTCTCTCACTTGGTTGGAAACACCAACCTTTCAGTGAGCCAAGTGCTCTACCCATGGCCTCACCAGGACACGGCAGCTGGTCCATGAGTTTAGTCAATGAATAGATATCGAACCTGTGGATAGCAGGGGTAGCAAACTTACTGTGTGCTATAGGAAGAAAATGGAGTCTCCAAAAGATTGAGAGACCTCCTGATGCCTACAGCCCCTGCCTTGTGTCCTGTGCTCTGTGCATCGTGTGGGTTGAGCCTCAGTGAGCTGCAAGCCAGCCAAGCCCGCCTTGGCCCTGCCTGGCACCGTCTTGCTGACCCACCTGGGTCTCAGGACTTCTTTACTCAGTTCTGCCTCTGGCCAGGGATTGCTATGGTTACCACAATCAGCCCTGGAAATCTCTGTGTGACATAATGGTTTTATTTGCTAAATATTTAAGCACTTGGTTTAACCATTTCTGCCTCAGGTGGGCTTTCCTGCCCCCGTGGCTCCCTCATTTGGGTGTGAAGGCTTTCTGCACCCACCTAGAACCATACCAAGCAGCTGTGCCTGGTGACAGAGAGGGCTGCCTCTCAGCTGCGTGTGTTGACTTTTTGTTTTGCCACTTGGAGATGCCACCCTGTATCAGGTGTCTTGCTAGTACATTTGCTGACTCTGTTAACAGGTGTGATAACCACTGCCTGGGCATGTTGAGACTTGTCTGACCAAGAGGGACCGTCACCTCCCCCCCCACCCCGCCCCTGCTCCCCCTAGGTCAGCCTGCCAGGCTCTGCTGACCTCTCCAGGCAAATCTTCCAGCAGCTTTCTCAGTTCCAAGAGTCCAGGATGTTATCTGTGTCCTCTGCTCTTAGACCTGGGCAGGAGAACAGAGCCTGGCTTCAGGAAGAGTGAATGCTTGTGAATGAAAAAGCAGTGTCACCTCACTTTGAGAAGAGGCAGCTCTGGGAGGCTGAATCCTCCCATCTATGTGTTACCTTGGAAACTACACACTTGTCTTGGCCCTGGGCTGTGTGAAATGAGGAAGCCTAAGGCACTTCTCAAGAAGCTCCCACTGTAACTCAGGGATAGAAGAACTCCCTATCTCTATGAAAGGGTGCTAAGACAGCCCCATTCCCCTAGCACCTGTCACTCCTGAGACGCTTCCATCCCCTCAAGACCTTGACATCCTTACACAGTCCCAAAAGTCTGCTAGGTCCATCTTGGAAGCTGACCACTATGTGAACTTGTGCAAGCCACTTCTTCTCTTTCAGCCTCTCAGTTTTTCCATCTATAAAATGGGTCGATTGGACTAGAAGATTTCTGGACTTTTGAATTGTACCCAGAATTCCCTTGTACCCCAGAATATTCAATGATAAAGAAAAGAAAATGTAGGAAGAGCAGCTGTGAAGAGCTTTTGGAAACAATGACAAGTGACATAGTTTGTATTCAGGAGGCACTTGTGGAGTACTATCCAAGCGACTTTGTTCCTCTCTTAACTGCCTTGTCTCTCTGTCCAGAAAGGGAGTTGGCTGTCTCCCTAATAGAACCTCAAATTTGGAATAGTAAACAGTCAAAAAGACAGTTCTTTGGCACCAACATCTTGAAGTTTAAAGGTGACTGCTCTCAAGTCTTACAAACATAAACTGGTCAGACATCTTAAAGCTTTTAGGATGATTAAAGTAAGTGACTGAGTTCCCTTCCTTCCTCAGCACTCAGTTCCAACCTCTTTTCACGAATGCAGATCCCACTCCATAGTGCTGGTCGAGGGTGGTCAGCGTAATAGAAGGCTATATTTCCATGAGGCTGTCAAGGTCTACTGTCCAGGCTTTCAGGGTGAACTCATTCCATTCTGTGTGGTTTTGGAATGGATTTTCTTTTTTGCCATAGTAAATATATAGGTAACAATACACTTGCCATTTCAGCAGTCTTCACATGTACAGTTTGTGTTGCTAATTATGCTCAACCGCCAGTCACCTTCATCTGTTCCCTAAATTCTCTCACCCCTAACAGAAGCTCGGTGGCCCTGAAGCACTGCACCTCCTTCCCTTTCACTTGGTTACTGTGCTTTAATGACTGCCCTCCGCCGACAGCAGCAGCTTTCAATCAGGGATGTGTCTCTGAGCCCCTGTGTGGTGTCGGGACCCCCTCAAGCTGGTGAACCCCACTGCCTTGGGATTTGAGTTGGAAAGCGCCCCCTCCCCGGGATCCCTGTGCACACAGTCTCAAGTCAGAAACACCCTATTTAGTGACAAGCTTGATGGAGGAGCAGCTTCTGCTCTTAGTATCTCTGTAGCCAGTAAAGGGCCTCATAGGTAGAAGGAACTCAGTAATTCTAAAGGGAGGGCTGGTGGTAATGGACGCTGAGTGCTTGGAAGACTGGGAGGCACTGTAGAACTCTTAGTGTTTGGAGGCTCCTTTATACTAATTATTGCATTGAACTGCCAAGAAAATGCAGATAATTCTAGCTTCCTGTTTATCAAGAACCTGGGCAGCAGGGCAGGAGAGAAAGAGCCCAGACGAGATGGGTTGACAGTAACTGGGATATTGGGGGTAGGCGTGTTAGAGTCAGTGAGACTAACACAGGACAGGGCAGTCTTCAGAGCTATTGTACAAGCAAAGATAAGTTGTTATGAGTCGCAGGTGACTCAAAGGCACATAAAAAAAAGAAGAAACAAGAAGTAAAATGACATTTTCTTAAAAGTTGGCAAAATCACCACGGCTCAAATTCTTGTAAACTGAAAAATTCACTTAGTAGAAGATGTGGACTCCCCTTGACCTGTATTTGAAAGGATCCGATGCTAATCCATTGAGCTAAGTTCCATTTCCCCTGAACACACCACCAGGCGCCAGCCCATAGGTCATGGCAATGGTGGGACAGGCACTGACTGGGCTTGCAGTCCAGGTTATAACTTCGTGATTTTTTTTTTAATGTGACTTTGGATAAGACACTTGATAGTATGTGGCTGTGGGTACCACTTCCACCCCTCCCCCTTCCCTCCTGCATCCCCACTGAGGCTCAGAACCACAGGTCAGGACAAGTTCTCAGTAGTGGAATTGCTGGGTCAAATAGTATCTCTATTTGCAACTTTTTGAGAAAGCACCATACCACCTTCCATAGTGGTTGCACCATTTTATACCAACAGTGAATAGGGTTCCAGTTTCTCCACAACCTCGTCAGCATTTGTTATATGCTGTTCTGTTAAATTTTGCTGTTCTTACTGCGGTGAGATGATATCTCATAGTTGTTTTGTAGGCTTCAGTCTTAAAGGAGCATATAGATTGTTGGTCTTTTCTCTGGTGGAATGTGAACCATTGACCTTTCAACTAGCAGCCAAGCACTTAATCCTTGAGCCACCACACTCCTAGAAAACAGTTGTTGTTAGGTCCTATCAAGTAGGACTCACAGGACTCCTAGTGGCCCTATGGACAGATCTAAACCCTGTCCTATCCTATCTGAACTTTGCCCTATCCTGTGCCAACCTCACAATCTTATCTACCACAAATAATAATTGTAGCAGCCTCACTTTTATCCATATCTTGAGTGCCAGAGATGTGTTTAGCTGTTTATTCTATTACCTCAATTAATCTTCCTGATAACTAGATGACTGGGCTCTTGTTATCATCTCTATTTTATAGATAAGGTGGGGTGGGGGGTGTTTAGGGAAGATGGCACTGTGTCCAGGTCACATGACTGTTGAGAGGCAGGGCTGTGACCCACCCTGGCCGACTGCCTCCTGAGCCTGTTGGGCTTCACTGCATGGAGAGGAAGACTCTTCAAACTCTCCTGCCCCAATTTCTGCAGTGCCTGACCTCTCCCTGAAAGGTGGTCTAGGACACGGGACTCTCCTTTAAAACAAGAAGAGTAAATGGAGCAAATCCACACACTGGTTTAATCCTGTGGCCACACCCTCCCTAGAGTGACCTCTGCTGGCTCTCTGTTGTCCTCTGCCTGGGTCTCAGCTTTACCCTTGAGGGTTAGGGTGCGACTGTCACCACAGGGTAGTATTTCCCTCTCAGAACTGGGACCTTGCCTCCATTTCCCTGCCCCAGTCTTCCTTCAAGCCCTGGCTGCCTGACTGGGCCTCATGTTGTTTTTATTGTTGTTGTGTCCCGTTGAGTTGGAACTGACCCGCAGTTGACCCTCTAGTGGGCTTTCACAGGCAGTTAATCACACGGGAGGAGACTGCCCATCCTTTTCCCACAAAGCAGCTGGTGGATTGGAATTGCATGCCTTTGGGATTGCAACACAGATATTTAGTACTACTTAGACCAACAGAGCTGGGCCGTAATATACTAGGCGTATTTCCTGGGATTGCCATACAAATTACCACAAAGTGGTTGGCTTGAAACAATTGAAATCTCTTCTCTCACTGTTCTGAGGCTTTAACTCTGACACCCAGGTGTAAGAAGGCCAGTGATCTCTCTGAAGGCTCTAGGGAAATCCTTCTAATTGCTCTTAGGTGCCATCAAGTCAGCTCAGACTCATAGCAACTGTACGGACCCGAAACTTCCCCCTCCTGTACTGTCCTCATCATCTCCCCACACTCAAGCCCACTGTTGCAGACACTGTGGCTGTTGGTCCATCTCATTGAGGGTCTTCTTCTCTTTCACTAACCCTTTACGTTTCCAAGCTTCCAGACTAAAACTAAGATGGGCCACTTCCTTCTGAAATAAGAGGTCCTTGGAAGCCCTGTGAGCTTCTGGTAGTTCTGGTGATTCTGAATTCTGGGAATTCTAGGCATTCCTTGGCTTTGAGATGCAGGATCCCAGCATCTGCCTCCCTCTTCACTGGGCTGCCTCCTCTTTGTGCATGCTTCTCTGTGACTCTTCTCTTTTATAAAAACACCACTAAAAAATAAAAAAGAATGTATGACTTCATGCTAACTTAACTGACAATGTCTTTAAAGGCCTTCTTTTCAAACAAGGTCACATTCACAGGTACCAGGGCTCAGGAGTGCAGTATATCTTTTGGGAGCAATTACTTAAACTTAGCAATATTGTGTTCTTCCTTACATCCTCACCCTCTAAAGAGCCAGCTCCTGCTTCCTGTGCCCTCTCTCTGCTTGCCAGGGCCCATGGTATCCCTTCCCTTGCTGTTCTCTGGTCCCCACATCAAGGCCACACCTGCCTGGGCTGAGTCTGGGCTTCCTTAGACACTGCGTCGTGCGTGGACTGTCAACATCCCAGGTGGGTTGGCCAGGTCCAGCATCTCCAGTTCCCTGTTCTACGTTCTCCTCCAATCGCCGGATCTCTGGTGAGGCACCCACAGCACAGCCTTACACTCAAACCCCTTCCATTCCACATGAGATTTCCAGAGTCATCTGTTCCCCAGATGAAATGTTCCCAACTTTTTGGCAGCCTTGGAAGCCCGGCTTCCACCTGGTCTCCTCCCTGGACAGGGTCCCCTCCTCCTCCACTGACTCCCCATCCCGCTGTGATCTGACAGTGTGGAGTGCCCTCCTTTCTCATTCTATCACTGCCCCACATCCCTCATCTTCCACAGTCTCCTGGTTCACTTAGAAGCAAATGTTGACTTAAACTCTTCTGTCTTCCTCACAGGTTCCTTGCTTCCCCTCTCGTTTGTGTGCTGGACCTTTTGGGGCAAGAGCTGCGTCTTCTGTGTATCATTGTTACATTTCCTTCCCTGAGCTCCTTCCAGCTTTTAGGGTCTCGTCAGCCCTCACGTCTACAGGCCCTCCCGGCTTCCTGTCCTCCCGTGCTTGATGAGCCAGTCTATGATAGTTTCATCCAAACCATTGAGACAAATGGTGAACCCGAAATGGAATTTGGGGAAGTCAGCTTTCTTTTGTTGGATTTACGCTGGGAGGAAGGGTGAGAAGGAAAATCAAGGATTTGCAAATCTCTTTCATCCTGAAAATGTGATCTCCTCTTGTAGTGGTTAGCTACTGTGGAGTCAATCCCTGACTTGGGGGAACTCCTTGCATAGACCCACCCCCTCACCTGCTTATAGCCCAGAGCATCATATAAATAGGGTTTTCATGGATTTTCTCAAACAGATCAGCAGGCCTTTCTTCCTCGTCTGCTTTAGTCTGAGAGCTCTGCTGAAACTTGTCCAGGATCATGGCTCCATGTGGGCTTTCGCTGACAGCGTGGTAACTGCACATGAGGTGCAGTGGCCAGGAACCGAACCCAGTTTACCCACATGCAAGGTGAAAATTCTAACCACTGAGCCACCTATGCCTCATGGCTTTCCCTTAGGTATCCATCCCAGTGTCGGTATCCATACATGGATATAACATGTGCTTATGCGTCATCTCTAGTGGCCTCGTGGTAAGAAGCTTCGCTGCAATCTTGAAGGCACACTGTTCGAATCCACCAGCTGCTCTGCAGGAGAAGGATGGGCCATCTCCTCCTGTTTGATTAACTGCCTCTGAAAACCTGCTGGAAGGTCAGCTATGGGTCGGTTCTAACTCAATGGTATACAGCAACACCAACCACTCTACAAGATCCTGAGCTCAAGCTTCGACCCTCAGGTGGACCTGCTCTGGATGCCTGTTTACAGGCTATGAAGTGCAGGGTGAGGCTCAGCAGGTCTGGGTTGTAGCTACAATAGCTGACATGCTGTGTCACAGGGAGTGCTGCATCACGACCACATGCTCAGGCGGCTCCGACATTCCTGACCGCGGGTCTCAGCGGCAGCAGCTGGGCCCGGCGGTGGTCAGAACTGCTGACCTGTGTCTACGCACACTTCAGCCACGAACCGGATATGGTAACCAGCCACAGTGAAGCCGTCTGCCAGGTGGTGTGTGGCCGCAGATTCTGCACTGGGCACCAAGAGTCCGCTCTGCGGGCGCCCTGGGCGGGGAGTCTGTGTGTCTGCCACCTGCCTGCGTGCAGCGCTGCCCCTCCTGCCCTCATTTGTGCAACCAAGGCCAGACCCAAGTGCTCTCCAAGGCCCCGCCCAGCTCTTCTGTGCCTCGCTAGAATGTGCTAGAAGCCTTATTGATTTGAGAGTAAAGAGAAAATACCACCACTGGGGTGCAGATGTGTGTGTGTGTGTGTGTGTGTGTGTGTGTGTGTGTGTCTGTGTGTGTGTGTATGAGGGCAGGTGGCTGTTGTGGGGGGAGAGTGGATAAGGTAATACTTGTCTTCCTGATGCTGTTGGAAATAGCAACTATTCTCCATCTCCCCTGAGGACTAGACAAAAGGTGATTAATTCACTTAACACAGAGCTATTGCAGGCCTGTTCTGATTGAGATATGAGGGGGTTGGGGACAGTGAGGATGGGCATGGGGAAGAGCAGGGGCCCTGGCCTACCTCACCTGGGATTTAATGGAGAGGTAAGCACTCAGTCACTCATACCCTAAATGTCTGTACCGAGAGGGACCCAGGTGGGAGGGGACACCAGCTGCTCTTCTCAGGTGGGAATGGGCATCCTGAGTGGGCACTGAGACATGTCCGCAAGGCCAGGCAGAGTGCTAGGTGCAAGTAGACGAGGGCACCTGAGGGCATGTCAGGGCAAGGGACTTTGCTTAAGGAACAAGAGGACCTGAGAAAGCTCAGGCTTCTGGGAAGGAGGAGTACAGCTGGTCATAAAGGGTGTGGTAAGAAGTAGGAATAAAAAGGAGGGTGAGTGCCGGATCCTGGTGAGGAGGAATAGAGAGGTCAGGCTCGCTGCTCGATGCTCGAGATAAGCAGCAGCCCGAATGCGCTGTTGTTGTTGTTAGGGGCCATCAAGTCAACTGTGACTCACAGCGACCCTGTGAATGACATAGCTGAACCCGCGGCGTCCTCACCGGCCCTGACACTCTCGAGCCCACTGTTACAGGACTGTGTCCATCCGTCTTGTTGACCAGAATGGTCTTTTAGGGGCTTGTTAGTTGTTACCAGGCTAATGTTGGCTCATGCACCTCCTGTGTGTGGAGTCAGACTATTCATGGAGTTTTCAAGGCTGTGACTTTCTGGAAGCAGATCAGCAGACTTGTCTTCCCAGGCGCCTCTGAGTGGGTTCAAAGCGCTAACCTTTGAGGTAGCTGTTGAGCTTTTCCTTGTTTGTGAATCAGAGATGGCAAATTGATGGGGAACAAGGGCTGCCGCGAGACTTGTCTTGACAACCTGTTTCCGATAAGACTGAGAAAATGTCCAGTCAGTGTCAGAGACCAGTACTGGCAATGGGGCGGAGAGTTGCACGGATGATGAGGGAGGCTGAGCTGTCCCCCAAACCCTCAGTCAGCCCTGAGAAACTTTGACACCAGCACTGACTTTAATGCTCCAATTGGCCAGAGGGAAGGTTGAAAAATCTCCTTCTTTGAAGGGTCTTTGGAACTAAAGATGGCAGCGACTTGGCCCCCTGCTTCAGGAGTCAAAGGGCTGGAGCCCTCTTCCTGCCCGGAATCTCTGGCTCTGTGGTAACGGCCCCTCCAGGAGCGAGGGCCTCATAGGGGTTGGCGTTCGCCTTGCTCTGTCAGATCTCTTTAGATGTTTAGCAGGAGCTGCACTGATCAGACGTTACAAGAACCTTAGGCTTTTACAATTCCACTTTTCTCTCATTGTTCCCACACTAAGCATACACCTAAAAATACACCATTCCAAGCAGCCACGGGACACGGCTTCCCCCTGGGACAGTTCATCTCCTTCCTTTGCCTGCAAGATGCAGTTTTGTAGGTTTGACAGAGTGACTGGGAACTGCCAGCATCTCAGAGTGTCCCCAAGGCCTGGCTGTTACCTAGAGCAATAGGACAGCTCCAGGTCAAGATAGGGAGTAGGAAGGTACTATTCAGATTGTGGTGGACTTGAAAGGTGTACACACCTTTCAAGGAAGAAGGTATACTTTATGTGGCTTGTAAGGGAGCAGCTGATTGGCCCACCATTCTGTGGCTCATGCTCCCAGGGGCCTACACAACTAATGTTTGTCAACACTGTTGCCAGACGTTTCTTCCTCATCTCAGTTTCTCGCTTACTATCCTATCAGGATCGTCTAGATCTGCCTCTGTCACCTTCTTTGAGGTGTTCTCTGTTCCCCCCTTTCCCTGTTCACTTCAGTTTCTCCTGTCTTTCTCATCTAAACACGTGCTGTCTTGCTTTTGGTTCAGTGTATGTGTGTGTGTGTGTGTGTGTGTGTGTCTTTCAAGTTAAATTGGCAGGATTGAATTTTACAGCTGATACTGTCTGGCTTGCAGAATGAGAAAGAGGAGGACAATGAGGGACAGGAGCTCTTGGAGCAGAGAACATTCTGATCCGGGTGTCCTTTCAGGATAAATTTAGTTCCTGGGGCTGGTGTAACATTCTAATTTGGCGGGAGTCCTTGAGCTCCCACGGTGGGGAATGGCCATGTATTCCCTCACCTGCTGGGCTGACTTCAAGGGCTGCTGGGAACCCAAGGTTGGGGAACGTCATGCAGGATGTGGTCACAGCAGCCCTGAGCTGACACAAGATTTATTTGTCTGGCATTAGATTGACTTCAGACTCTTTTCCTAGTGGTTTGCAGTTCTTGAAGCTTCTGCATTTTTTGTGGCTGGCGTACCCCAGAGGAAATGCAGATCCATAATCTGTACCTGCTGGGGGTTTATGGTGGCAGGATTAAATTAACAATGATCTGAAAAATGGAAACATTGTAAAAGTAAAATAAATATAATATAGTATCGATGAAAATGCTCTAGATTTGGCATGAAGAGTTTGAATCTCAGTTCTACTGCTGTCTAACAGGTGACTTTCCTTGAGATTCCATTTATTCCTCTGTAAAGTGGGATCATAGTGTTGGTCACACAGGGATGTGAGGACCTCAGTTAAGAGACCTGGGAGAAAGGGTCCTTGAGGGCTTGGTGTGAGCAGGAGGCTTGGTGGATGTTTACTTCTGGCCACTCTGTGTCAAGGCAATCACCCTTATAAACCTAAACCCTCTGCTCATCACAAGGTGGTCCAGCTCTGGCCTATCAGCTACTGAAGATCTGGACACCTCTAGTACCTTTGATGGAGTCTCTGAAAACTCTTTGCTGGCCACTCCCAGGGTCCCATCTCAGCTGGTTGTCAGGCACCCTTCCCGGGGGCTTCCCACCCCAGGCCTCTCTCCAACCCCATTTTCTGTTATTTCTTGTGAGTGGAATCAGGAAGCAGAAACACTGGTCTGTCCCATTATGATAGACACCTGAAGCCCCAGGAAGCCCCTGGCCCTGTCCAGAGCCCAGCCAGTTCTCACCAACACTGACCCAGATCACAACACCAAGCTTGCTTAGGATGTGCATGCAGCACGTGGCACCGTTTGGCCACCTCAGGAGCCAGGGAGTGAATAGTGATGATGGACAGAGAATGGGGAGCCCCCGCTGCAGCTTCTCTGACCACAGGAGTGGCAGCTTCCTGACATAATGGCAGCAGTAAAAATAAGACAGTAAAACCCGTGAAAGCCAGGATCTGTCCGAGAAGAACACCTTAAAAATTTTCCCCTGAAGTTTCTCCTAAAATGAACAAGAGAGTGGTGGTAAGGCTATGCCCTCTCATCCAAGACCTGGAAAACCAAGACAACCTCACTGAGGTCCAGCTCCCACAGGTTCCACTGTAAGACTGTTGCTGTAGGTCCTGATTCGCAGTGACCCTGCCTATGTACATGGAAAGCTGCCTGGTCCTGCACCATCCTCACAGTTGCTGCTCTTGTTTGAGCCTGTTCGGCCAGCCACTGTGCCAATTCATCTTGTTTCATTTTTCACTGACCCTCTGCTTCACCAAGCATGATGTCTTTCTCCAGGGATTGGTCCTGTCTGATAACAGGCCCAAAATACAAGAGGCAGAGTTTCACCATCCTTGTTGCTAAGGAGTATTCTGGCTGCGTTTCCAAGACACATTTATTCATTCTTCTGCTCACCACACTCCATTCACTGTCATCAAGTGGGTCCTTACTCATCGCGATCCTCTGTCAGGTTTCCTAGCTGTCATCATATGGGGAGGAGACTGCCCATCTTTCTCCCTCCGAGTCGCTGGTGGATTCCAGCAGCCTGAGATGTGAGGCCTTTCGGTTAGCAGCTCAGCGTCCTGCACACTACACCAGCAGAGCATCTACGCTTCTGATACAACTCATGGTATGTTTAATGTTCTTTGCCAATATCATGATTCAATGACATTAGTTTTTAATCTTATTAATTGCCCAGCTTTTGCATACATATGGAAACACCATGGGTTGAGTTAGGTGTACTTCAAAGTGACTTATTTTTGCACTGTAAAGAGGTCTTCTGCAGCATATTTGCCCAACATGATACCTTGTTTGATTTCTTGATCATTGCCTCCATTAGAACTGACTGTGAATCAAAGGAAGAGGAAAGCTGCGACCGTTCTAGTCTTTTCTCCATTATCATGACGTGGCCTATTAGTCCAGTTGTAAGGATTTTTGTTTTCTTAATGTTGAGGTGTAATTCATACTGGAGTCTTTGAGCTTCTCAGTAAGTGCTTCAGATCCTCTTCAAGTTTAATAAGCAAGGTAGTGTCACCCGCACATTATAGGTTGTTAATAATTCCTCCAATCTTGGGGAGCTCTGGTGGCCTAGTGGCAAGAAGCCGCACTGCAATCCCAGAGTTATGCTCTTTCTGTACCAATCAGATCTGATTTGACGGTCAAAATAATAAAATAAGATAAAATATTAAAAAGAATTCCTCCTATCTTGATACCTCGTTCTTTATCACATAGTCCAGCTTCCTGGATTATTTACTCTTTATACAGGTTGAATAAGTTTGGTGAAGGGATACAAGCCTGACACACACCTTTCCTGATTTTAGACCACACAGTATCTTCTTATTCTTTGGAACAACTGCTTCTTGGTCTATGTACAGATTCCTCATGAGCACAGTTAAATGTTCTGAAATTCCTATTCTTAGCACAATACTTTAGTGTCTACACAGTTGAATGCCTTTGCATAGTCAATAAAACATAGGTAAATACCTTCCTGGTAGTCTCTGCTTTCGGCCAAGATTCAGCTAACATCAGCAATGACATCTCTTATTCCATATTGTCTTCTGAATCCAGGTTAAACTTCCAGATTTCAGTTCCCTTAACAGTATACTACTACAACTGTTTTTCACTTATCTTCAGCAAGATTTTACTTGTTTATGATATTAATGGTACTGTTTAGCGATTTCCACATTCTGTTGGATCACCTGTCTTTGGAATAGGTACAAATATGCACTTTTCCCATTCAGTTGGCCAGGTACAGCTGTCTTCCAAATTTCTTGGCCTGGATGAGTGAGTGCTTCCAGCACTGCATTCATTTGTTGAAATATCTGTGTCCCCTGAATTCTTAGAGGCCCTTTTTTGGTTGATACCCTCAGTGCAACTTAGGCTTCTCTTAGTACTTTTGATTTTTAATCATATGAACAGCTCATGCACAGCTCAAGAGAAGAAGACCCTTGATGAGTTGGATCAACTCAGTGATTAGAATAATGGGAGTAGGTGTGTCAGAGACAGTGAGGTTGGCACAGGATAGAGCAGGGTTTAGGACTCTTGTACATAGGGTCACAAGCAACTCAACAGCACATAACAACCACCACCACCACCAACACCACCTCCTGGGATGTTTCCTGGGTGTTCAACATTTTTCTTTTGAATTATTTGATAAAGCAAAATAAGGCTTGAATTTTTCCTTCAGTTCTTCTAGTATCTTCTAAAGCCAATCTTTGAAATCTTTTGTTCAGCTCTTTTATCACTTCTTCCCTTTACATTTAAGTTTCAGAGCGCTTCTGATGTTCATTTTGTTATTTTCCTTGTATTCCCGTTTCTAATTACCTTTCACTTCCTTCATTCATTATATCTTTTTTTTAAAATTTATTATATCTTTGATGTCATCTTACAACTATCATGGTCTTCAGTCATAAATACTCAATGGGCCAAATCTATTCTTGAGGTGGTCTCTCAATGCAGGTGGAATATACTCAAGGTCATGCTTTGGCTTTTGTAGATGTATTTTGCTTTCTTCAGTTTCAACTTGAATTTATATGTGAAATATATATATTCTGTTTTATGATCAACCTCTGATTTCTTCGTACTTTGGTGAAATCCATGTTGTTGTTGTTGTTGTTGTTATGTGCCGTTGAGTCGTTTGCGACTCATAGTGACCCTATGTACAACAGCCCTAAACCCTGATCTATCCTGTGCCAATCGCACTGTCTCTGACACTCCCATCCCAATTACCCCAGTCACCCAATCAATCCACCTCATAGAGGGTCTTCCCTTCCTGAGCTGTCCCTCCACCCTACCAAGCATGATGTCCCTCTCGAAGGACCAGTCCCTCCTTACAACATGTCCAAAGTATGTCAGATGAAACCCCAGAATCCTTGCCTCCAAGGAGTAGCCTGGTTTAACCCTCTCCAGGATGAATCTATTTGTTTTCTTGGCAGTCCAGGGTACATTCAATACTTTTCTCCAGCACCACAGCTCAAAGGCATCAATTCTCCTTCTATCTTCCCTAGTCATTGTCCAACTCTCTGATGCATAACAAGTGATTGCAAAGACCATGGCCTGTATCAGGCGGACCTTAGTCTCCAGAGAGACACCGTTGCTCTTGAGTACTTTAGAGAGGTCCCTAACAGCAGACTTTCCCATCGCGATATGTCTTTTGATTTCCTGGCTGCTGGTGCCAAGAGTGTTGACCATGGAGCCAAGCAAACTGAAGCTGTGAACAATCTCAATCTCTTCACTATCCATCCTGATGCTACCAAATGGTCCAGTGTGTGGTTATTTAAAATGGTGTTTGAAATAAATGAATTATTGCTCCTACAAAATTCTATTGTGAGATCTCTAGCTATGTTTCAGTCACTAAGACCATATTTCACAAGTAGTGATGTTGTTGTTTGATGCTGTCGAGTCATAGATGACTCATAGCGACCCTATGAACGAATGGCCTGAGCACTGTTCGTACATAGAGTTTCCGGAGGCAAGCCATTTTGGAAGTGGATGCCGCTCCTGCTTCCAGGCTTGATTTAGTCGGGAAAAGCTCCAGCCAACACTGTCCACCATGGGTGCCCATTACCACGATTGGCACATCACTGTCACAGTGTTCAGCGTCACAGCAACCATGAGTTACCTCTGTACAGCAACGCACAGACCAGTGCTATACCACCTTCGGCTCGGTAGCATCACAAGTAGTGATACTTTTTAAATTCATTTTTTCACATTCTAATCACCACTAATCAACAGTACATCCCAATTACATATTTGATTAGATTAGACGGCAGAAATTGATAAAGGTCTTCAGTTTATTAACTTGTTACATTAGTGGCTGGTGTACAATTTTAATAACAGTCATACTAACTGATCTTCCTCGCAGGTGTCTGGACATTATTCTATTACTGAGAGCATTGTGCTTCAGGATAGATATTGAAAGCTCATTCCTCTTCAGTTTGTCACCCCTGGCATAGTAAACCATAAAATTGTTTGATTCAAAGTGGGCAATGCCAGTCCATTTCAGCCCACAGATGACTGTAATACTGATCTTAAAGTATTCCTCCTAGCGTAAGAGCAACATACAAACCACCACAGTGTGACACACTGACAGATGAGAGGTGTTTCTCTGTAATAGCAACTAGTAGTTGCAAAGTGCTAACAATAGTGCAAGGAACACTGGTGCAACAGGGGTTAAGAACCAGGCTGTTAGCGAAAAGTTCACTTGTTCAAATTCTGCCCGCAGTTTGGCAGGGAAAAGATGTGGCAGACTGTAATTTTGTTGAATTTTTTGTTTTTTAACAACTTTGGAAATCCTAGGGGGCAATTTTGCTGTTTTATAGAGTTGTTAAAGAGCTCTGGTGGTGTAGCCCATAGAGCCTTGCACTGTTAGCCCAAAGGCAGTGCCTTCCTAGTGGTTTAAATCCACCAGCGGCTCCATGGCAGAAAGACGGGCAGTTTCCTCCTGTGTAATTTACACTCTGAGGAAATCTGCTGGAAGACCCAACTTGATGGCAGCGACAGAGAGAGAGGGTTGCTATGAGCTGGCTTGACTCGATGACAATGTCTTTGTGTGTGTGTGTGTGTGTGTGTGTGTGTGTGTGTGTGTGTGTGTGTTTTGCTATTTTAAGAACTATTTAAGAAGCTGTTTTGCTACAGGTTTTACAAAGTTTCTCTCATTTAATCCTTACACTATGCCCGGTTTATTATCACACACCCATTGATTAGTTTCTTATTGCTGCTGTAATAACTTGCCATTCATTTAATGGCTTAAAAAGGGAGGTCTGGTAGTAAAGCCCACCCAAGTTTACTATATTACAGTTCTGAAAGTCAGAAGCACCAAATAGTTCTTGTAGTGAGCCATCAAGTCTATGCTGACCTGTAGTAATCCCATGTGACAGAGTGTACTTGCCACTTGGGTTTTCTTGACTGTACCACCAAGTCTTTCTCCTAAGGAGCCACTGGGTAGGTACAAACTGCCAACCTTTTGAGGAGCTGAGCTCAAACCATGTGCCACTAAGCTCCTTAAATGATTCGAAGGAGCCAGCAGGGCTGTGGTTCTTCTGCACGTTTCAGGGAGAATCTATTCCTTACCTTTTACAGCTTCTAGAGGCCACTTGACAGAAAGTGATGTTACCAAGCCAAAGGTGGGTGACTTTAATCTGTGGCCCTCAGACCTGGTTTTAATTGTTTTTGGTCAAACATTCTTCTAAGTGATATAACACGGGTCTGTCCATTTGCTGTACGGAGGTAACTCGTGGTTGCTGTGATGCTGACACTGTGACACTGATGTGTCAAATGTGACAATGGTTACTCATGGTGGACAGTGTTTGATGGAGTTCCTCTATTAAAACAAGTTTGGAAGCAGGAGTGACATCCACTTCTGAAATAGCTTGCCTCTGGAAACCCTATGCACTTGGAGAAACGATGAAAGTTATACAATTGTTCAGGCCTTTTGTTCATAGGGTCTCTGAGAGTCGTCTATGACTTGATGACACTCAACAACGACAACAGGAGGCCACTTACATCCCTTGGCTCGTGGGTCCCTTCCTTCAATTTCAAGACCAGCTGAGTCTTGCTCACATGACATCACACTGCTACTGGCCCATCTGTCTCCCTCTTTCTCATTTAAGGATCCTTCTTGTTATACAAGGGAGTGCTGGTGGCCTAATGGGTAAGGAGTTGCATAGCCAACTCAAAGACAAGTGATTCAAATCCACCAGCTGCTCTGAGGGGGAAAGATGGGCAATCTCCTCCTGTGCAATTTGCAGCCTCTCTTCTGTCCCAACAGCTATGAGTTGAGTTGTGATTACACTGGACTCACTCAGAAAATTTGGATACACTCCCTGTTTTAATGTTAGCTAATTAGCAACCTGAATTCCATCTATAACCTTAAGTCTCCCTTTTGCACGTAAGGGAACATATTCATAGGGTTCTGGGATTAAGAAGTGAGAATCTTGAGGGGTGGGGGAGACAATTTTTTTTTGCATACCACAATCCTCTATTTGCAGATGAGAGAGAAGGCATGCAACACCTAAGGTCATGCAACCAGTGCCAGCAAGGTTAACATTTCAGCCAGAGCTGCATGATCTAGAACCCACCACCATCATAAAGGGAAATCTGAGAAAATGCACTTCCACAGAATGGCTTCAAACAGCCAGCCATGGGAGAATGGAGCTCTAAGAAGCTTACTGAGTTCAAATCCCGGCCCCCTTCTTAGTCCATAACAAAGAGAACAGATGTCCTGGGTGAATGATCTTGCATAGACACTGGTGGTTCTCAAACTTGTTTACATATTGGAATCACTTATTGTTGTTAAGTGTCATCGAGTGGACCAAGACTCAGAGCAACCGTATGAACAATAGCCCTGAACCCTGCCCTGTCCTGAGTAACTCTCACTGTCTCTGACACACCTGCCCCTATTACCCCAGTCACTGTGTCAATCCATCTCATCTGGGGTTTTCCTCTCCTGTGGCATCCCTCCACCCTTCCACACATGATGTCCTTCCGTCTCCAAGGACTGGTACCTCCCAAGGTATATGAGATGGTTTCAAAATCATTATCTCCAAGGAGCAACCTGGTTTCACCCTCTCTAAGACAGACCTATTTTGTCTCTTGGTGGTCTATGGTATTATGTTCAATACTCTTCTCCAGCACCACAACTCAAAGGCATCAATTTTTCTTCTGTCACCCTTAGTCATTGTCTAGCTCTCAGATGCATAGCAAGTAATTGCGAAGACCATGGCCTGGATTAGGGGCATCATAGTCTCTAGTGTTCATTGGGTTTTCAAAGACCTGTTATTTAGGAAGTAAATGGCCCATCCTACTTCCTAATCTGTCTCAATCAGGGAACTCCACCAAAACCTGTCCATCATGGGTAACCATATGGCATTTGACATACCAGTGGCACAACTTTCAGTATCACAGTGACCCCAAGTCTCTAGACTGACATCATTGCTCTTCAGCACTCTGGAGAGGTCTCAGACAGTAGGCATTCCCAGTGCAATTCGTCTTTTGAGTTCCTGACTGCTGGTGCCAAAAGTGTTGATTGTGGACTGAGCTTTAAAATAATGCTGATGCCTCAGTCCTAACCCAGAGATTCTGATTTCATTGCTCTGGAGAGGGAGCTAGTGTTGAGGGTTTCCCCAAGCTCCTTAGTTGATTCTGAGGAACTCTAGTGATCCTGTGGTTAAAACATTCAGCTACCAACCAAAAGGCCAGGGGTTTGAATCCACTATCCCCTCAGTGGGAGCAAGATGTGGCAATCTGCTCCCAGAGATGTCCAGCCTTGGAGATCCTACAGGGCATGTCTGCTCCGTCTTATAGTGTCACTATGAACAGAAAGGGGGTTAGGTTTTGGTCAGGTGGTTGTAAAGTGCTGCAAAATTTGTGAATTATTACTCTGAAGGAGCTGGTGGTGCAGTGGTTGAAGGTCTTTACCGCTAAGTGAAAGATTGTTGGTTTGGATCGAACAGCCACTTTGGAGGAAGCTGCAGCTGTCTGTTCTTGGTAAGATTTCTGGCCTGGGAACGCCTTTGGGGCAATTCTGCTTTATCGAGGGGTTCCCTGTGAGTCAGTGGGTCAGCCGTGTTCCTGTCTCACCCCCGTTATGTGCAGCCCCATGCAGGCCTGGCACACCCCTCTCGCCCAGGATTTGGCTGATGGCCCCCTGCACCCCTCCGTCTCCTAGTTTCCGCCTTTCAGCCTCACTCTGTAAAGCAGCGTGGGACGCGCACAGACGACCTGGGAGCGCGCACGCTCTGCTCCTGCCTCTGCTGTGCTGTTCTTGCGCGACTTACATTTCTCTAACACTTCTTCCTAGAAAATATAATAAATTGTAGACTCTGTCCATTACCCACAGCATTTGCATCATTTCCAATTCATAGCAGCCCTCTGTCAAGTTCCTAAGGCTGTAAAGTTTTACGGGAGGAGACTGCCCATCTTCCTTTTGTAGAGCAGGACAGAGGTCCTGACTGTGTGTCCTTGGGTAAATTATGCAACCTTTCTTGGTCACCCACCTCATCTGATGGGTTTGAACTACTGAGCTTTTAGTTAGCAGCCTTATAACCTACAACCCCAGGGCTCCTTTCTTTTTATTTGAGACTCACCAAACACAACCCACTGCCACCGAATTGATTCTGACTCACAGGGACCCTGTAGAACAGATCAGAATCCCCTCATAGAGTTTCCAAGCCTGTAAATTGCTATGAAGCAGACTGCCGTGGACTGATCATTTGATTAGGCGCTTTTAGCCATTAGAAATTAGTACAGGCAGACTGAACTTTGTTTAGGGAGCATACAGAAATTGAGAGAGAAAGGCACTGTGTGTAGATCATTGGAGCCAAGCTGCCTGTGTTTGGATCTCAGGCCTGCCACTTCCTGGTTGTATGACTTTAGGCAAATGAAGCTGCCCTCTGTCTCCTTGCTCATCTATCAACTACCTCCTGGGGCTGTTGGGAGACTAAAGAGTTTTATGCCTGTCAAAAGCATCAGAGCAGCGCCTGGCATGGAGTAAGCACTATTTAAATATTCGTTAGTATTATCAGTACCGCTTCTACTCTGACTGCTACTGCTGATCTCTCAACCTAACACCCATAAACAATGCCGTCAAGAGATCAAATGGCGTATAGCATTAGGTAAATCTACTGTAAAAGATCTCTTCATTGTCTAGAGCAAAGATGTCACCTTGAAGAATGTTATAAAATCCATTCAAGCTGGTACTTTTTACTGTCTGATATGCATATTAGGGAGCTCGGGTGGCCTAGTGGCAAGAAGCTGCACTGCAATCCCGAAGGCATGTGGTTCAGCTGCTCTGCTAGAGAAGGATGGGCAATCTCCTCCTGTGCGATTAATGGCTTCTGAGAACCCGCTGGAGGGTCAGCTATGGGTCGGTTCCGGCTCGATGTACACAACACAACAGTGATATGCATATAGAGCTCCAGTGGTCTAGCGGTAAGAAACTGCACTGCAATTCTGACTCAATGGGAGAGAGACAGAGAGTGAGTCAAATATCGGAGCTCAGCTGGCACGTCGTCCATGTGTGCTGTGCTGCTAATCAAAAGGCCTTGAGTGTGTCAAAATTCCCTAGCAGTTCCAGGGGAGAAACAGGAGCCGTCTCCTCCTGTTAAAATTTATAGCCTCAAAAATCCAACGGAGGGTTGCTACGAGTCCCAGGTGATTCCTTGACAGTGAGTTGTATTTGTTTGATTTTTTTTTTAAAGGCAAATATTGGTAGGTTTTGTCCCTACCATTCAGACATTTGAACTGTGGGCGTAAAGTCCCTTCAAGCCCTTTAGATCCACCTTATGAACTGTGAATTCAGGTTCATTGCATAACCTTTGCTAGTAAACACGTTGATGGGTCTCTGAAACGTATGAGTGATGTCCCAGTTTCTACTGAAAATGGCCCTGACGGGAAGAGCTGTGACCGAGGAAGAGGCTGGCTTCCTGCAATAAGAAAATATTTCCCATCTCTACAGACCCCTAGAAGGCTCAGCCCACACAGCAGCTGAGTCCACTTCAGCAGGTCATGAAGGAAGACGTGCCATGCACAGGAGGGGCAATGAAAATGGATTAAAAAGGCAGAGAAGTTCACTGATTACTGTCAATTCTGATTCGTGGAGAATCTGTGTGTCAGAGTAAAACTATGTTCCACAGGGTTTCCAGTGTCTAAAGTTTTGGAAGTTGATCACCAGGACTTTCTTCTGAGGTGCCTCTGGGTGGGTTGGAAACGCCAACCTTTTGTTTGGCAGCCAAGCACTTCACCCTTTACTTCTCCCTGTATGGAGAAATGGGCGCTTAACAACCCTGCAAGGAGAGGGATGGCAAATGCCCAGGGGGGAAGCCGCCATGCTGTGCGGGGGGTCTTGGGTTAGTGAGGAAGAAGGGGCATATCCTTGGCACGAGAGGAGCTCTTGGGAAAGAGGGAGTCCCTCCTTGGTTGGATGCACCATTCTCATCCAGATGCTGCTCACCCTCCTCTCACTCGACTCCCCAGCTCACTCGGTGTTAGTCACTGTTGCCAGCAGCTGTGGGTGAACCTGCCAGCTGTGGGAACAGCTGTGCCCTCTCTGGGCTGTGTCCCCAGGCGTGTTCAGGCGTGTTCACCACCCTCTCAGGGTGGAACGCTCTCCCAAACATGGACTCCACCCTGCTCGGTTTCTAACCGTAAAATTGCTGCTTGGAGGTCGAGATTTCTTGTCAGTCAGAGGGAGGACAGTGCGGGGAGAACGGTTGATGGGTTCCTTGGTTTTATTGTTTTGAAGAAAACAGACTGCCTCAGGGCAGACAGATGTTGATGAGCATGTTTGTAAGGGCTGTACTGTGAGCAAATAATGACACCGGATCATTACTGCAATGATGGGCAGCAAGTCTGACTTCCAGCTTAGAGGGTTTTACTGTCAAAAACACAATTTAGGGGCTACCTCTGTGGGGGCAGCCGGCTCCTTGCCGCTGAACTTTCAGCCGCAGCCCCGACAGGATAGAATGTTTGCAGGCTCCTGGGGTAGCTTTGGATGCCTGACTAAGCCTCAGAGAGTGTGCTGGTGGTCAGCAATGCCCCTTCTTGTGCTCTAGGACCAAGGTTTCTAGGATTCTGTCCTGGGAAAGGGGAGACCTGGGGCTTTTTTGGAAGAGAGGGCCTGAAGGGTTTTCTGAGCCACTGAACAGGTCCTGGCTGCAGCCCACAGCCATTTGATCATAGCTGGAGTAGGGTCAAGCAGTGCAAAGAGCCCTGTCCCCTAATAAAAGACACTCCTGAGTGCTGACCCTCGTAATGTGGGAGAGGCCAGAACAGGCCAGAACAACTATAGAGCTGGCTGATGCAATCTGGAGAATAAGGTCAGGAAGGAGCCTCAAAGTGACAACCAGGGGGCACAGGAGCTGTTGGTAGGCATTGCTCAGATTGGCTGTGTGCAGCCCGGTGCCTGCCTGTGCCCTGGTGGGGATGTATAGCTGTGCAGGTTCAGATTCGATGCCCTGCCCTGGCATCGAATTAGAGGGTTCCAATTAAGGAATCCCATTTTTCTCCTGTGCTATTCAGATCCTGCATTTTGCCTCATATTCTTGGCTTATAGCTACAAGGTCTTCAGATGTTGTTACGTACTATGGAGTTGGAAGTGATTTACAGCTGACACTCCTAAAAGAGGACTTGGGAGTGGGTCCTTCTCTGCCCTTATTCTGTGAGGAGTTCCAGATAAAGGTCCCCAGGCCTGGAATTCAAGGCTGCACCCCACAGGCCCTGCTCTCTTAGTGCAGGGCTAACCCAGTGTAGCAGCCGAGCAGTCACTAAGCCCAACATGGACCCTACTGACTCTCATGCATTTTTCTAAATGCTCTTCCTTCCTGACAACTATGGAGGGAGCGCTGGGAGTCAGGGCAATGCTTTCTTTCTCTGCATATGTCCTTGGGTAGTGCTAAGAGGTTCAGCCACTAATTTCTAACCAGAGGCTGGCAGTTTGAACTTAGTGGTGCTTTGAAAGAGAGGCTCAGTGTTCTACAGTGTCACCCACAACTGCCATCCCATCTATTCTGACAGAGCCACCCTGTAGGATGGGGTCAACCTGCCCACAGGGTCTCCACAGCTGTGAGCCTAGCAAGCTGCCTCATAGTCCTCCCAAAGAGCAGCTGGTAGATTCAAACAGCCTATCTTTCGGACAGTAGCCAGGTTCTTTAACCACGGCACCACCAGGGCTCCTTGGTCTTCAGTCAGAGCTTTGGAAACCCCACGAGGTGCAGGTCTTTGCATATGTAGGACTGCTATGAGCTGGAATCGACTTGGTGGTTTGGCTTTTTGTTTTCTGCAGCTGCCAATTGGACACAGGACCTGGTTCATACTGACAAGCTGAGTGAGGATGTATGCACAGCTGGCCTTTCTCAATTGTTAGCTGCCCTCAAGTAGACCCCTGACTCATGGGAACCCCACACACAGCTAAGTTAATCACTGCCTGGTCATGTGCCATCCCCATGACAAGCTGGAGTCAGACTGTTGTAATCTGTTAGGTTTTTATCAGTTAATTTTGTGAAGTTGGAACACAAGGCTTTCCTTCTTAGCCCATCTTAGTTTGGAAGCTTCAGTGAAATCTGTTCAGCATCCTAAAGCATGCAAGACTCCACTGACAGATGAATGGCAGTTGCACATGAGGTACATTGGCTAGAACTGAAGCTGGGCCTCCCACCTGGAGAGCAAGAATTCTCCCACTTCTTTGTCTAGTCTGCAAATGCAAGTATGTTAGTGTTCAATGGGTCTGGTGTATAAACTTCATCTCTACCACTTAATGGCTGTATGACTTAGTCTGTTTGCTTAAATCTCTCTGCCTTCTGCCTTAGTCTCCTCATTCATAGGACAGAGAAATCGCAGTACTTTTCTTAAGGGGTTGGTATAATGATTGAAGAGGGAGTGCTGGTGGCCTAGTGGTAAGAAGCAGTGCTGCAATCCCGAAGGCACAGGGTTCAAGACCACCAGCTGCTCTATGGGAGGAGGATGGGCAATCTCCTCCTGTGTGATTAACTGCCTCTGAAAATCCTCTGGAGGGTTAGCTATGGGTCGGTTCTGACTCTACAGTACACAACAATAACATAACAATGTGACATAACATAATGATTGAAGAAATAATGCCCAGAAAGTGCTCAGCAGAATACTAGTGTTGCTGGTGCATGATTCCAATATGGTAACTGCTATTATTTTTGTCACAATTATTATTTTATCTCATTTCCAGAGCAAGTGCTTGGCACACAGTGGTTGTTAGCCACAATCAGTCTTGTCCAATTCATGACAACCTGATGTGGCACAGACTCAAATGCTGCCTTGTCTTGCACTATCTTTGTGCTCACTGGCCCTTTTCTGGCATAGCTAAGTTCATGGCTATTGTTTCAGGCCTTCTCATTGAGGATTCTCCTCGTTTTCACTGATCCTCTGCTCTACCAAACCTGATGTCCTTTTATAGTGATTGTCTTCTTGATGATGGGTTCAAAGTAAGCAAGATTAAGTCTCAGCATCCTCCTTTCTAAAGAATGTTCTAGTTGTATCTTTGCCATGCAGCTGTTGTCACTGTCTGGCGTTGAATCTGCACTGACTCATAGCTGACCCCCCCAGCAGGTTTGCAGAGGCTATAAATTGCATGGGAGGAGATGGTGGGTTCACATAGCTTGCCTTTTGGGTTGACAGCACAACTCTTTACCCACTAGGCCACTAATGTTCCCAGTTGTGGTGTGCCATTGAGATGGAACCGACGCATAGCTGACCCTCCAGTGAGTTCTCAGAGGCAGTAGATTGCACTGGAGGAGATTGCCTATCCTCTCACAGAACAGCTGGTGAATTTGAACCATGTGCTTTTGGGATTACAGTGCAGCTTCTTACCACTAGGCCAGCAGAGCTCCCTACAGTGTTCCCTCTAAGTGCCAATAATTATTGAACCAACAGACAAATGAATATTGAGCTCGGTTCTTACTCCTTTGCTCTCATTGGCATGGCCGGCACTCTCCTGGCACCTGGACACCTGCCCCTCCCACCCAACCTGGGTGACCTTCCTCGGAGAGCCCAGGAGCCGAGTTTAGCAAAAAGCCCTGAAGATTATGCTCTCCACCCTTGGCTTGTATGTCCTTTTGGGGTGTCAGCTCCTCGTGCTCTCCTCAGGGACCTTTCTGGGCCCTGCACCTGTTGGCCAGTGGTGCCGGCTGTGGAAACAGCTGGGCCTCTACCATCTTGCCTTTTCCTCCCTCTGGATTTTTGCTCTCACTTTAGCTGGCAAATGCACTTAAAAATAAGTGGCAAAAGTTGCACTTGTTTGAAGTGTAAGATGTGTCACTCTCAGAAGGAGATTTTGTTCTTGCTGTATAAAAGATAAGAAGCCGATATCTAGTTAAAGAACTTTTTTTGGTTAGCTTTCCTTTCAGGGCTGGGAGCGAGCCGCCTTTGTCCTCCAGGCGCGAGCTGTGGGCTCAGAATGGATGTGCTGGCTTCAGAGCCATCAGGACGGCCTCTCTGGACTGTGGCTTTCCCATTGATCTATTTCTCGCCAGTGAATGGGTTTTACAGAAGCTGCAGAGGCATTTTCCCCTAATGACTGTAGACAGAAAAGAATAAAAAGTGACTCGAGGGTGTTTTGGGACCTTACCTGTCATTGCATGCTGACACTTCATCTCAAAATCTAAAAGGCCTTCTTCCACTTTGCCAGGGTAAATAGTTCACTTTAGTCAGGGACAGTGAGAAATTGAAAAGAGAAAAAGACCAGGCTTCCCAAGTAAAATTGAAGAATCTCCCTGTGGAGATGAAGGTCTTCCTACTTCTTCCTCTTTGGTCTTTCCCAGAACCCTAAAGAAAGAGACTGGAGTTCAGAGGTCACCTTGAGCCAAGGACAGCTTGGTGGAGAAGTTCTTGGTGTTCCCTTCTAGCAGTCATTTCCTGAGATATCCAGGAATCTAGGGAAGAAACTTCTGCTCAGTGAGCCCTTGGGAGACCTCTGCTCAGGCTGGCTGGTGTCACACGGGTGCCAGGCCAGAGATGGTGGCAGCCCTGGTCTGTACAGGGCTCAGTGACATTTACCTTCCCAGTGGTCCTAAGGTGTGATGCAATCGGATTGGTGACACTGAGATTCTCTCTCAGTGTCAGTGTAATCATATTATTATAAGTACTGAATTAATATAGTTTGACACATATGCTTTGTGAATATGCAAATTATTATAGTTATTATAGTGCTATAACACATGTGCTATGAGTATTAGAGCCATAGGGTTTAATCCTAATTCTATGCCAAAGGATAGAGCGTAAGAATGAAAGGCTGGGGTTAGAGAGCGGGGTTTGAATTCTGGTTCCACCACTTCCTTCCCGGCTGTGTGACTTCAGACAAGCCACTTTGCCTCTCGAAGCCTCAAGCTCCTCATCTGCGAAGTGGGTGCAGTCTCTGCCCTCGCTCACGGAGTGCTGGGAGGATAAATGTGGAGAGTGTTTGTCGAGTACACAGCCCTGCGCCTACCCTCGCCCTTAGGAAACGCTCTATAAATATTAGCTATGTTCAACTGCTCTTATTATTGAATTTGTTTAAACAATGCTTCCTGTGGAGGCTGCTCCTGAATTAGTAGTGTATTCTTGCCACAAATTACACTTGGGAGTATATTCTGATTAACAGTTGTAGATAAGAGACCTGAGGTGATCGAGTTCTTCCGTGTGGGAGACTCCCCGGCAGAAGCTTGGCTTTATTTCCTGTTTCTTGGTTCTTTTCTGTCCTCTCCTCACCTGTGAATGAGGACAACAGCAAGGCCTGGGCTCTGATGAGGGCTAGACAAGCTCATGCCCTCACAGCACTGCACATGCTGATGCCACCTCGCTCTTTCTCTTCCAGTCTACCTTCTCCCGCCACCCCCCCCACCCCCCGATATTTTTAAATCAGATGTGGGACTAAGAGGTGAGTCATTGTGCATCCCCAGGTCAGACATTGGGCAGCAGGCCAGACAAGTGGAGAGTGGGGCTGGGCTTGCTGCCAGGTCTTCCAAATGCCCACCTCTTCCTAGGAATCACACCTGGGCCCCTCGGGTTTATTTTGTGTAGCAATTGATAGAGCGGAAAGTTCCACACACCGGCTCCAGCGATGAGGCGGGGTCCTGCCAGGATTTTGTTCATTTGAGAGCCTACAATGTGGAGAATCAGAGGCTGGTAGAGCGGGAGGAAGGGCGCTCTGGTGCTGAGGTCCACAGGGAGTTGCACTGCTAACCCACAGAATGAGCTACTCTGACCTTTTGAATTCACCAGTGGCTCCTCGGGAGAAACATGGTCTATCTCCTCCCATGTGACCTACAGCTTGGAAATATGCTAGAGGGTCAACTATGCAACTATGAGCTGGTCTCAACTTGATGACAATGAGAGAGGGGGGAGAGAGAGAGAGAGAGAGAGAGAGAGAGAGAGAGAGAGAGAGAGAGAGAGAGAGAAGCTACAGGATGCTGGAGCAGGCTGGGAACCACCTCCACACACCTTGTTGCACAGGTAGGGACCTGAGGCCCAGAAGGAAGGAGACTCACCTGCCTCACCGCAGTTACTAAGACACGAAGACTTCTCACTTCCAGGCCCCTGTATCGGTTTTCAACCTTCTCTCTACCATTCCTTGAACATCTACTGTCTGTCAGGCGCAGTTCGAATACCAGCTGATCTTTGGGAGAAGGATGGGCAATCTCCTCCCATGCAATTTACTACCTCTGAAAACCCACTGGAGGGTCAGCTATGGGTTGATTCTGACTCGACGGTTCACAACAACAAACTTCTCTAGGCACTGAGGACACAATAATGACCAGGGCAGTTACAACTCAGCTCTTCTACCTTACAGTCTGGTGGGGAGAGACAGCAACAGGTGATGAACAGGGAAAGAGTTAAATACATGTCAACTCGGGTAAAAACAATGACCTGAACAAATGGGGTAGTGATTGAAGACAGTGGCAGGAGAAAGGAATCAGGGTTAAAGTTTCAAGGGCAATCTCTTTAGATGGTGCTATGAGATTTACTTTATGAATATGATCTCTTTTCTCTGTGTTGTGGTTGTGTACCATCAAATTGGAACTAACCCATAGCTGACCCTCCGGGGGGTTTTCAGAGGCAGTAAATCGCACGGGAGGAGACGGCCATCCTGTCCTGGAGAAGCTGGTGGGTCTAAACCTTTGGGATTGCAGCGCAGCTTCTTACCACCAGGCCACCAGAGCTCCCTTGTGTACAATAATATTTCCTTGGGAAACTGAGGTTCGCAGAGGTTAATTAACATACCCAAGATCACACAGCTGGTAAGTGAAGGAATCAGAATTTGAGCCCTACTTGGCTTGACTCCAAAGTCTGCATTCCTTCCACCATTCTTGGAATTTTTATTGCCTCCAGGAATTAGGAGAACCCTATCTTAAATGTTTATAAGAATGTAACTGCCATCGAATCAATTCTCACTCATGGAGTGACCCTATAGGACATGACCCCATATGGTTTCCAAGGCTGTAAATCTTTACAGAAGCAGACAGCTGCATCTTTCCTCTGTAGAGAAGCTGGTGGGTCCAAACACCAGCCTTTCAGTTAGTAGTCAAGCTCTTAACTACACTGGGTCTCATTACAGTAATATGGTAATGTTTAGTCTGGGCACTGAAAGACCTTAAAATTGGAACTACGTGTCTAGGCCCCCACTCTCTCTGACTCCCTTTCTAGGAGGGAAGGAATAGGATGGACAATTCCAGTGACTTTCCTTCCTCGCCTTCTGTGACACCTCATTAGGAGCGAGGTGGTTCCGCCCAGTCATTGTCCCAGGCTCCTAGCCTCCCACGTGCACTCCAGGCTGATACGCTCCAGTCCTGGCTCCCCAATGTCTTTTTCATTTCCTGGTTTAGTGATTGTTTCTATTCCACCAGTTTCATTTGAAAAGCCCTTTCATTCATCACAAAAACAAGCTGCACAATCAAATGAGATGTATCCTTTCCTCGGGTTATGCTCTGGGCGCTGCCTCATTTCCTGCCCCGTGATTGACAAGGGCCCTGGAACACCCTGTGCGCGCAGGCGAGTGTTTGCTGTCCTCTATGATCGCTTGGGTCAGGATGATGGAAGCTACAGGGGGGCTTGGCCCCCCACGGGGCTCCTGGTCTCTGACACTTCTGAACCTGGCTGCTTTATAGACACAATCAGTTCTGGGGTTGTATAGGACTTGTCCTCCTAGTGACAAATTTGCAACCAGTTCACTGGGTGCCTCTGGAGCCAGATGTATTGGTGCCTGAACAGACCATGCACCTTCATTTCTCCTTCAATTAAAAAGCATGCCTAAGTACGTATGTGTGCATGAAAGCATGCTTTGCACGTCTGTGTATAGCTCTGGACAGTCAGTCATATGTTGGGCTGACAAGAAACGTGTGCAAACCCAGCTCTGTCTGCACCCTACTCCCAACCTGCGGTGGAAGATGCCACTCTGTGGACTGTACTTCAAGGGAGACAGACAATAACAAAGAGTGATGGGTACGGGGAATGGGTGCAGGGAAAGAGATATGGAGCTGAGGCAGAACAGTATCCTGGGAGGCTGAGCTTTCTAAGAAACATGGATTTGGCAGTAAGAATGAACAAGCTTTTTTCTCTGTTGCTGCTGAGTGTATGTCTTGTAAGGTATTTTCCAGCACACATAAAACATCTTTGGATTGCAGCTCTGCCGTCTCTCCTCATCCATCCATGTTGGTTGGGTCTCATGTGGACTGTTGGGCAGATGTTAGCTAGTACTGCTGCCTCCTCATCTTCTTTCTGTCACCTCCCTTCATCTACACTGCTGTTGAAGGATCTAGCAGAAATACAAGGCAACTTTTCCTCTCTGAAAACCTTCGACAGTTACTCATTGCCTTGGACATTGTCTGTGTCATGCAGAGACCTCTGAGAGCTGACCTCGTCCTGCCCTGTGGCCACATCTGTGCCATTTCCTCCTTGAACCCTGCACTGTTATTCTGGAGTTCGCTGTATCCCATCATCCACACCCAGGGGGCTTTGCCCATGCGTCCCTCTCCCGAGTGCTCGCCTCTCCTTCAAATGGCAGATGAACATCTGCAGATCCACCTGTCAAGTCCATGTTCCTGTGCTGGGAATTTCTCTGACCACCCCAGCTGGAGCTGACTTCCCCCTTTCATGTCTCTAGCCTCACACATACATGTCTTTTGTTGCACTGCTTGCATGCAATACATTTCACTGCTTATACAATTTCATTCTTTTAGTGAGCACTTGGAGGGAACCCCAGGCTCATGCTTCTCTGAGTCCCCACACCTTCTACAGCACCTTATAGCACACAGGGTTGGGCTGCTAACCAAAGACCAGCAGTTTGAGTCCACCAGTTGCTCCTTGGGAGAAAGATGAGCGGTCTTCTCTTGTTACCCTGTGCAGCCTGGTAATCCTGTGGAGAGAAACTACACGGAGGGTTGGCCAGGAATTGGACACAACTAGATGGCAGTATGTTTTGCTTTGGTGTATAGCATCTCTGAAAAGCAGGTGTTCAGGGAACATTTGGTAAGTAAGTGTTGAACTAAACACAATTCCCATGATCCTCTGAGGCATTAACTTGGTGGCCCCAGAATTGAGACTCCACCTTAAAGGAAGACCTATCTCCAAGATATATATGATTGACAGGCAGACATGGCTTTGTTGTGTGGCTTGTGTGTGTCCCCCAATGTTTATGAAGCATTTTGCTCAGTTAGCCGATCAAGAGGTGACCACACTCTTCCCTTAGCAGCAAACACAGACAAGGCTTCCCAGGTTTCCTAGTGCCAAAATTTTAGTTTCCTGGCTGTTTGGCCCACAGCTGTGTGAGGGTCATGGAACAACATGGCTTACTTACTCAGACATTGTGGTTCCTCTGCAGCTCTGGGTTTGATAAGATATCATTCTCTCACAGGATTCCATTAGCAGTGTTTCAAAGAATGTTCTGTTAACATGGAAGTGACCTAAAGTGATGACTGCTTCAGTAACTTAAGTATAGGTTGCTCTTGGAATCATCCAGCTGTGAGAAATGCAGTCACAGCACAGGAGCTGTGAAGAGCTGGCCTGGGTTAACACCCAGTGCACATCAAGGGGCGGCAAAAGGGAGTTCTCCAGGAGGTGTCTGAACAAGGAGCAACCTGGCCTCCTCAGAAGAGAACCAGCCACTGTGAGTCAGCTGGACCCTTGGATTCTCATCCCAAACTCCTAACAGACACGAAAGTCCCCATTCTTTTAACATGAGCTGAGATGCATCCTCTGAATTCTTATTACAGAGCTTTCTGGGAAGGTTCTTCTAGGCATTGGGACATGTGAGAAAAACTTCTTAATCACCCTTACAGTAATATTTCCTCACTCCTCCTGTCTCCAGATGCCCAGAACCTCACCTCAGACATACAGCTTCCTCTGGATTTACTGGTCGAGTGTGACTTCTGAGCTCCACTAGAGGACTGTCCCCCTTCATCCCACCATCAAGACTGATCCTGTAGGAAAGGCCTGATGGAGTCCTGTGTATGGAAGACAGAGGGGAAGGGGGTGTGTTTCTAGTGCCTACCAATTCTTTTTAAGGCTACTCATTATTAAGAACTTATAATGAAGGGTAGGGAGCCCTGGTGGCATAATGTGTAATGTGTTCTCCTGCTAACTGAAAGGTGGTTGATGTTTCAAATCTACCAGCCCCTCCTCAATAGAAAGGTGGGGGAAAGAGTTATAGACTTGGGAAACTGAAAGTCAGTCACTATGATCTGGCATTAACTTGATGCCAGTGCAGCAAAGCTTCTTGATATAGGCCACCAGAGATCCCTTTATTAAAGACAGGCATATTAATAACAGTAATGTCAGTCTAGAGAGGAAGATGCACCTGATTCAGGGCATGGTCTTTCTAATTATTTGCTTTGTATCAGAGAGCTGGACAATGACCAAAGATGGCAGAATAAAAAGGTGTGCCTTCATATTGTGGTGCTAGGGAAAGGTATTGACAGCCTGGACTGCCAGGAGAATTAACAGGTCTGTCATAAAGAGGGTGAAACCAAGATGCTCCTTGGAGGCAAGGATTTTTGAGGCTCCAACTCACATACTTTGGGTGTGTGGTGAGGAGGGACCAGTCCCTCATACGTGGAAGGGTGGAGGGTCAGTAGAGGAGAGGAAGACCATGGAGGAGATGGACTGACACAGTGCCTGGGGTAATGTGTGATAGAGACAATGAAATTGGCTCAGGATAGAGCAGGGTTCAGAGCTATTGTGCATAGGGTCACTATGAGTTGTAATCAACTTGACGGCATATAACAACAACAACAACAACAACAACAACAATATATTAATAATATGAAGCAGGTATGACCCTGCCCTCAAATAGCTTACAGTCTAAAAACAGATCCAACAGGTAATTCAGATAATTGTATAAAAAACATTAGCAAAATTTCAACTATAATAACTATCACAAGGAAAAATGGCCTGGCACTCTACTTCTGAAAATCAAGACTCAAGCTCACTGCCATCGAGTTGGAACCCATTCATAACTGACCCTCCAATGACTTTTCTAAGGCTGTAAACCACATGTTGTTGTTGTTATGTGCCGTCGAGTCACCTGTGACCCATAGCGACCCTATGTACAACAGCCCTAAACTCTGCTCGGTCCTGTGTCTATCTCACTGTCTCTGACACTCATCCTGATTACCCGAGTCACCGAATCAACCCACCTCACAGACGGCCTTTCCCTTCTGCGCCTGCCCTCCCCTCTCCCAAGCATGATGTCCCTTTCCAAGGACCTGTCCCTCCTTACAACATGACCAAAGTATGTTAGATGGAGCCTCAGAATCCTTGCCCCCAAGGAGCAGCCCAGTTTAACCCTCTCCAGGATGAATCTATTTGTTTTCTTGGCAGTCCATGGTACCCTCAATACTCTTCTCCAGCACCAAAGCTCAAAGGCATCAATTCTTCTTCTATCCTCCCTAGTCATTGTCCAACTCTCTGATAAATAACAAGTGATTTCAAAGACCATGGCCTATATCAGATGCACCTTAGTCTCCAGAGAGACACCATTGGTCTTCAGTACTTTAGAGAGGTCCCTAACAGCAGACTTTCCCATTGCAATACGTCTTTTAATTTCCTGGCTACTGGTGCTGAGAGTGTTGACTGTGGAGCCAAGTAAACTAAAGCTGTGAACAATCTCAATCTCTTCACCATCCATCATGATGCTACAAATCAGCCCAGTGGTGAGAATCTTTGTCTTCTTGACATTGAGCCTCAATCCATATTGAAGGCTGCAGTCCTTGATCCTCTGCAGCAAGTGCTTCAGGTCCTCCTCAGTTTCAGCAAGCAGGGTTGTGTCATTTGCATAACGCAGATTGCTGATAGATCTTCCACCAATCCTCACACCACACTTCTCCTCAGAGAGCCCAGCCTCCTGGATGATCTGTTCTGCATACAGGTTGAAAAGGTATGGAGACAGGACACATCCCTGGTGTACGCCCTTCCCAATTTTGAACCATGCAGTGTGTCCTTGCTCTGTTCTGACAACTGCCTCCTGGTCCAAGTATAGGTTTCGCATTAGCACAATCAAGTGTTCTGGTATTCCCATTATGATCCACACAGTCAAATCCCTTTTTATAATCAGTGAAGCACAGATAGACATTCCTCTGGTATTCCCTGCTTTCAGCCAAGATCCATCTAACATTAGCTACAATATCCCTAGTACCATGACCCCTTGATTTCACATGCAAGCAAGATTCTGCTGAAGATTATACAAAAACGACTGGAACAGCACATCAACAGAGAACTGCCAGAAGTCCAGGCTGGGTTTAGAAAGGGTCCTGGTAAACCACATAGGAGATTTATCAACCAGCGGAGAGGTGCCAAGTTTACAGTCTATGGACTAGGCCACTGGAGCTCCCACTGAAAATCCCATGAAGCCCACTTCTGCACATACATGGGAGTCACCCTGAATTGCAATAAACTTGATAGCTCCTGGTTTAGCTTTTTTTTTTACCTCACTAGGTCAATCTTTTATGTGGTTGTATGGCTTTCACAGGCTGCTTGCCAGTTTTCAAGCCTGGTGGTCTTGCCTGCAATGAGGTCTGGGTAGCTGGCGGCTGGGCTCTGTTGCCCTTGATGTTTGCTCTCTTCCTCCTGAAGCTCTGAAAACTCTAGGTTCTCCCCAGGCACAAAATCTAGACCCCAACGTCCTTGTTTGCCTTAAGTTGCAGGCATAGAGGTCATGTGTAAACATTCATGAGTCAGCTTTCCATTAAGGTGCAGCTTCGTAGCTCCCTGGCTGTGGGACAGGGATGAGGCTAGCCTGGCCTTGGCTGTCACTGTGGGCAGAACCAGGTAGTGGTGCACTATTCAACACTACTCTCCATTTTCAACTTTTCCACATTCCAGTCACTGAACTGCATGTCTGACACCTCACTTGGCACATGATTTATTACAGTTTCTAAATAGCCCTTTCTTTCTGGATGGAATTGTCCATATCCATTTGGGATGGAATGATTGGCTTTGAGAGATTTGTGTTAAGAATGCTCCTGAGTGAGGTGGTTTGAGGGCTAGGGGCTTTCTGCTCTTAGTGCAGAACTGAGGACCAGAACCCAGGGTGCTCCCCATTATCCAGCTAAAGAATTAAAGAGATGAGGAAGATACCATAAGTACCCTGAGACCTGACTCAAGGAGGGAATGATGCATAGAAATTGCCTTTCAGTTTTACCAAAATCTTTGGTGTAAGTGTGTGTGTGTGTGTGTAATTGTTATTATGTACCGTCGAGTCACTTGTGACTCATAGCGACCCTATGTACAACAGCTCTGAACCCTGTTCAATCCTGAGCTACCCTTATAATCTCTGATATACCTATCCCCATTACTCCAGTCACTGAGTCAATCCATCTCATCCAGGGTCTTTCTCTCTTATGCTGTCCCTCCACTCTCCCAAGCATGATGTCCTTTTCTAAGGACTGATGCTGCCTTGCAACATGCAAGATGGAGCTTCAGAATAATTACTTCCAAGGAGCAGTCTGGTTTCATCCCCTCTAGGATGAACCTGTTTGTTCTACTAGCAGTCCATGGTATATTCATTTCTCTTCTCCAGCACCAAAGCTCAAAGGCATCAATTCTCCTTCTACCATGCCTAGTCATTGTCCAGCTTTCTAACATAGCAAGTAATTGTGAAGACCATGGCCTGGATCAGGCACACCTTAGTCTCCAGACTGACATAATTTCTCTTCAGTACTCTGGAGAGATCCCTGACAGCAGATTTTTCCAAAGCAATTTGTCTTTTTATTTCCTGGCTGTTGGTACCAATAGTGTTGCTATATATTTCTCTCTCTCTGTTTATATGTGCACACATCTTTGGTATATGTTGTTGTTGTTGTTATGTGCCGTTGAGTCGTTCGCGACTCATAGCAACCCTATGTACAACAGCCCTAAACCCTGCTCTATCCTGTGCCAATCGCATTGCCTCTGACACACCCATCCCGATTACCCCACATATATTCTTGTTGAGTTGGAACCGACTCATAACTGACCCTGAAGTGAATTTTCAGAGACAGTAATTTGCATGGGAGGAGACTGTCTGTCTTTCTCCCACAGAGCTGCTAGTGGATCCGAACAACATGCCTTTGTGTTGGCAACGCAGCTCCTTACTCACTAGGCCACCAGAGCTTCTTACAGACATGTATGTTGTTGTTATGTACCATCAAAAGTTGCTTGAGACTCATGGCCACCCTATGTATAATAGCTCTGAACTCTGCTCTGTCCTGAGCCAGTCTCACTGATTCTGACACACCTGCCCCCATTGCCCCAGTTACTGTGTCAACCTATCTCACCTGGGTCTTCCTCCTCTCAGCTGTCCCACTACCCTTCCAAGTGTTAAGTCCTTCTCCAAGGACTCCTCCCTTCTGGTCATGTACCCAAAATATGTGAGATAGAGCTTCAGAATCCTTGCCTCCAAGGAGAAACTTGGTTTCATCTTCTCCAAGACAGACCTGTTTGTTCTCTTGGTGGTCCATATTATGTTCAATAATCTTCTCTAGCACCATAACTCAAAGACGTAGATTCTTCTTCTGTCATCCTTAGCCATTATCCCCCTTTCTTATGGACAAGTAACTGGAAAGATCATGGCCTGAATCAGGCGCACCTTAGTCTCTAAATTGACATCACTGCTTTTTAGCACTTTGGAGGGGTATCTGAAAGCACACTTACCCAGTGCAATTTATCTTTTGATTTCCTGACTGCTGGTGCCTAGAGTGTTGATTGTGGAACTGAGCAAGCTGAAATTATTAATAGCCTCAATCTCTTCTCCATCTATAATGGTGCTGCCAATTGGCCCAGGGGTATGAATCCTTGTTTTCTTGATGTTGAGCTTCAATTTATATTGAAGACTGCAGTTCTTCATCTTCTGCAGCAAATGCTTCAGGTCCTCTTATGTTTCAGCAAGCAAGGTTGTGTCAAATGCAAGACGCAGGTTGTTGATGACTCTTCCTCCAATTCTGATACCATACTCCTCCTCATAAAGTCCAACTTCTTGAGTGATCTATTCCACATACAAATTGAAAAGGTATGGAGACAAGACATATAGCTGAACTAAAATCCATCTAGAAAGAGACCTTGCACTGGTCTTCCTGCCTCCAGAGCCGACCTGCTTTCCAATTCAGATGGATCCTGATTCTGTTTTGGAAATATGTCCCTAGAGGGAATGTCCCCAACATCTCTCTATCTCTCCCTCCACCAGTTTTGACAACCGAAATCCCTCTTGCTTTGGTTAAAGCCTCTTAGGGACCAGTTAAACTGGAATAAAGGATGGTTATAACAAAACATGCAAATTTCCTTTCTTTTTAAAGAGAAATATGTCTCATGGATATTGCCCAGATAAACTCATCAGCTGGTTATTACCATTCTGGGATTCTAATTGGTGAGGATGGTTGCTGGAATCCCTGTGAAAATCCTCTTGTGCTTCATGTGGGGTGGGAACATCCTACTGGTTTTCTGTTGAATATTCTGGTTCCTATTGTTACCTTATATTTATAGACTGGGCTCTCTTAAGAGGCAGCCACCTCAGTTTCTGGTTGAAAGGCTATTTAATACAATCCCAATTAAAGAGGAAAGGTTTTGAGCTGGCCGCAGCAGCACAGCAGAGAGAGGACTTGGAGGGAAGCATCTGCTTCAGGGTGCAGTGGGAGCCCCTGACCCTCTGCAGAGGGACACCCATTTTGTTCCCTTTCAAGATGTGCACAGCGAGCCTCTCTCATTCCTTGCCACCATGGTCACTGGGTTTATTCTCATGCCTGTCGGCCTCTGCCCCACTCCGGATTCTGAGGTCTCCATAGCATTGTTCCCCCTAACCATTAAACAGGTGTCACTCGCTGCTCTGGCTTGGGCTCTCTCACAGTTGCATTGTTTCTTCTGCTGTCACCCCATCTCACCGGCAGGATGCTGTTGGGGACAGGATATTACAGACAGGCTGACAGGAGAGGGATCTTGGGAGGCACTGGCACAGTGCACCAAGGAACCCATGTCAGCCCTTGGAGCAGGGCTTTTTCCCCCCTCCCAAATGCAAACAAACAGCAGAGAAGTTTTTAAAAACCCTCAGGGATAGGATTTCTCCACTTGTTGACGACTGTCAAAAAGCCTGTGCTCTCTATGTCACAGAGAGGCTCCAAGTTGCTCTAAAGGGAGAGGAGCCTTAAGCTTTTGAAACATTATTATCAGGATCTCTTGTTCCCTTTTTAGGTTTTTTCCCCCCAAGAATAAGCATAAGATGCTCATTCCACAGACCCCAGCATACCCCTCTCTCTACTTCCCTTCCCTGATCCGCCTCTGGATGCCTTTGCCCTCAAATTCAAACTCCAATCAACTCTTACTTCCACCTGCCCCCTACCCACAAGTCCTCCTCTCAGGCTTCAGGAGCCAGCCACCAACAGCCAAAGTCTACCTGCTGAAGGACAGATGCAGAAGAGTCAGCAGTGACTTGGATATAGCCTTGGGTCTTCCGAGGGCTTGAGGGCCCAAGCTGAAGGGTGCATTACAAGGCGAGGTCAGCAGTGCACGAGGTTCGGTTCGGAGGCCTGTGGGGTGGGCGTGGCCGGCGGAGGGATCTATCAATAGGCTCCTGTACCAGGGTCCAGGGCAGCCAACTCAGCGGCACAGGACCTTGAATTGCAATGACTGCTTTCCTATCTCAGCCCTTAAGTCCAGACCATTCAGAGCACCAGTCTTATCTTCATTTGCTTCCAGCTCTCCAAGATGCGAAGTTCCTTATTTAGCACGACCTTGCCTCCTAGTCCCCATTCCACCCCTTGAGTTTAGCACACTACCGCTTGTCCACAGGGCGCTTTCACCAAGAACTATTGCTTGGTGATCTGTCCCTGTTCTCTCCGCTGAATTATGAGAATGGTGGAACTGTGACACATACATGGGCTGTGAGGAGCGTGCATCTCCCTTCCTGGAGTCCTGCAGCTCAGGCCTCCGGCCTTGGTGGGCAAGCAGGGCAGGCTGCTGCCAGATGTGGCCTTTCAGAGACTTGGATTTGAGTGAGCACGAGAAGGTGGGTCTTGAAATAAATGCCTTTGTTTAATGTTTGTACGTTGAAACTGTTCCCGAAGGGTGATTAGTCACAAGGGGTTATGGAACTGATAATGAAGTTGGCCTTGGAGAGGAGAACGATGAGAAGAACCCAGCTATTAACACTTTAGTCACACACTAGCTCAAGCTAGAAAATTGCCGGGCAGGAGGGAACCCGGGAGATCATTTCTCCCCGAATGGCCTTGCCGAAAACACCCCCTTTAGCTCAACTACTGGCTTTCCCAAGGATGATTCTTTTAAAAGTACTTTATTGGGTGTTTTTTAAATTACAAAAGTAATATCGGTTTGCTTTAATAGAGGTGTGTACTAATTATGAAAGGGGGTGAAAAAAGAACCAGTAGTTTGTCCCTGTGTCTCTATCAACTCCCTTGGCCCGCCAGCTGACAATTTGGTGATGAGAGAAAATCCTTTCACCTTTTCTGTGTGTGTACAAAAATACAGCATCCACCACACAATGTGTGCATACACAGGGATTTCTGGCTGTAAGATGTTTGATATTTTTCTCTTCTAAAACGAAGCATCACATTATACCTATTAAAATTTTTCTCTTTTTACTGAGAAATTTTTCAGGAACATTTTCTCAGTATGTTCAGACCCACTTATTTTTTTATTTTTTTTTTTAAAAACCAAACCACCCCAGCTGCATAATGTCCCACAGTATGAGCTCCAGAGGTTATTCAGCGGCTTCCCCATTGATGCGTATTCACGTTGTTTCCAGATTGGTCTTTTTATTATAAATAAGCACTTCACTTTTAAATACCCTTTGGTTCTCCCCCACCTTTTATATGCTGTGGATATATTGAAAAAGACTATTTTGCCTTGGGAGAATTATAGGAAATTGTGAGCAATTAAAATATTTTTCATTACAGTCATGCTGGTAGAACTTTAACATTGGAGCTCGTGACATTTTCCAAATATCTCTCTGTCCCTAATGATGCATTTATTTGGCCACGTGGGGTTCTTGCGCACTGTGCAGGCTTTGTGGGGGCTCAGTGACTGAGGAGACTCAGTGTCTTCCAGGGGCCTTGTGTTAGTGCTGATCTGACCAGTGGGCTGACAGGCACCTTTAAGTGGCTCTAATGGGAGCTCCCAACAGCTTAGCTGGTAAGACTAGTTTGAACCTCGTCTGTGCCACTTGTTTGCTGTGAGAATTGAGAAAGTCTTTTCATCAGTAGGGTCCTTGGTCAGTGGAAACACACTTGGTTGTTGACCTAAAGGTTGGAGGTTTAGGTGCAGCTAGAGGTGCCTTGGAGGAAAGGCCTGGTGATCTATTTTTTTTAAAAAAACGTCAACCCCTGGAAACCCTGTGGAACACAATTCTCCTTGGATACATGTGTAGTTTCCATGAGTTGCAGTCAACTTGATGGTCATTGGGTGGGGCTAGGGAACTAGGGATAATAATGGTACTATTATCATGGAAGACCAGAGAACTCTGGTAGCTTACTGAGCAAAGAGTTGCATCGCCAACCCAGGGGCAGGCAGTTTGAATCTGCTAGCTATTTCCTTGGGAGAAAGATGGGCAGTCATCTCCTCCCGTGCAATTTATAGTCTCTGAAACCTGCTGGAGGATCAGCTGTGAGTGTGGGTCCGATGGGGCTTTGATGAGGATTTCAAGGGTTAATATAGAGAAAACCATTAAGGATGGAGCCCAGCATGGAGGAAGCATCAAATGAGATTTTTAAAGTGGCTTCTTCCACTGGGGAATCACCTTAAAGCTCACCTGAGGGGGTGACATTAGAAGTGGGCCTTCAGAATGACTTGAAGGGTATTCAAGGTAGTCTCAGGAGGTGAGAAATGAGTGTCAGGAAGGGACAAACACCTGTGCCCCCTGCTACCACCTGCTTCTGACCTCAGCTCTCAGCTGCCTTGCCTGTAGACAGGCCCAAAACTTTCCTACCTTCTACGTGAGAGTTAGAGACACCCCTTGAAGATTCAAGGTCTAAACTATTGGGGGCCTGCAGCTTTAGCAACGGTGCTGTCTCCCCCTTACCTCCAGCACTACCCCAGACATTTGGCAGGACCTTTCATGTGTCATATTGAAAAGGAAACTTCCTGTGGAGAAAACAATTCCTCTCACCCCAGACTGAGCATGTGCTCAGATCTCTGACCATTTGGCAAGAAGGACCAGAGAGTAAAATGAAATGGAAACTTTGCCATTTTCGCTTCCAAGCATAAGTCTTTTGTTATTCCCAAAGAAGGTCTACATGGTTGACTGCACCCAGTTCTCAGCACTGCTGTCCCGATCACCTTGTACTAGGAGCAGAGTCAGAGAAAGGAGGAAAATGCAAATCCTCTCACATTTGCTGGTATCTCCAGAGCTGTTGCTGTTAGGTCCTGTTGAGTCGAGTATGACTCAAAGCAATTCTGTCCTGAACCCTGTTCTATCCTGTGCCATTCTCATCATCTCTGACACACTGGGGTCCATTGCTGCGGTCACTGTGTCAGTCCATCTTGTTGAGGATCTCCCTGTCTCCTCTGACTTTTCCAAGCATGATGTCCCATTTCAAAGAATAATCTCTCCTAGCCACATGTCCAAAGCATAAGAGATGCAGCTTTGCCATCTTTGTCTCTGGGGAGCACTCTGGCTTCACTTTCCCCAAGGCATATCTATTTGTTGTTTTGGCAGTCCACAGAATATTCATCACTTTTATCTAATACTGCAAATTCATAGGCATCAATTCTTCTGTCATCCTTAGTCATTGCCCAGCTCTCAGATGCATAGCAGGTGACTGAAAAGACCATGGCCTGAACTAGGCACACTTTAGTGTTCAAAATGACATTTCCAGAGCCAACAGACCTCTATTGTCTAACACAAGGAATCAGCATCCATTCCAACATCCTTGTACTGGGGGGGTCTGCTCTGCTAAGGGCAGAGCACAAATGTCAAAGACAAGGCCCTGCCTGCCCTCAGAGAGCTCACAGCACAGGAGGGGGGCAGAGAGGTAAACTAACAGGGATATTTTGCAGATTGACTTGGTGTTGAGCATGATGTTGGGGTGGGGATTGGTAGGGGGGCTAAAGGTGGCTGGAGAAAGGCACCTAACTCTACCTGGGAGTGTCAGAGGCCACTGAGATGCCTGGAAAAAAGAGATGCTTGGCCTGTGTATTGAAGAACAAGCTACTCCTGAGTGAAGAGGTTGAGATGAAGGAACAGCTAGTACAAAGGGATGAGAGTTCAGGGATTCCAAGTGATTTGGCTGACTGGAAAAAGATGGCAAGTGGTAAGGACCGTGGGCTCAGGAGAGGAAGAAACCTCTTTGTTATGTGTAACCACAGAGCTAGACTTTATCCTGAATAGTCTGGGGAGCCCTTGGAAGGTTTTAAGAGGGGAAGTAACATGGTTTGCTTTGCATATTTGAACGTTTGCTCTGGAAACAATATGGGAGATGAATGGAGTGGGGCAAGTGGTGAGACTAGGTGGCCACTGAGACCCAGGGGCTGATGGCACCACGTAGCCCTTAAAGCTTCAAACGGAATTGGGTGTCAATCTCTACCCCACACAAGGAGGGAACCCAGAGCCCTTCCAGATGTCTCTAGGGCTTCCTGGGAGCTTTCACTTCTATTTAGGCAGCTCCTGTGTTTTAAGCATTGCACCACCTGGTTCCTTTGTAGACAGCTCCTCTGATGCCGGCTCTAACTTCAGCTAAATTCTTGGTCCCCCCTTTGTGGTCATCCTGCAAAGAGTAACCAGGCACCAAGTCACTGCCTGTTCCTTTCACTTTCCAGAGAGACCCATCATCAAGGCCATTATCATAACAGACTTTACTGTGAATCTGGAGCAAGAGGGAGAACTGAGGTTGTTGGTGACACACCAAATGGCATAATATTCACATAACCTTGTTCTTAAGTTTTGTGACTGCTCCTGCTTCAAGGGAGCGTTCACGGGTAGCAGTGGCTCCCACCTGATCTTCAAGCTCCTTCCTGCTTCAGGATGGGGCCTGGTTGCTCTTCAGCCACCTCCCTCTTCTCTCCATGCCATAGCTGACAGCCCTCAACATCCTGGTTTTCTAGGGCAAATGTATTAAGCCCTTGGTCTTCTGTGGCACCATCTTTGCCTTTTTGCCTGAAAGGAATCTTCATCAGCAAAATTTGTTTGGATGTTTAGGTGGGCTCCTAAACAAATGTAGTAGCTCTTCTCATAGAGACTCTGCCGCCAGATCCACTCAGTAGGGTTTGAGGAGGAAAGGAAGAAGATAAATAGACATTATGTGTGGAAATGAAAGCAATTGTCTTAGTTCCACAAACCAAGACCAATCAGGATTGCTAATCACAACATTAGGTCCCCAGGGTGGTACAGACACTAAGAACAGAACCCCAGCTTATTTTAATTGTGTATTGATTCTTACCATGAACATTCTTCTGAGAAATGAGCAGGTTTGAATTTTCTTTAGTATAAAACAAAATAAAGCTAGCATTGGCTAGTTTCCAATACAGTGGTTCCTTGTGGCATGCTGGCAAGAAGGATTGCCAAGGTGAAAGGGCATGAGACTTGGATCAGAGAGAATGTTTCTTCATCTGCAAGTTGTTGTATGTACTGTTGAATTGCAGCTGACCCATAGCTGACCCTTCAGCAGGTTTTCAGAGGCAGTAAATCACACGGGAGAATATTGCCCATTTTTTCTCCTGCAGAGCAATTGGTGGATTCGAATCATGTACCTTTGCATTGGCAGCCCAGTTCCTTACCACTGAGCTACCAGAGCTCCCTCTGTAAGATGGATGACTATGACTTCATAGAGGGAACGTGTAAGGCTGCAATGAGACAGTATGCAAAATCACCCAGCCTTGCCTGTAGTTGGGCTTTTGGATATTTCAGTTCCTCTTGTTAACTCTCGGAGGCAATGAGATTGGCACAGGACAGAGCAGAGTTTAGAGCTGACTTGATGGCACATAACAACAACAACAACTTGTTAACTGTCAGACTCAAAACTCAACTCATTACCAACTCATAGCTGACCCTCCAGTGAGTTTTCTAAGGCGGTAAAGCATATGAGAGGGAGTTGCCCATCTTTCTCCAACGGAACTGCTGGCAAATTTGAACTTCTAGAGAGACACCAATGTTGGGCCAGCATTGCCCTATGGACTAGGCCAACAGAGTTTCTGGAAGACTGAAATGAAACAGGAGTGGCATCCACTTCTTAAACAACATGCTTCCAGAAACTCTATGAACTTTAATAAATAGTTGTAGAGGGGCTTTGGGCCTTTTGTTCATAGGGTTGCTATGAGTTGTGCTTGACTTGAAGGCAATCGACAACAACAACAATCTATAGGCAGTCTGTCTTTTGAGAGTCATTGTAAAGTGACATTGTACACACTACCCTGGGTGGGGCTGGGCCTGTGGCCTCCTTGTTTCTACAACCTTCAGGGTCTCAGTGATTCTTGCTACCTTCTCAGTTCCATCTGCTTGTTAATTTGCTGTCTCCAACTCAGAGTAACTGCATGTGTACAGAGGTGAACTATCCCATTGGGTTTTCAAGGCTGTGACCTTTCAGAAGCAGATTGCGAGGCTTATGTTTTGGGGTGCTGACTTTTCTGCTAGTAGTCAGGCCCTTAAATGTATGTACCACCTGGTGACTCCAGCTGTTTCCCACATTGGCCTCTTCCTGTCTCTCTAACTCCCCAGACTCCATCCTACCTTGAGACCTTTGCACTCGCTTCTCCTCTCTCTGTCTGGAATGCATGTCTCTGCAAGGCTCCCTTTTCACTTAAAAGTCACCTCCCCTGAGAGGTCTTCCCTGGCTGTTCTATCTTAGGCAGCACTGCCTCCACCCAGATCTCACTTCTGTCCTGCCTTCCTCAGTTCTGTCCTGCTTTTAGAGTCAAGCAGACATCACCCACCAAAATTAGATGGCTGGACTGTTTATGAGCTCTTTTCCTTCACTAGAAAGTAAGTTCCATGAGGACGGGCTCTGTCTCCTTCCTTATCCCTAGAGTTTAGCATAGTGACTGTCATGGAGCAAGAGCTCCGTCCATTCTAAACAAATTAGTGGTGGGAGGAAGGCACTTCATTCTGCTCAGCTCTTGAGCTAGATTCAAAGCACCTTGATTTGTCCCTCATTATGACTGAAGGTCAATTGGTCCTTTCAAAGGTTTTCCAACTAGAGACTCTGGGAGGCAGGGGGCATCAGAGCCACCGGAGAGAGTGCGGCTGGAGGCGGAGGGGACATGGATGGCCTTTATAGGTTCATCTTCTCTTTTAAACTAGAACAGCTCTGGGTTTATCTGCTTCTAATACTGGGCTTCTATGAAAAAAAAAATCATTTCATTGAAAGGAATTATTCCACAGTTAGAAGTAAATGGAAAAGCACAGATTGGATCCAACCTTTCAGGTTACAGATGAGGACTCCGAGGCCCAGAGGAGAAAGGGACTAGCCCACACACAGATGGTCAGTGGCAGAATGCTCTGTCCCCATGGTGCCATGGGCAGGGATGGAGACAATAATACACGAGTAAAAAACCACAGGCCGAGTTCATCGTAGCATACTTTGCTTTATTGCATTTCACAGATCTTGTGTTTTTTACAAACTCAAGTTTTGTGTCAGCTTGTGCATTAAGAAAGTCTGTCAGCACCATTTTCCCAACAGCATGTGCCTTTGCCTCCTATCTTAGTAATTCCCACAGTAATTCAAACTTTTTCATAACGCAGTTGTAAGCTTCCTAGACTACAGTGTGGTGTAAACATAACTTTTATATGTACAAAGAAGCCAGAACCTCGCTGTAACTCTCCTTATGGGGATATTCCCTTCACTGTGGTGGCCTGAACAGAGGCCGCAGGTTCTCAGGCGAGCCTGCACTCACGTTCTCATGTGCTGTAACTTGCCTTTTATTTTCTAAGAGCTGGAGATAAGGGAGAAGATTTATGATCACCTGGTCTCTGGCAGTCCCAAACAAATTTCAGGCACAAAGGCTCCCGTGGGTTCTCGCGGATGCTGCAAGAAACCAGAGGTAAACCCCACTAGCTGCGTCCAGGAGAAGGTGAGCCTGGCAGAGGGCTGCAGGGGACCCCACTCAGGACTGTTGGCCATAATTTCTGAGGGGGAGGATTTCTTTATGAAAGACACCGTGCACACTAGCACAGTCCTGGGGCTCTGTGAATCTGTTGGTGAGGGCAGACCATGGCTTTCTGTGACGGGCTCCACTCATTTTGCCCGGCCTCTTGAACTTCTTCCTCTCTCTTTGCTCCCTCCTCTCACTTCTCTTTCTTCAGCTGTCTCCATGGTGCTGACTGTAAATTTTATGTTAGTGCTTATGGCAAATCCAGGAGTTCATTTCATCACTGGCAATCAGCTCTTGTCCTCAGGGAGACCTAATTAGGTATTACAGGACGTTTGATGTTGTTTCCATGGAAACTCCCATAGCAATGGTGTACATGCCGAATATACAGGGGCCTGGGGGGGGGGCAAATATATATATACACACACACATACACAGACACATACATACACAGACACACACACACAGACACACATATGTATATATGTGTGTATATGTATAATTACTGGATATAAGAAAATCTTTTCAATTCTTGTCTACCTATTTCTTAAGTGATGGGATTTTTTTCCCTTGAGTTTTTCTCTCACAGAGAGGGAACAGTAGAGTACATAAAAGATTTCTTTCTTATTGGGAAAAAAACCCCAATCCTCCATAGTTGCACAAGAATGAAAGTTTTTTAGGTCTTTGGTAAATATCTAAGCAAGCTGTCCCCTGACAGCTGAGAACATTTTAATGAAAGATTGTGTTTAAAGAACCTGAAAGGCCTCAAGGCTTTCAAAATAGAATAGGGAAAACCAGTGAATCCAATGAATCAACTCCAAACTTATTTACCCTGGAAAAAATGTTTAAGAAGAAGGCATCTAGGTTTGCTGTGTGCCTTGCAGGGCAGTGTGTTGCCCAGGGCTCAGCCTAAGCCTGATGACATGGAGGCTCTGAGGGGTCTCCTGTCTCAGGCCCAGCAATGGTGCCCACATGGTGTGGTGCCCACATGGCACAGCCCTTTGAGTGCCAAAGCTCCTGCTGAGCTGACCTGCCTGGAGGTGACTAGATGGCCCTTCAGAGTTGATCTTCTGTGGTGAGTTCCTGAAGGGCACAACTGCTCTGTAAGAAATTAATGAGGGAAAAACAACTATGATATATCATCTCACCTCAGTAAGAATAGCAAAATTCAACAGAGCAGCAAACAGCAAATGCTGGCAAGGTTGTGGAGAAACTAGAATCCTTATTCACTGTTGGTGGGAGTGTAAAATGGTGCAACCACTATGGAAGAAATTAATGAGGGAAATTGGCTGAGCTGCTCAGACTGAGGTGGAGCTGCTAGGAAGGACAATTTACAGAGAGACGTCATCATACAGGTGTAACTTTTAGCCATGGCTAAAATTCATGAGTTCCCAGAGAATCCATAAATAACGGAAATAGCTTCCTCTGTACACCAGATAGACCATTCAAGGACGGAATGGCCGTATTAACCTTTCTGATAGCTGTCAGCTAATCAATTTACCCTCAAGAAATGTACCAACAGGATTCATATTTCCCAGGCTCTCTACAGATTTTCTCTTCCCCTTACTGTTCTGCGTTGTCCCTTGATTTGGTCTACCAGTCGACTTCCTTACATGTGTAAAAGCACTTTGTATGCACAGTAGTGAGAAAACCTGCACAGTAAATTTGTAAATGCTTTGAGTGATACTTCAGCCTGTGAAGTGGGGAGGGATTCTTCAGTGTGAGGTGGGGAGGGAAGGGCCAAGGATGATCCTTGATTGTGAGCCCCACTCCTCCGCACACTTACACAGTTACTTGGGCAAGACTGATCGGGCCTTGTGGAGGTAGAGGGTTCCTTCTAGGGGCTGTACTGTCATGAGAAGCTAAAAGGGAAAATTTGAGCATGGTAGGCAAATCATTTAGCTCTTCTAATACACATGCTAAGTAAGTGTGTGAGTTAGCTTATTATGTAATAGTTGTGTAGTGTAAGTTTAAAAAAAAAGTCATTGCCTTGGAGTAGGAACTGACTCATAGCTGAACCTCCAGCAGGTTTTCAGAGGCTGTTAATTGCTCTTTTTCTCTTGTGAAGCCGCTGGTGGATTCGAACCCTCTGCCTTTGTGTTGGCAGTGCATCTGCTTAGCCATTAGACTATTGAAGCTCCTTGTTGTGTAAGTTGTTTTTGTTGTTGTTGATTACCTTCAAGTTGAGTATGACTCCTAGCGGCCCTATGAACAAAAGGCCTGAAGCCTTTCTATAACTATCGACATTTATCAAAGTTCATAGACTTTCTGGAGGCATGTTGTTTAGGAAGTGGATGCCACTCCTGCTTCCAAGTTGTGTAAATCAGCACACCCCTAAACTTAATGGCTTAAACCAATAATCATTTGTTAGTCCATGATTCTGTGGGTCAGCAGCCTGGGCTGGCTCAGCTTGTTTGTTCTTCCTCTGGTGTCATCTGAGATGAGCTTCTGTCATGCACCTGCCTTCAACTGGAGGCCAGCTAGTGTAAGATGTCCTCACTCAAATGTTTTGTAGCTGGTCGTTGCTGCAAGCTGGAGTGACAGGGAGAACTGGATCATTTACAGAGAGCTTACCACACCAGTGTTCCCCAAGCCTCTGTTTACATTACATTTTGTATAGTTCCACTGGTCAAATCAAGTTGCAAGGCCAGGTTCAAGTTCAAAGGTTAGAGAAATGGACTAAATTTCCTGACAGCGAGAGAGGCAAAGTCAAGTGCAATCAAGGCAAAGAGACAAACAAATCATGATGGGAGGAATGATTTGTAGCCATTTTTGCAGATTACCACACCACATTTATCTGGCACAGGCCTTTCAGATACTATTGAAGTCCTGTCTTGCCCAAGAAGCTTTGCAAATGATCCCTTGTTTAAACCCTATGCTGCTCTTGTGCTGAAGCTATTTGAGAATGTGAGCTGATTCACGAGGCATGTGTCTGATTCCTACTTGTATTTCCACAGTGCCCTGACCTAGTTGGTTCTTATTAAATGTTTTATTGAATTGAGTTGAAGTGAATGGAATTGGTTCTCCTTTCTCTAATTATAAGCTGCCTGAAGGCAAGTTAGGATCCTTTCTGTCAGATAAAATCTCTCTGTAAGGCTCTCAAAAATCATACAAACATTCTAAAACTCCTACAAGTTGACAGAGCCACCAGTTAAGTGGCAGTATGAATAAGTGTGTAAGTTCTGTACCAGCACTTAAAGGAGAGAGTGGGACTTCCTAGGTTGTCTGGTCATTTAATGTTGTTGTTAGGTGCCATCGAGTCAACTGTGACTCATAGCAACCCAGTGAACAACAGATCTGAACCCTGTCCTGTCCTGCACCATCCTCACCATTTGATATGCTTGAGTCCACTGTTACAGTCACTGCGTTAAGCCTTTTTGTTGAGGGTCTTGCTCTCTTTCTCTGACCCTCTGTTCTTCCCAGAATGATGCCCTATTCTAAGGCCTGGCCGCTCCTGACAGTATGCCCAAAGTATGTGAGATAAGGGCCATCCAATAGATGAGTGTAATCACTGCTTAGTTTAGAAGGCAGAAATACTCAGCAACTTGAAGAATTTGACTTTTCTTTCATACTCAAGAAAGTCAGCATGCAAAGGGCAAATACCGACTGGGTCAGGAGAAGACCCTTCCATTGGCTCTGGGGGCCCCAACAGCTCTGAGCTTCTGAGCCTTCCTGTGACAGCCCATAGCAGACCCATAGTTGAGGGCACCATACTGCTCCCTGTCCCATCCCATATTCTGTCTTTTCCACCTCTGTCCTTTTAAAACCCACTAGAGACAAACTGTAGACAGAGTGGAGAAGGGAAGTCTTTTTTTGGACCCATTTTGTGTCCCTCTTCCCCGAATCTCCCTGCTTCAGGTTATTCAGGACCCTGGTTCCAGATCAGCTCCACAACCCTCTGAGGTTTGGGAATTACCTGACACAGTTCATTCCAGATGGGACCACCCTTTTCAAATAGGAGTGTGGCCTCTCTCACAGCAGAAAATGCATTGTCATGTGCTTTATTAGACCCAACCTTAGAAAGGAATTTTCTGTAAGAATGACTATTCTGGGTAGATAACAAGGGTCACGCTCAGTCACTTAACACCACGGAGTCAGTTTTGATGCATCACCATTTTCCTTTGGGTTTCTGAGGTGAATGGAAGGAGACTGCTCATCTTTCCCCTTCAGGGTGCCTGGTGGATTTGAACCACTGATCTTACATGTATGTACCACTCCAAGAGGGTCACTCATATTCCTTTATTCTGTAAAAGCCTGCTGACTGCCCTTGGTAGGGGGACCCCATTGCAGGCATTAAGGGAGGGGATGCTGAGCCAGGTGGAGGTCGGTACTTGGAGAGCTGGGATCTGAGGTTTCACAGGATGGGAGGAGCCAAGATAGACGGTCTGCACGAGCCCACCATCTTACAGCACTTCAGGGATGAAGGCATCTGGGGATTATCTACTCATCTTCCTCATTCTTCCAAAGAGGAAACTGAGGCCAAGAGGGGCGATTATTCATTCAAGGTCACACAAAAAGTAACAAGTCATTATTTTTTTTTTTAATTTTCAATGATTTTATTTTACTTGGATCCACAATGAACAGGAGATCCTAAACATAATAAGACAAAGAAATGTATGATTAAGAAAATGGACAAAAATAGAACAAAAAAATAAATGACATTCTAATTGGAAAGGGGAACTAAAATAAAACTATGAGGATTTTAGATAGCATAGTTCTCTTCATATAACAAGTCATTCTTGTTGTTATGTGTACCTTTAAGTCAAAACCAGCCCATAGCTGGCCCTGTAGTGGGTTTTCAGAGGGGACTGCCCATCCTCCTGCACAGCAGCTGGTAGATTCGAGCCATGAACCTTTGGGTTGGACGCACAATTCTGTACCATAATGTTTCACTAAACATGCTTTTACTGAATCCCTACAACATGCCGAGACCCAGGCTAAGCACTAGCCACATCCCTGACCCTTTGGAGAGGCCCCTGTGCACAGTACTTCCCAATCCTGCTTATACTTTAGAATCACCAGAGGTTCTTGAGGGAGAAAAATCCCAATTCTGGTCCTGCATCCTCAGAGATTCTGCCTTGTCCCAGGCATAAGTACTTTTAGAAAGTTCCCTCTGATATTCTAATGTGCAGCCAGGTTAAGAACCACTAGTCTTGGGGTGGGGATCGGGGTTGGGGTGGGGTGGGACAGGGGGAAGGAGACAGAAGAAGATCAAGTAAAGACAAATCCATGGCAGAGATCTGTGATTTGTAAGGAACAAACACTCAGATGAGTGGAACCTACCTTACTCTAATGTGACCTGATGTTTATTTAAGTAATGTCCACTCATGGCAGCTCCACATGACAAAGTAGAACTGCCCCATGTGGTTTCTAAGTTGTGATCTTTATGGAAATAGACCACCAGGCCTTTCTCCGGACTGGGTGGGGTCAAACCTCCAACTTTTTGGTTAGCTGGTGAAGGTTTAATGGTTCACCACCAGGGCTCCTTAACGGACAGGATTTTCAAAAGCTCTATAGTCAAACAAGGTCATAGTTACAGGAACCAGGAGCTACGACTTGAGCATACCTTTTGGGGATCACAATTCAGCAGTGCGGTATTTGTTATCTGCCTCACATGTGAAGGGAGTGAACTGTGCTTCCATGGATCAGAACAGAAGGCAGAGAGTAAGATTGTCATTGTGTCTGACAGCAAGGGGCTCTCCAGGGACAGCCCCTCTGTGCAGAACATACACTGGAATTTCTTAGCAGAAGCTTTTCACCTACAACCCCAAACACGCCCCCCAACCCAAATAAAACCTCACAATACACACACTGCTTATGAATGGCCCCCAGGCCAGCCCGTTTAATAATTACTCATATTTTGCAATACTGCAGTTAGTAAGCACTGGGAGCTCTGGTGGCCTAGTGGCAAGAAGCTGCGTTGCAATCTCAAAGGCAAGCGGTTTGAACCCATCAGCTGCTCTGCGGGAGTAGAATGGGCGATCTCCTCCCATGCAATTAACCACCTGTAAAATCCACCAAAGGGTCAGCCGTGGGTCAGTTTTGACTCGAGTATACAACAACAGCAGCAGTTAGTAAAAGATCTGGCTGCTAACCAAAAATTGGTGGCGTGAATCCACCAGAGGTTCCATAGAGAATTCGAGCCTCAGGCACCCGGTGGAGGGGGGCTGTGAGTTGGAATCAATTTAAGAGCAGTGAGCCGTCAATAAAGGGGCCCTGGTCCAGTGGTTTAAGCACTGGGCCCCCAACCAAGAGTTGGGCAGCTCAAACCCAGCACCTGCTCCGAGGGAGAAAGATGGGACATTCCGCTCCTGCAGAGACTGATGCTTTGGGAACCCAGTGGGCAGTTCTGTTCAATCCTATAGTCATGACTGACTTGATGGTAATGGGTTTGGGGTTTTGTTTTGATTTTTTTGTGTGTTTGTTTGTTTGTTTTGTTTTTATGAGTAGTAAAACATATTGTTATTTATCTGAATTGTAGTATCCTAATGCAAATCCTGTGAGGTGGGCAACACCAAGGTTAATATCTAGTCCTTTGGTGGTGTTTGGTGCTACTGAATCAGATCTAACTCCTGAAAACCCCACCTGACAAAGCAGACCTGCCCTGTAGAGTTTTATTGACTGTGAACTTATGGAACTAGATCACCATGTCTTTCTCTGGCTGAGCTGCTAGGTGGGTTCAAACCACAAACTTTTTGATTGGAGGCAAGTGCTTACCCACTGCACCACCAGGCCTCCTCATTCTGACGATAGAGGTTTGGGAGCAGGCACAGAGAAGCAATGTGACCTGCCCGAGCTCATGTATCTAATAACTCCAGTTTAATTCCCCAGCCTCCAACCCCAGCTGCACCAGGATTCAAAAGTGGCAGCAGGTCTGAGAGGCTGGGGGTGGGGCCCCCACCCTGGATCAGCGCCTTCCCATCAAGCTGTGATGTGCCCAATACAAACCTGCCTGCTCCAGCAACCCTAGTCATGCACAATCCCATTCCCCAACCAGGAATCAAAGGAATCTGTTCCTCCCTGTTTCACTTCTCTGCCCAGAGTGAGCCCAGTTACTATAGTAACCTGATGCAATTCTGTATTATAAGGTGGATGGTTTTAATTTTGTATTTAAAGAGTGTGGCCAGGCAGTCACGTTGCTGGGGCTTGCCCTGTCAGGCGGCAGTCAGGGGCAGAGGGAACCCTTTGAGCTGCTGGTAGGTTTTCCTAGTTGATGAGGGAAACATGTGTCAGGGAAAACCCAGGCTCAGCTGCACTGGGGGAGGAGAGGAGGGAAGCTCCGGGCTCATGCTGCGCAAATACTCTCCTCTTTAGAGACTGCTCTTGGGTGTCATTGAGTCATATAGCCACCCCATGTGGCAGCATAGAAATGCCCCGTAGGGGTTTTCAGCCTGTGATACACATGGAAGGAGCCCTGGTGGTGCAGTGCAATTAGCACTTGTCTGCTAATTGGAAGGTTGGCGGTTTGAACCCACCAGCCACACCATGGGAGAAAGATGTGGCAGGCTGCTTCCATGGTGTTACAGCATTGCAGGCCTTATAGGATTGCTCTCCTCTGTGCAGCAGGGCTGCTGTGCATCAGAATGGGTTGATTCTAAGGCAGGGAGAATACTTACACAGTATTTTTGGTGTACCAGACACTAGGCCCTAGAGGTCTCATGGTAACCTCCAGGCAACAGATGTTATCATCATCCTCAGATGAAGGAACTGAGGCACAGACAGGTTAAGTAACTTGCTCAAGATCACACAGCTAGTCAGTGTTAGGATCAGGGTTCAAACCCAGACAGTTTGCCTGGAGTCTTCACTATGAACCCTCAGCGGCACTGTCAGAGGGCCCAGCTCTGCCACAAGCATTTGCTGGCTTCTTCCCTGAACAGGGGCAGGAGTCGGTGCCACTTTGCAAGCTCACTAATGCAGGAGTCCTAACTTCAATCTCTGCACCCACCTGCCAGGGCTCTGCTCCAAGCCAGCCTGGGGCTGGAGCTCAAGAAGTGTGTTTGCCATACAAGCCAGCTCTCCTCGCTTTCATTGTCATGAAACTGACAGTTTTGTGGCCTGGCCTCTTCTAGCTGGAAGGGACCCTAAGGAGCAGTAAACAGAAAAGGAAACTGAGGCCCAAAGATTGAAAGCACCCTAGTCAGGACCTCAGCTGCTGGACCTGAGCCCAGGTCTCCCTACCCCAATCCAGGCTTTCCTGGCCTCTGAGATGGGTCAGGCTGACCAGTGCCCAGCAGCCTGCCTCACCTTCGTGCTCTGTCCCCGTTGCCCACCCCAGCCTCCCTCGCCCCCGCTGTGCGCTCCCATCCTGGGCACACTAACGGGCTCTCTGCTCTCACTAGCTCTTTGTGATCGACAATGGCGCGGACGACTGGCGGATAGCCATGACCTACGAGCGCATCCTGTACATCAGCCTGGAGATGCTGGTGTGTGCCATCCACCCTATTCCTGGCGAGTACAAGTTCTTCTGGAATGCGCGCCTGGCCTTCTCCTACGCGCCCTCGCGGACGGAGGCGGATGTGGACATCATCCTGTCCATCCCCATGTTCCTGCGCCTGTACCTGATCGCCCGCGTCATGTTGCTGCACAGCAAGCTCTTCACCGATGCCTCGTCCCGCAGCATCGGGGCGCTCAACAAGATCAACTTCAACACCCGCTTCGTCATGAAAACGCTCATGACCATCTGCCCCGGCACCGTGCTCCTCGTGTTCAGCATCTCGCTGTGGATCATTGCTGCCTGGACTGTTCGCGTCTGTGAAAGGTATTCCTCGGGGCCCTGTCTCCACTTCTGAGCTTCTGAGCACGGAGCCTGTGCTGGGACAGGGGAGGGAGGGGGAACCCACCTGACAGTCCAATGGAGGAGGCAGGCTGCACCCAGACACCTCAGAGGAGGAACATGGGACAAGGGGAGGGCTGAGTTGGGCTTAAATACCAGCTGAGACATGGCAGCGTTGGAATCAAGGTAAGCTGGGGGGGAAAAGGCACATTAATATTTCTGATTTTCGGCCCCCTCTTTAAAAACCAGTCTGATTCCAAAGTTAACCTTCACCCAAAGCATAATACTTTACAATTTCCATATTAATTCTCCCTCTTGGGGGTTAACAATGCTCACTAGCATTCTAAAGGCTCTGAGAAGTCCTGCAGTAATGAAACTGGTTTCATTGTGTTTAGCTCAGATCTCCTCAAAAGCACTGGTCCCCAGTCCCTTTGATCAGACAACATCTACTCATGCTTCTCTCCTCAGAGTTTGGCCCATAGACTGGCGATATCAACATCACTTGGGAACTTGTTAGAATGCACAATCTCAGTCCCCTCTAGACGATGGAATCATCATCTGTATTTTAACACGTTCTCCAGATGACTCAGATGCACCTTAAAGTTAAAGAAGGTTTGAACACTATGGGAACAGCTGTTCTCTATGGTCCCCGTCTGCCAGGGACCAGAGAGTGACTCAGAGAAGTGGTTGATGGGAGAGAAGAGAAATCTGCGTAAAAGAGACCCAGGGCTCTAGCCCTCACCCCAGCCCCTCTGCTTCCTCCCTGAGACACGCCAGCATCGAGGCTGTTCCCTCCTGTCACCATCCCCAAGCTGCCCTTTATGACGCCTCCTTTTCTGGTTGGCCCGAGGTATTCATGTCAACCTGATATATGTGGAGTCTGAATGTCTCTGTTAGAAACTTAGGTTCAGCCACTAAGTGGCTGCAAGAGGGTGGACAGTCCCCTTAACCTTCTTGAACCTTAGTTTCCTCATTGCCGAATCAGGGTTGCTTGAGACAGAGTGAAGATAGGTTCACTGGAGGAGATGAGTCTTATTCTGTTGGGGAGGTTATTTTTATTATGTGGAGAGGCTGGGTCAAGCACTGCATGTAGTTTACAAGGATCCTGGTGGTTACCCTTAATTCATCAGCACTTAAAATTTTATTGCCCACTCTTCCATGCATACCAGTCTCCTGGCAGAGATGAAACAAGCCAAGGAAATCTGGAGAAGTGTTAACCTAAAAACATCTCAGAGGGGTGCCATGGCCCATCATCCCCACCTATTTTGGGATGTTCTGTTTGCAGATGTTTCTTTCTGATTTGGAGCCAGGAGACTCATGATCAAACTAAGAGGGCATTCCTCAGCAGTGGGCCAGTGGTATCTGAGAGCCGTGCAGGGCCAGGAGGTGTTCCCCACGGGCAGAGGCAGGGACACACAGTACCCCCCCTGTTAGAACTGCACCATCACAGCATCTGCTCCATCAGGAGCCACCCTGCATGCTGCTTTGTGCTCCTTCTCTTTCTGCCGTGGAGAAAGCATGTGGGCAGGTTTCAACCCCATATGCTTCATGGGCCTCATAGCTGAGCAACATCGTGCCTGTCACTTGACTTCTCTAGGTCTCAGTTTTCTTATCTCTATATTGGGCGAATACTACCTCCTTTGCACAGTTTACTGTTAGAATCAAATGGGCAATGTGTGTGGAATGAATACTGCTGTGTAGTGACCGTGAAAAGTATCAGTAACAGAGGGTATGGGATAACTTTTGGAAATTTTGTGGCTGCTTTCTTATAATGAAAGGAAATCACCTTCTACTGGAGGTGGAAATGAACGATAACCTTCTTGCCTTCCCTCCTAATTGATCAAAACCCCAGTTTTCTAACAACAGTAATAGCTGAGTTTGTGTAGCTCACGAGGGCGGTTAGTCTCCTACATCTGTTCTCTCGTGCAAACCTCCCGTCAGTCCTGTTCAGCACGCATGCCCACAACATTTTGCAGACAAGTAATAGGCTGAACACAGAACAAAGTACCTGCAAGGGAGTTTCATTGTTTATTGAACCTGTCACAGTGTGGGTGAGTCTATTTCACTCTGGAAAATGAGCGTGTTCAAAGAACACGGTTTACAAAGTCCTCTGTGGCATTTTCTTTGCTGTTGCATGGCCCTCTGTGGTTTCTAGCTGAGGTTAGGTGAACTGGCTCCCTGGCAGGTCAGGAGGCCCTTCCCTCCGCAGACATAGCTCACCCCCAGCTGAAGACCCAGGTGAAGACACAGGGAAACAGAATTCTCCTGGATTTGCCCCTTGTCTTTGTGAAAAAAAGTTTCTGTTTAGATGTAGCAGGTGGTATGCTGAAGGATGGCGGGTGATGTCATTGCTTCTGTTTCTGGGGAGCTGACTCATTGAATGGTGGCACAATGAGTGAGCCCTTGACAGCCAACTGAAACTCCAGTGATTTGAATCCCCTCAGTGGCCCGTCGAGAGAAAAACCTGGTGGTCTGCTCCTAGAAGGCCCTATGGGTGATTCTACACATGGTTACTGTGAGATAAAACCTACTTGTTCACATCTAAGGACAGTAACACTATGCTAGTTAGTTCTCAAACGAGATGCTTAACATTTGTTATCTCAGTTCACCCTCACAGGAGTCTGTGATAGAGGGACCAGGACGACTCTCATTTTAAAGTTACGGACTAGGATGCAAAGCAGCCTGCCAGAGGTCACAGAGCTGGTGAGCCTGAGACAGAATTTGAACCTGATTCTGACTAAGCTTCCTCTTGTTCCCATCAAATCATGCTGATTCCTGCACTTTCAAAGAACTTGTACCTGAGGTTTTCAGGGCTACTTTCTAATTGGAGGGTCTCTAAGCCCTAGAGACTGAGCCTGGGGTCCCAGGGTTGCTACCTTGCCTATTGTTCTGTGAGATCAAGTCAGCTCTGAAACCCCATGCCATCCTTACAGTTGCTATTGAGCTTCAGCCCCACAGCTCCAGCCTCTGTGTGAGCCCATCTCATTGAGGATTTTCCTCTTTCTCACTGAGCCTCTACTCCAGTGCTACTTACTGTCAAATCCAAACATATCCCTGTATAGTGGATACTGGGACGTGCCACCCAGCGACTACCTCTAAGACCTGGATTCTTGGGCTCTGTGGTTGTGTCACCTGTCCTCTCTCAAGTGCTCTCTTCTGCTCGAAGTGTCTTTGACTGACTCTCAGCTCTCCAGGTTCTAGCCCTGCCCAGGGTCTGCTGCACCTGTCAAGCCCCTTTCTTCAGGGAGGACAGGACATTCTGATTCTAGAGATCCTTGAACAACCGCCCGAAGATGCCCCAATGAACCTGTGGAAAACCTTGGTTGTATAGACCCTTTCCTAAGAATCTGACCCAGGGAATAATAAAAACAGGTGTGAATTAGTATATGTTTTCCTAAATAGGCAAAGCACTTCTTTCACAAAGCAATTTCTTTCAGACTCAAGCAAAAATGATCCTTGTCCTTCTCAATTGTCAAATATTAAGACTGACAGAGACTTTGAGACAGGAATTATCCAGTCAAGGACTAGATCAAAACTGGAATCTGAGGATGCTTTGCATGAGACAGTGGTGTGAGGATGGTATGGACAAGATGACCTTGGCTTCTCATTGCTCATGCTGATACTTAGAATCAAATGCTGATTCTATTGCTGTAGGCATCAGAGAGGCTGAGTGACTTGCTCAGAATCACACAGCATTGTAGTAAGTTCCAAAAAACTGCTGCCTGTTGGTACCTGGGGCAAGGCTCATTCTTATTCCAGGTGGTTCATCTCAGGCAGGACTTATCTGTGGTTGTATACACCTCCTGAAGTTGCTATGGAAGTGCCTTTTTTTAGCAAGATGCCTTTTAAAAGATATTTATCATATCTTGGGTTGGCTTTTATGTGACAATAAAGGTTTTCACATTTTCTCCTTCAGAGGAGGGAGAAAGAATTGGTGATTACCCAGGACAGCCGTTTGATGGGAGGACAAGGCAAGCCCAGTTGCCGGGAGGGCAACAACAACAGCAGGTTTGTTTTCCTTGGCCCAGTGAGGCATTTCGTCATGGATCCCAAGGCCTAACAGTTGTGGCTCTAGACCTTCTCTGCGATCCTCTTGGCTGTGTGCCCGCCTCCCACAGGCTTTGCAGAGCCATCGAGGAACCCTCTCATTAAACACTGTCAAACACCAAGCAGGCTTCCAGGTACCAGAGGCCATCCCAAGTGCAGTCCTGGTAGTGACAGGCTGAGGAAGTCTCTGCTTTTTGGGCATATCCTTAGCAACTGTATGTATATTTTTCTCCCTGGGAGGAGCAACAGGCCACCCAGTCACTGATAACATGCCCTGGATCTTCCCATCGTAAGCTATGCTTTGTACACAACCGTTCTGGCCTTGCTAATGTCCTTTTTTCTCTTGAGGCTCCAAGTTCTGCATACAGTTTGACTCAATGTCAGCCTTCCTCTCAGTCAGATAGCGAATTGCTGTAGGTTTTTGATGATGATGTTGTTGTTGTTGTTATGTGCCATCGAGTCACAAGCGCCTGACCCTATGTGCAATAGCTCTGAACCCTGCTCTATCCTGAGCCAACTTTACTGTCTCTGACACACCCAACCCTATTACCCCAGTCACTGAATCAATCATCTCATCCAGGATCTTCCTCTTATACGCTGTCCCCCCACCCTCCCAAGCATGATGTCCCTCACCAAAGACTGGTCCCGCCTTGCAGCATGCCCAGTGTGTATCAGATGGAGCTTCAGTATACCTGCCTCCAAAGAACAGCTTGGTTTCACCCTCTGGCAGGACAATCTGTTTATTGTCTTAAGAGTTCAAGGTATAGTCAGTACTCTTTTCCTACATCGCAGCTCAAAGACAACTACATCCCTAGTCATTGTGCAGCTCTCTGATGCATAGCAAGTGATTGCAAAGACCATGATCTGTATTAGGTGCGCCTTAGTCTCCAGACTGACATCGTTGCTCTTCAAAACTCTGAAGAAGTCCCTGAAACCAGACTTTCCCAGTGCAATTCATCTTTTGATTTCCTGGCTGCTGGTACTAAGAGTGCCGATTGTGGGGCTAAGCAAACTGAAGCTATTAACAATCTGTCACTTCACTATCATGGTGCTTCCAGTTGGATCCGTGGTGAGAATCTTTGTTTTCTTGACGTTGAACTTCAATCCATATTGAAGGCTGCAGTCCTTGACCTTCTGCAGCAAATGTATCCGGCCCTCCTCAGTTTTGGCAAGCAAAGCTATAATGCAGGTTATTGCATAATGCACAATGCAGGTTGTTGGCGAGTCTTCCTCCAATCCTAATGCCACATTCCTTTTCATAGATCTCAACCTCCCAGGTGATTTTTTCTGCATATAGATTATAAAGGTATAAAAATAGGATGCACCCCTGGTATACACCTTTCCTGATTTTAAACCATGCAGTGTTTCCTTGCTCTATTCTGAAGACTGCCTCCTGGTCCAAGTATAGGTTCTGCATAAGCACAATCAAGTGTTTTGGGATTCTTATTTTTAGGGTTAGCCATAATTTGTTGTGATCCATGCAGTCAAATGCCTTTGCATAGTCAATGAAACACAGATAGACATTCTTCTGGTACTCTCTGCTTTCAGCCAAGATCCATCTAACATTAGCTATAATATCTCTAGTACCACAGTCTTTTCTAAACCCAGCCTGCACTTCTGTCAGTTCTCTGTTGATGTGCTGTTCAAGTTATTTTTGGATGATTTTCAGCAGGATCTTGCTTGCATGTGATATTAGTGATATTAGTTGATAATTTCTGCACTCTGTCAGGTCACCTTTTTGGGAATGGGAACAAATATAGGTCTCTTCCAGTCAGTTGGCCAGGTTGTTGTCATCCAGATTTCTTGGCACAACTTGGTGTCCAGGCAGCATCTGTTTGTTAAAATATGCCAACTGGTATGCTGTCAATTCCTGGGGTTTTGTTTTTTGCCAATTCCTTCAGAGCAGCTTCAGTTTCTTCCTTCATCATCACAGGCTCTCGCTCATACATTGTTTCATGAAATTCTTCTGTGTCAGCCAATTCCTTTTGGGATAGTGACTCTGTATACTCTTTCCATCTTCTTTTAAAGCTTCCTGGATCATTTACTATCTGCCCAAAGCATCCTTAAGTATTGAAACTCAAGGCTTGGATTGGTGATGATAGGTGAATTTTTATTATCTTTTCTTACATATTGGTATCTTGATGAGAAATTTGATTCTGAAGACTTGACCCCCACCCCATCCCCACTCCCAGGAGTAGGAGAAAATAATTGGTAACTTTATTCCATCCTGTGGAAAATGGAAAGCAGCACCTTTCCTCCTCTTTCATTGGCCGCAAACGTACAAGTTTGTCCCAAGGTTCCCTAGAATTTTGAACTCTAGGAAAACACTGAAAAGACAATATACAAGATCAAGTACCCTTGAAGATGGAAGTGCCAAGGGCTGACAGGGCCTTGAGAACAGTGTGGCTCGCCTGTGGTTCCTTGTGAGGCTCTGGTGTGAGGCACAGCCCCCAGTGTAGAGACAGACACAGCAGGAGTGTCAGAGAAATGACAGGAGTCTCTATTCACAGTTATTTTGGTCTTAAAAAAAATCGTATTCTACTAATATTTAACAGATGTTGTTGTTTTGTTTGCTATCTGCTGTCGAGTTGGAACTGACCCACTGCCGACCCTCCGCTGGGTTTTCAGAGGTAGTAAACTTTACAGGCAGAGATTGAACATCCTCCCATGGAGCAGCTAGTGGATTCAAACCACATACCTTTGGGATTTCAGCTTCTTACCACTAAGGCCACCAGAGCTCTATTTAACATATAAGCATAAGATAGTACAGGTGTGTAATTTATAATAAATATAGGGAGCAGGAAGTGTATGCCCAAAACATTTTTTTACTAGTAGGGATTCTTCAAAAGTGTGCTTACCACTGGTGTAGGGTATCAGTAGACCAAACAAAAAATTAGACCCACTGTCATTGAGTTGAATCCAGGTCAGCCGACCTAGAGGACAGAGGACAGCTGGACTACAGGGTTTCCAAGGTGGTAGAGCTTTACAGCCACGTCTCATTCCCATGGAGCAGCTGGTGGGCTCAAAGTACCTAGTTTTTGTTAGCTGTCAAACACTTAATCATTGTACCACTGGGGCTCCTTAATAGACTCATATGTGAGAAAAAGGTCCCTCTTAAGCCAAGCATAGTCATATTGGAGGAAGCCTGCTGGATTGGGAAACCGTGTCCTCTCTTTGGAGAAATGAGAAGTCAGTACCCTGTCAGGCAGGGGCAGGGTTTAAGCTCCTGGAGCAAGGTCTGAATAGAGCGCTCCAACATCAAGGATGAAATTACCTCAGGATTTCCGTCAGAGTGTGGGGGAGGTTAAAGCTGGGGGAGTCCTTTGGAAGAAAAAAATACCCCAACAAAACATGAAAACAACCTTGTAGCATCAAGGAGGAGGAAAATCATTCTGAAAGTGCAGAAGAATATTTAATTATGAGAATCAAAAGGTAACAGTCTAAGATTCTTTGGCATCTCCACTAGAATATAATTTCTATGACAGAGGGAAAATGTGTCGATATTGTTCACACAAGCATAGAGTTCCAGAAAGCTAAAATTGTTTTAGCAAAAAAGAACATCCACGCTGAGGGAAGAATTTAATTTAAAAAATATGTGCAGTGTGGAGGGCACATTTAAAATATGGAGGGGACGTGTAAACATTCCCTCACAAAGCAGAAAGGAAAGGTCAAGGGTGAAAGTGAAGAGAGGGAACACAAGGACAGAATGAGAGAGTTAGAGGATAAAAGCTAAACCTAAGAATCAGAGAAGAACAAACCAGACTAGTGTGGATAAGAGCATAACGCAAGATATATATGAAGAAAAATTTTCCAGAATGTGAATGAGGCAGGGACAAGTGGTCAGATCAGAAGGACTTCCAGTTTGAATAGGTAAAACTCTCCCCCTGACCTTGACAATCCTAATAATTTTTTTTAGCATATTGATTGATTATGAGATCGGATAACCCCGGAAGTAAACAGGCAATACAAAGGAAATTTTCCTACAAGAGTCTTTAATTCCTGAAGACTTTAGGACACTTCTATAGCTGAACAATGACTAAGGATGCCAGAAGAAGAAAAATGGCTTTGAGTTGTAGTGTTAGAGGAGAGTATTGAACATACTGTGGAGCACCAAGAGAACAAGCAGGCCTGTCCCTGGAGAGGGTAAATCAAGGTTGCTTCTTGGAGGTAAGGATTCTGAAGCTTTGTCTCACAATGCTTGGAGCATGTTACCAGATGCCCTTGGAGAAGGACATTGTGCTGGGAAGGGTGAAGGGTCAGCACAGGGGAGGAAGACCCTGGGTGAGACGGATTGGCAAATGTGTGTCAGTGACAGTAAGACTGGCTTGGCATAGGGTAGGGCTCAGAGCTATTGTTCATAGGGTCACTATGAGTCATAGCTCGACTGCATGTAATAACAACAACAACAACAACAACCTAGAGTTTTAATGTTGTGATCTACCATGTTACTCAGAAGAGAAGTGAAAGAGGAATAAAAGTAATTTTTAGAGTTTTAAGGTAAACAACCTCTATTTTTTTTTTTTTAGGAACTTGCTAACAGCTGGCCAAGAAATGAGTAAAAACCAAGATCCTAATAATAGAACTCAGTGAAAGGCAGGTGGACAGCAATGACACCACTCAAACATCAAATCAAGAATACACTTAAATACGGTTGCAAAACCAAATTCTAATGTCAAGTGTTATCTTTGAAGGAGTTGTTAGGTGCCATGGAGTTGGCGCTGATGCCTAGAGACCCTGTGCTCACAGGAAAGAATAATTAATTAATAATTATAGTCTTATGATCAGGTTAGAAAAGATAGTACAAAAGGGATTCTTGACATCTTATCAGAGGAGAATTATGTCTAGTGAAATGGCCAGATTTAACATTCAAAAATAAAACAGGCAGTTATATTGAAGGATATATATACATACATATGTATATAAAGATATACTTAGTCAATTGACATTTACCTCATCTTGGTTGCAGAGTTATGAAGCAGCTACACAATCCATCTTAACATTATCAATTCTGTTTCCTAATTTTCTGTTGATAAGGTATCTTCCCTTAAGGTCAATTGTACATTCTTAACAAATAACCTTTTAGCAAACCATTCCTCATTCAAAATAGAAATCTTGACTCTTGCTCTCTTTATATCACGATTAGTTAACCTTTTACACAAAGGCTGTATTGTTCCTTTAGAACACTGGAAGTGAAGATTTTCACATAACTCAGAATGGAGTTTTAATTCAGGCCTAGAACACCTCAGTTTTAAGGTTCCTAGCTCCCCCTTTTAACGAAGTTACCATTAGGGGGCATAGATCACCCATAAAAAAAGATACCCGTCTCTTGAAAGGACTTGGCTTCTCTGGGATGGCCATCTTGAATAAGCATTTATGTCCCCAGCTGCTACTGTTTCCAGGTGGCTGGTGTCCCTAGACAGCCTTCAAGGCCCAGGGTGCTATCCTCTAGCAGCGAGGCATTATCTGATGTTTTAGTAAGCAGGCACCATCTGATTTCACTGTAACATAGCTCCAGGTCTACTCTTCAGGGTGGATTGTTCCAATTTGGGTGAATAGTGACAACAGATCCCATCAGAGAAATAACTGCGAACTTTGAAGGATCTTCTTCAGAACAAAATTACATTCTCCTCAGCAAAATACATTTCTTCCAGATACAAGATCCATCACATGGCCATATGCCTCAGGGTTTAGTCATGGCAATGAGGAGCTTAATGCATAATATTTTTAACAAGCCCTTCAATGACAATTACAGTGACTGGGAGAAAGACACAGACTAGCAAAAAGGAGCATACCCAGAATTGATGCTTTTCAATAGCTCACTAAAAATATTTTTAAAAAAGAAAGTAATGGTCATGGTGTGTAACCAGGCATGATTTGGAGATGTGTTTTTCTACTTTTGCAGAAGTATGTATCCACGAAAGACAAGAAGTATTTGTGGTAACACTAGCTCCTCCCTGCTCAACTAAAAGTAAATCTAGGGCAAATCTAGGGCAATCTGGCAATCTAGCTATCCAAAACCATGTTGGCAAGAGAGTCTATTGGTTTTTGTTGAACTGTCATTTCCTCAATAACACTATCAGCAGTTTGAGCCATGGAGGCAGACAGAGTATCAATAGATCTTTAAAGTTCATATATACTGTAGGAGGGAACAAAGACTTGTAGGAAAGACCAGCCACAGCCAGGTGTACTGCCAGTGGGTCATCTGAAAGAACAAACTCTTTTGTATGGATACAAATTTCAAGTCACTGTTCCACAGTTAGCTGTCATTATAGGATGTCACGATAGATATCCATGGACACATCAAAGGTACCTAAAGAACACTGGCCGCATTATTCCAGTTATCTAAACATGACAAAGCCCAAGTATAGGATGGATTTCCAGGCTTTGTGATGAAATAACGTGATCTATCTCATAAAAAGACATATCCAATTGGGGCACAACGTACCTGCCCCAGTTCAATGCTGGACACACATGTTCTTTCAAGTCTGTTTATAATTAATGAAACTTCTAGGGATCCCAGGATTTGGGGCATAAACTAGGAGACCAGGATCACTTACAACACAGTTGTCTGCTACTGAGTTAAATATTGAGCATCATCAGTGAAAAACGCACAAGGTACAGAAAGCAAATTTTCTGACCAGGCATACATGAGACAAATGGAGATGCAGGGTGAAAGGATAATTCTGGGACAGAGAGACAGCATGCTTGCAAAAGTGAAGGGTCAGGGAAAGAGAGAAGACCCTCGATGAGATGGATTAACGCAGGGACTGCAGCAGTGGGCTCAAGCGTGTTGGGGATGGTGAGGATGGCACAGGACGGGCAGGGCTCAGGTCTGTTCACAGGGTCATGGTGAGTTGTACTTGACTCGATGGCACCTAACAACAAGCATCCCATTTCAAAGGAAATTGGGTGTGAATTTTTAATCCTAAAACTTGAAACAGCAAGACAATCAATGTGAGTAAGCTTATATAGGCCAAGAGAGTTTTTGTTCAAATGGCTAGCACCAATTACTGATGGAGTTAGTTTGAGAAAATATTTGCAACCCAAGCATCAGTGATGGTTATAAGAAATGAAAAGAGACTATGCATTGAAAATTTTACAATTAAAAACTTAGCGAATGTAAAATATAGAGACATTAACTAGTATAAGATATTTTCTTCTCAACAGGAGATGAGCCTAAGTGGGCAAAAGAAAGCTATTTTAAAAGTATTAAACAAGTGTTAAAATTTCACTTACTTATATAAGGAATAAAAAAAAATAACTTCTGGGTTAAAGATTTTCAAAATGGTTATAAAATCTTCTAAGAAATAATTTGACCAGTGAGTGAAAAAAAAAAAATAGTCAGAACTAGTAAAAATGCCAGTAGTTAAGGACCAGAGGGTAAAGGCTTCAGCAGCTTGCATGCAATTGTATTCAGTGGTTTGGTGTGAAGCATTGCCTCAGTCTGAGTTTCAAAGCTCTGACTGGTTGACAGGTCCAAGTAGATGTTTTAGCTTCCTTGAACTGTGACAAATGAATAAAAAAAAAATTGAATGACTTCTTAGGTTTGTTAAGGAAACTTTATGATATAGAATGCTACATGTTGCACTGTTAACCAGAGGGTCAGCAGTTGGAGTCTACCAGCCACTCCACAAGTGGAAGATAGTCTTGTCCCGTGAGGATTTGTTGTTGTTGTTGTTGTTATGTGCCGTCGAGTCGTTTCCGACTCATAGCGACCCTATGCACAACAGCCCTAAACCCTGCTCTATCCTGCACCAACCGCACCGCCTCTGACACACCCATCCCGATTACCCCAGTCACCGAATCAATCCATCTCATAGAGGGTCTTCCCCTCCTGCGTTGTCCCTCCACCCTCCCAAGCATGATGTCCCTCTCCAAGGACCCGTCCCTCCTGGCACCATGTCCAAAGTATGTCAGACGAAGCCCCAGAATCCTTGCCTCCAAGGAGTAGCTTGGTTTAATCCTCTCCAGGATAAATCTGTTTGTTTTCCTGGCAGTCCAGGGTACACTCAGTACCCTTCTCCAGAACCACAGCTCAAAAGCATCCACTCTCCTTCTGTCCTCCCTAGTCATTGTCCAACTCTCTGATGCATAACAAGCAATTGCAAACACCATGGCCTGTATCAGGCGCACCTTAGTCTCCAGAGAGACACTGTTGCTCCTGAGTACCTTAGAGTGGTCCCTAACAGCAGACTTTCCCATCACGATACGCTTTTTTATTTCCTGACTGCTGGTGCCAAGAGTGTTGACTGTGGAGCCGAGCAAACTGAAGCTGTGAACACTCTCAATCTCTTCGTCATCCATCCTGATGCTGCCAGTTGGTCCAGTGGCGAGAATCTTTGTCTTCTTGACATTGAGCCTTAGTCCATACTGAAGGCTGCAGTCCTTGACCCTTCCCAGCAAGTGCATGAGGTCCTCCTCACTTTCAGCAAGCAGGGTTGTGTCATCTGCATAACGCAGATTGTTAATAGACCTTCCACCAATCCTGATGCCACAATTCTCCTCATAGAGCCCAGCCTCTCGGATAATCTGCTCTGCATACATGTTGAAAAGGTATGGAGACAGGATGCATCCCTGGCGTACACCCTTCCCAATTTTGAACCATGCAGTGTTACCCTGCTCTGTTCTGACTACTGCCTCTTGGTCCAAGTATAGGTTTCGCATTAGCACAATTAAATGTTCTGGGATTCCCATTCTTCTCAGAATCAGCCACAGTTTGTTATGATCCACACAGTCAAATGCCTTTGCATAATCAATGAAACACAGATAGACATTCTTCTGGTATTCTCTGCTTTCAGCCAAGATCCATCTAACATCAGCAACAATATCCCTAGTACCACGACCCCTTCTAAACCCAGCCTGGACTTCCGGCAGTTCTCTGCTGATGTGCTGTTCTAATCATTTTTGGATGATCTTCAGTAGAATCTTGCTTGCATGTGAAATCAGTGACACTGTTCTGTAGTTTCCACACTCAGTTGGGTCACCTTTCTTTGGAATGGGAACAAATATAGATCTCTTCCAGTCAGTTGGCCAAGTGGTTATTCTCCAGATTTCTTGGCACAACGTGGTGAGCACATCCAGGGCAACATCTGTTATCTGAAATACTTCAATTGAGGATTTGCAGCCTCAGAAACCCACTATCAGATCACCATGAATTGGAATCAACTTGACAGCCCCATTGGGTTTTGTCTGGGCTGTGCAAAGCCTGGCTGAAATGATTAGATAAGATCCCTTCCAGTTGTTAGGTGCCATTGAGTCTAGTATGACTCATAGCGACCCTGTGAACAACGTATCTGAACCCTGTTCTGTCCTGTTGCTGTCCTCACACTTCCTACCCACAAGAGCCCATTGTAGCAGTCTGTCCACCTGGTTGAGGGTCTTCCTCTCCTTCACCAACCCTCTACCCTTCCCAACATCATGCCCTTCTCCAAGGAATAACCCCTCCTAGCAACAAGCCTGAAGTATGTGAGGTGAAGCCTCATCATTTCTGCCTCCAAAGAGCACTCAGGCTGCACCCTCTCCCAGACATATTTGTCAGTTCTCTTGGCCGTTCATGGGACGTTCAGTGCTCTTCTCCAACACCACAGCTCAAAGGTGCCAATTCTTCTGTCATCCTTATTCAGTAGGGTTCCAACTAACCTTTTAGTTCTTCTCTTTCCCATAAATATAATATCCTGGAATAATAGTGACAAAGAAAGAAAATCACGTGTGTGCTCCTCAAATTCTTTTTTAATTTGGGAAAAAAATGTCTTAGTGTTGAAGCTGGACAATCTTCAGTTGTTTTAATAATTCAAGTTGTACTAAGTTGGGGTCAGTAGAGGAAATGTAAGGAAGAATTGAAAGCCTTTCAATAATTAATTCATCAAAGCAAGGTTCATGAGAGCCAAAAGGAGTACTTCTAAAATAGGAAAGGATTAAAAGGAGAATGTTAGTCTAGGACAAACTTAAGAAAGTTTAGTAAGTTGTGTTTTATACATTTCATTTTTTTTCTGCCAGCCCAGAGGACTAGGGGTGATATAGGCTTTCCGTTCTCTGAGAGGACTTGGCATGCCTCTTAAATAACTTGTCCAGTAAAATGGGTTGGGCAGTCACTGCAAAGAGTTTTTGTACTACCTAAGCAAGTATTATTTTTTAAGAATATAGGTTTTAGGCCTTTTGTTCATAGGGTCACTATGAGTTGTGCTTGACTCGAAGAGAATCAACAACAACATACAATTCTATTTATTCTTATTCAGACAACAGCTGAAAATAATGCTAAATGAGCAAATGAAAGAGAGCTGAGTAAGAGGTCCTTGGCCATGTCAGTCAAGGACTGAGTCACAACCATCCCCCTTGGTTCAAGGAAAAGGAGATAATTTCTGTCACTACTGCCACCTCTGCCTCATCAGGGTCCCATCTCCTCCCTAAAGGGCCCCAAGATGCTGATCCTGGCATGGCATCGACTCCTCTGTTCTCTCAGCAGCAGGCCCTGCCCTTTCCCCTGTGCCATCCTCCTCCCCTCAGTAGTGGCCAGTGCTCCTAGGGTTGCCCCTTGTGTGCCCAGGTCCCTGTTATTGAGCCTTGGCACTGACATATCCCCCTGCCGACTTGTTTACCCATTCAATCTCTGAAGTACGTTTTGTTTTATAATATTATTTACAGTTGCCAATGGGTTAATTACAATGTACAAGCAAACTTTTACTGTATACTACGTTTCCCTTCACCTAATTTCTCTATTACTTTTCACTCCCCTGGTAAGTATTATGTTTTGAGGAATTTCTTTGCCACAAAAGAGCCAGCAACATGCCAGTGGAGGAAGGCCTCTGCCCAGTGCAAAAATGAGACCTGGGTCACAAGGTTTCTTAACAGGAAGGGCAGGGGCACTGCAAAGGCTAGCGCAGGGGATGATTAACCTTTCCGAAAGAAAATCCTGTGTAATAGGAATCGTTCCTTCCTCGGCTTTTTACTTAAGTGCATATTGGGGAACCTTAGGCAATGGCTTAGATGTACCCACTTGAATTTTAAAAGTTCAACAGCCAGAACTCGGCCAATGTCTGTATAAGTCGTGGCCAACAAAGTTCTGGAGACCTGAGAGCTAACTTCTGAGGAAAGGGAGCGTGAAAAGCGCAAAATACAGAAACAGTATAGTGAGGGCTTCCATGTGGGGATGGCTTCTTGCTTTTAAATGTCATATATTGTAAAGTTCTGATTCAAAGGCAAGATTGATAATACTTCCTCCTATGCATTAATGGTCAATGACAATTCTATCTCGACAAAAATATCTTCCTAATAAATTAACACAACCTTTAATGAGTATTATATAGTGTTTATACATCAGATGGAGATATATAACAGATATGTTATTTATATATCAGTTATATATTAGATATAAGTTAAATAACAAAAAAAGATACAGCATTATTTACAGTAGAGTTGGAAATAACCCAAGTGTCCATCAAGGGATGAATGACCGAGGAAACTGGTACATTCAGACAATAGAGTATTATACATCACTAAAAACTACCCAGCGCTGTACAACGTGCAAGAAATTAGAACAAATTAAGTTGAGTGACATAAGTCAGTCACAAAAGGACAATAATGGTATGAGACCAGTGATATTAAAAACCAAGAAATGGTTGATACACAGAAAGAACCAATCTTAGAGGGTTAGCAGAGAGAAGAATAAAGTGATAGGGGAACAAAAAAAATTAAAAATTCTTTGCAAAGATATAAAAATAGATGATAGATATTATACACTTTTAAAAAATTACTTTATTTTATTATTTTTTTTGTGTGTGTACCATCAAATCAGATCTGGCTGGTACAGGAGGAAATGGCCCCTCCTTCCCCGGCAGAGAATCTGGTGGATTCGAACCATGTGCCTCTGGGTTTGCAGTGCAGCTTTCTTGTCACTAGGCCACCAGAGCTCCCCTAGATATTATACACATTTTTAAAAAGCAAAGAGTTTAAAAAATTTCCTTCACCTGAAGAGTTTAATCTAGAATATTTTGAAAACTTCTGGAATAACCAAATGTGAAAATAATATATATTTTTCTATTTTGTATGCAAAAATTACTCCCCCCCACCCCCAATCAGTTATTGTGGAAAGGCCTTAAGAATCACTCCATCTAATTTTTTTTGCCTGGCTCGTGAATCTTCAAGAAGGCTGTCAGCCATTCTGTCTGCATCCCAAACTAAATCATCCTGAGGATCTTTCCATTCAGCACATCCTAGCTACAATGTGTCTTCCCCAGGGCCAACTCACCTATTAACAAATTACAATCAAGTAGACAATCCGGGCTAATAAGCCACCAGTGATGCTTTCAGATTCTTTAGTGAGTTTGTAAAGATCCTTGCCTAAATTTGGAATGTCTTTAGTAATGCTGCGTAGTTCTGTTCTGGTCCAGGAAATCAAAGAAATCACCCAATTCTTTGAATTTCCTCTGGTACCACTCCAGACACTGCAGGATGACTCTTCTAGGACATTTCAGGAAAGGGCTTAGACTTTCTGACTTTGAATCTTTACCAGACTCTTCCCGGAAGACAAAAGTTCAGACAGAGCATTTCCTGCAGGATAGAGGAGAAGATACAGAGAAGAGGCTGCTGGCAGGGCTACAGGAGGAACTGCAGCAGGGGGTGATGCATGCACACTGAGGTCTGGCTTTCTAATTCTTAGTTGTTCTTAGTTAATTTAAAAATACAATTTTATATTCTGTTTAGGGAATTTTGGTGGCCTAGTCAGAAATGATGCTGCCAACCCAAAGGCACACAGTTTAAAACTCCCAGCCGCTCTGCAGAAGAAGGATGGGTAGTCTCCTCCTGTGTGATTTACAGCCTTTGGAAGATAATATGAGACTATTTTGACTCAGTGGCACAATAACAGCGTACCCTGCTCATCCAATTTGGAAACACAATTCCACAGAGAGGTTCTTTTACTTTATTAATACCATTTCCACTGCTGTTGAGTCAATTCTGACTCCTGGCCACCATATTCTACAGATGAGGAAGTTGAGGCACAGAGAAGTTAAGCAACGCCTCCCGCCTCACAGAGCCAGGGAGCAGAAGAGCTGAGAGCTGGACCCCAGCATTCCATCTGACCCTTTACTTTTCTCTAACCCTAGAGCACGCACCCTCCACTTTCCCTAAGACACAGATGCCAGATCCCACAGAGGAAGGAAGGAAGGAAGGAAGGAAGGAAGGAAGGAAGGAAGGA
>NW_006399926.1:3466339-3485897 GCF_000299155.1 Elephantulus edwardii
GAAGGAAGGAAGGAAGGAAGGAAGGAAGGAAGGAAGGAAGGAGAGGGAGGGAGGGAGGGAGGGAGGGAAGGAGAGAGAGAGAGAGAGAGATATGAAGGCAGCAGGAGAGCAACAAATGAAGTCGACAACAATGAATATAACTGGGCATACCTCACCTCCTGAAGGGCAATGCCTCTTATATGACTTCAGTGGGACTTGAAGAAAAAAATTTTCATTTCATGTTGTTTACAGAAGAGACACTTAGCATGGAAGGACCCAGAAAAACAAAGGAATACCACATATCTGTCACAAATTCCAAATCCATTGCCATTGAGCCAGTTCTGAAGCAGAGCAATCCAGTGGGGCAGAGTAGAACCGTCTGGAGGGTTTTCCCAGTTGTGAATCTCAGTGCAAGCAGACTGGCACTTCCTTCCCCCATAATGGGGTTCAAAGTGCTGAAGTTTCACGTTAGTAGCTGAGCACTTAAGTACAGTGCCACCAGGACCCTTGTGAATACAGTTTAAAGAACAATTAAGTAGAGATTCTTATTTTATTTAAAATAAAAGCAAATGAAGTTTCTTGAGGGCTAGAGCTGGTCTAGATTGGGAAACGTCCATTATCACAATGAAAACAGATATTCCACAAGACCACAAGACAGGGGACGCTCTTAACATTGTAGGATCAGGAACTAAAGGGTACAAAATTCATAACTGGCTGACAGACCATCAGGAGAGATCTAGATGGAGTAGGTAGAAGTGAGACTTTGGCAGCAGAAGGTCCCTAACACCTAAGTGGAGTCACGTGATTGGTCAAAGGCCATGCCATCCAGTTTATTGCAGGATGGTCCCAGAACAGCTGCCAAGAACAGTTTTTTCTGCTTACCTATGCTTTCTCAGTCACCTGTTTCTGGATGCCTATAGTAAAGACAATAACAGTGTGTCCACTACCCTTCAGAAACAAGCTGTTGCATCTTGCAACTATATGTCATTAAAGGAAAAAAACATCCTTGGGAATAGGTTAGATCCCTGCACAGGTGAGAACTCAGAGAAAAGGAATGTTGTCCTTGAGGTGACGGCCCAGGTTGGCATCAAAGTTAAAGTGACTGCCATTTGGACAAGCAGCTTTTCAAAAGAAATTCTCATTGTAAACCAAGTTGCTTTTAGAGAAAAATCATTAAATGGTCCAAGGGAATTATTATGTAGTGATAAAAAAGATCATATACCAGTATGTGGTGCTTAATGCAGACCATACATTCTGTGAAATAGGATGTTACATGACTTGGATGCTGTGCAAGCACCATATTGTATATATGTTGTTGTTGTGTACCACTGAATTAGAACCAACCCAGAGCTGACCCTCCAGTGGGTTTTCCACGGTAGCAAATCACCAGGGAGGAGATTGCTTGTCTTTCTCTCACAGAGTGGCTGGTGGATTAAAACTGCATACCTTTGTGTTGGCAGTACAATTCCTTACCACTAAGCCATCAGATCTGTGTGGATCATAACAAGTTGTGGCTGACATTGAGAAGAAAGGGAATTCCAGAGCACTTGATTGTGCTCTGCTTTTTGGAATAAAAATAAAATAAAATAAAATAAAAGCACTGCTTTTTGGAATAGGGAAGCCAGTGCGCCAGGGTTGTATTCTCTCTCCATACCTATTCAATCTGTATTCTGAGCAAATTATCCAAGAAACTGGACTCTATGAGGAAAAGTGTGGCATCAAGGTTGGAGGGAGACTCATCAATAATCTGCGTTATGCAGATGACACAATCTTGCTTGCTGAAAGTGAGGAGGACTTAAAGCATTTGTTTCAGAGAATCAAGGAATGCAGCCTATGGTATGGATTGCATCTCAATGTCAAGAAAACAAAGATTCTTACCACTGGACCTATAAGCAGTGTCATATGGATGGAGAGGAGACTGAAACTATCAACAGCTTCATCTTGCTTGGATCCACAGTTAACACCCTTGGTACTAGCAGTCAGGAAGTAAGGAGACACATTGCACTGCAGAAATCTGCAGTTAGGGACCTTTCTAAATTATTGGAATGTAATGATGTCACATTGAGGACTAAGGTACATAAGGGACCTCTCCAAAGTATTGAGGGGTAATGATGTCAGTCTGAGGACTATAGTGCATCTGATTTAGCCTTTCCAATTATTTGCTATGCATCTGAGAGATGGACAATGAATAAGGATGACAGAAGAAGAATTGATGCCTTTGAGCTGTGGTGTTGGAGAAGAGCACTAAACATCCCATGGGTCACCAACAGATATGTCTTGGAGAGGGTGTAGCCGGAGTGCTCTTTGGAGGCAAGATCAGGTTTTGCCTCACATTCTTTGGGCATGTTGCTAGGAGGGGCTATTCCTTGGAGAAGGACATGTTACTGGGAAGGGTGGAGGGTTGGAAAGGGAGGGGAAGACCCTCAATCAGGTAGGTTGACACGGTGACTGCTGCAATAAGCTCTTATGTGTCAGGAAGTGTGAGGATGGCGCAGGGTAGATCAGGGTTCAGATCTTTTGTTCATAGGGTCGCTATGAGTTGTACTTAACTTGATGGCTCTTAACATTAACAGCAAGCCATCAGAACAGGGTAAATGTTTTGCGAGGGCATAATTAAATGTTCTGAAATTCTCATTCTTCTCCATTTTAGCCATAATAGTTATGATCCATATAGTCAAATGCCTTTGCATAGTTAATAAAGCACTAATAGACATGCTGCTGGTATTCTTTGCTTTCAGCCAGGATCATATGCTACTTGATGGCACCTCACAACAACAGTAACACAACAGGCCATCAGAGCTCAAATAAGTATGTTTGTATTTATTCAGTACACTCATTTACTGCCATCCTGTTGATTTCGACTAATAGCAACTCTCTATTGGATTCTTGAGGTTGTAAGTCTCAACAGAAGGAGACTGCCCACTTTTTAAACTCTGTGCCAATGGTGGAGTCAAACTGTCAGAGATGTGCAGCTTTTTGTGTCTCAGGGCAGCATGCTACAGACTCGCCGCCAGAGCTCCTGATTCAATGCCTATGTTTCAAAAGAACCCCATCGCAAACTGCTCTGGCCCTCCTTAGCACTTAAACTCTTGGCTTGGCAAACTTGCACTTGAAATCAGCTGCCTTTGGGTGTGCAAGATGCTCTCTGAGCAGTCTCCAGGGACCTGACTGGGGTTAGAAGTCCTGAGGTGTGAGGTAGCTGGGCTCAGCATCTCCCCAAAGGCACTAAACCATGGAGTGCTTGGGCTGGATGCTCACCGGGAAACTGGAGGCACCACAGTAGCTGTGGCTTGGCTTCCACTGCAACTCAAGGACGCCTAGCTAAGCCACCAGGTCCCTGCAACTTTGGGGGCCAAAAAGGTGGTGGTGAAGTGTCACAAACTCAATACCAGCTGGACTCCTGATGCCCTTCTTCCACACCCCATGGCACGTATGAACATATGTGTGATTGGGTGTTACCTGAAGGGACACCATGCAGTGGTGTATATTTTATATATATATATATAATAACATACCTGTATATTGAAATAAATCATTTCTGCAAAAGAGTGAAAGAAAGAAAACCTAGAGATTCACCCCACTCCCCTCATTGCTGGTGAGTAGGAACCAACTCATAGCTGACTCTCCAACAGGTTTTTGGAGGCTGTAAATCACAGGAGAGGAAAGTGCCTATCTTCCTCCTATGAGACAGCTGGTGGATTTGAACTGTCTGCCTTCTGGTTAGCAGCTAGACTATCAGAGCTCCCTTTATGTTATAATTAACTGATAAATATTGAAATGTGTAGCCTATAAACAAATAAGACATCTTTTTGATCATTCATGAAGTACTTAAAAAATTGGTCGTCTTCTTGGTTACACATTTCAAAACATCACAAAGCTGTTTAGACTACAATCTCTGACCAAAGGACAAAAAAACCCTTCAATTGTAAGGAAAACAGAGACAATGTTACATCCTACTTTAATGAGTCCTAAAAGACAGAGGTCTTAAAAGTTTCCAAGTGATCATCTAAATGACAGCTATTGATATTTTTCTGTTTGGAACCAAGAGTAAAGAAAATGAAACACTGAAGGAAATAAGTAGTCCAGAGGACTAACAAGAACCACAGCTCCTAGAAGAATGAGATAGTGTCTGGATCCCAACACCAGCAGCTCTGATCACAATAGAAATAATAGAGTAGGAGGGGAAAAGGTAGAATAAAATTCAAATTAAAAAAAAATTAGACTTACTGGTTTGATAAACTCTTGAGACTGTGGCACTTAGATACCCACCAAAGCTGGACTTAAACCCATTCCCGGAGTCCACAATGCTGTTGTTAGATGTCATCTTGCTTACAGGTGGTCGTAAGAGATGCATTTTCTACTTCTGAGCCTGCTCAGTGGAAGCCTGGTGGGATGGCAAAACTGACCAATTATCAAGTTCCTAGTCTTCACTCCTTGTTTCCATATTTCCACCCCAAAGGTGTCATTTAGCTTCTTTACATTTTTTAGCAAGTTATCCAGTTTCCTTGCTAGGCCACCACCACCTTACATCTGCATACTCCTACCAAGGCTAGGATTTTGAAGCTCTGTCTCACATACTTTGGGCATGTGGCCAGGAGGGACCAGTCCTTGGAGAAGGACATCATGCTTGGAAGGATGGAGGGACAGCGCAGGAGGGGAAGACCCTGAATGAGATGGACTGACTCAATAACTGGAGTTTTGGGAGCAGGTGTATTGGAGATTATGAGATTGGCTCAGTATAGGACAGGCTCAGAGCTATTGTCCATAGGGTCACAATGAGTTGTAAGTGACTCGAAAGCACATAAAAATCACAAGGTCATGTGGTGAGAGTTACGAAGCTATATTGTTAAATCCACTACAGCACACTGAGGTTGAAAATCTTAACCAGGGTCAGTGTGCTGATATTTCTCCCACAGAGCCACTGGTGGGTTTGAACTGCTGATCTTCTGGTTCGCAGGACCGCTAGTATTCATCTGTTACAATAAATATAACATGATACACACACATATACAAAATAAAGATAACATTATATGTTATACACATATATAAATTCAGGGTGATCAAAGTTTTCTTTAGGTGAAAAATACCTTTGAAGTTTTTCATTATTAAAAAAATTAAGACTTGAATCAAGTTAACCAAGTACTAAATTAAAGACAAAACCCAACAAACTTCAGGGAAGCAAATGAAGTTTGCAACAAAGACAGAGGCAAGGATTGATGAATTTCAAAACAGAGAAATTGGCTTTATAAAGCTAAAAACCCCCCAACTTCTAAGAAAATAAATCATGAAAAAAGTTATATAACATAAAATCTAAAAATTTAAGAGGGCAGTGCTAGTGTTTGAGAGTGTGTTTTAATGAGAAAAGCTAAACTTTTTGAAAGTCGAAGGGGGACTTTGCCAACTGGGTATTAAAACATTATAAAACTAAGAGTAATTAAGTTCATGAGGCCTCACTGCAGAATTGACTCACAGATCAATGAAACCTAATGGAAAAACCTTGAAATAAACCCTTGTATGTAAGAGCCTAATATATGAGAAAGAAAACCAATTAGGAAGCAATAGATTATTCAATAAATGTTCATGGGGAAATTGAATGCTTGGATTCCAACATTTGGATGAAAAGAAACTGTCAGGCACCAATATAAATTCCAGGTGGATGAAAGAGTGGGATGGAGAACAAGAGACCATGTGCAAGAGCTCAGAAAAAGCAAGTGAATGTTTAATCAGGCCTAGGGTGGTTTAAAAATCAAGAAGCGTGTGTGTCAGGGTGTACCCTTTCTCCGCACCTAGTCAGTCTGTATGCTGAGTAAATAATTTGTGAACCCAGACTCTGTGAAGAATAATGTAGCAATAGGATCAGAGGAAGACTCATTAACAACCGGCATTATGCAGATGAGATAATCTTGCTTGCGGAAAGTGAGGGGGACCTGAAGCACTTGTTGCAGAAGATCAAAGAATACAGCCTTCAATATGGATTGCATCTTAACAATCTAGAAAACAAAGGTCCTTACCAGTGGGCAACACCATGATGGAGAAAGAATTGAAACTGTTAATGATTTCATCTTGCTTGGATCCACAATCAACAAACACCCTTAGCACCAGCAGTCAGAGGATATAAGGTATTATATAATGTATGTATTGCTTTGGGCAAATCTACTACTAACAGGGACCTCTCCAAAAATACAGAAGAGTGATGATGTCAGTTTGAATATTAAGATGTGCCTAATTCAGGCCATGGTCTTTTAAATTACTTACTATGCTGCCGAGAACTGGACAGTGAATAAGGGTGACAGGAGAAGAGTTGATTCCTTTGAATTGTGGCATTGGAGAAGAGTCCGGAATATCTCACGGATTGCAAAAAAAAAAAAACCACACAGGTATATCTTGGAAGAGGTGCACCTGGAGGGCTCCTTGGAGGCAGGGATAATAAATTTTTGTCTCTCATACATTGGACATACTGCTAGAAGGGACTATTCCTTGGAAAAGGATATCATGCTTGGAAGGTCAACAAAAGAGAAGACGACCCCCATTGAGATGGACTGACACAGTAACTGCAGCAATGGGCTCAAGAGTATCAGAGATGGTGAGGATGGCACAGGACAGGACAGCATTCAAATATGTTGTTATAGGGTCATCGTGGTTCATACTCAGCAGCACCTAACAACAGCAATAGGGACAGGTTAGGTTTGGATGTGTTTCATGGGCAGTGTGGACCTAGCATTCATAAGGGTATCGATAAGGGAAGACAGGTTGCTGGCCTGAGTAGCAAGGAATTCTGAGGACCCCTGATTGGTTGACTTAGCCCATAGGAGAGGCTAAGGCTGAGTGAACAGGGTGGAAAAGGATTGTTAAGCATAAACATTCTAGAAGAGAAGAAACAAAAAAAAGTCTTAAATGTTTGGTTATGTAACATGTTAAGTGTTCTGTCCTTCAGAAAAAAATCTTATTTAAAAATCTTAATGTAAGAAAAATATTTGCAGTACACGTGACTAGGAATTTATATGCCTTTTGTACAAAGTTCTCTTAGAAACCAATAAGCAAAACTCATTTCCTTGGTAGAAAAATAGCCTAAAAATAGAACAATAACTACAAAGGGAGAAATATTAAAAAAAAAGTCAATAATATTAAACACACACACACACACACACACACACACACACACACACACACACACACATATTATGCCTCACCAGTCAAAGAACTATGGATTAAAACTGCAAGAATAGGGTTGGGTTGGTTTTTTTTTAAACCTCTGGATTGACAAAAAGGTAATTCAATGCAGAAGGAAGTTGTTTTATTGTTGTTGGTGGGCATGGCCAGGTGATTTCTCTCAGATGTTTGATAACAGCAAGGCTTGTTAACTCAGTGTTACAGGGAGTGTTGAACAGTGTGCCACAGGACCTTTTACAAGTTTGTAACTTTTAATGGTGTAATTCTTCTTCAGAAACCCTTCTAATAGAATAATCAATGTATGTCAAGATTATTCAATGTCAGGTAATTTATCATAGCAAAGAATCAGAAACCTAGCAGATGAGCTAGGTTTAAATGATTAAATAAATGATGGCCTACTCATAGGATGAGCTATTGGGGGCAGTTGGGGGGGAAATGCCGGACTAGTCAGAGGCAATTCCGACTCATAATGACCATGTAGGATAGAGTAGAACAGCTTTATAAGGTTTTCGCGGCTGTAGAACTCTCCCACAGAATGACTGATGGCTTCGAATCACACTGCTATACTTAATCCGCGGTGACCCCAGGCTCCTTGAGTTATTGGGCAACAATTAAAAGAAATACTAAAACCAAGCTTTTGTACAATAGGGAAAGAGTCATAATATAATGTTTGAAAAACGAGCATACAAAGTAATGTTTAGAGTCTTGTGTTGTTGTTATGTGCCGTTGAGTAAACTTCAAGTTATAGCAACCCTGTGAACAGTAGCCCTGAGCCCTGTTTTATCTTGAGCCAATTTCACTGTCTCCGGCACACCATCCCCTATCACCACAGTCACTGTGTCGGTTCATCTCATCTGGGGTCTTCCTCTCCTGCACGTATTGCCTTTATATGGAAAATCAGATAAATACTAATTTGTCTGTCTCTGCTCCCCATTACACTTTACTGTATTTTCAGAGGGGCTCTGGTGGTGTAGTCCACGGACACTCATGCTGCTAACCCACAGTTCACACATCTCTGGTGGTTGGAATCCACCAGCTACTCTGTGAAAGAAAGATGGACAATTCCTTCCTATTCAGTTTCCAGCCTCAGAGACTGACTGGAGGATCATCTATGAGTTGATTCAATAACTCAACAGAAAGCACCTTGTCTTTGTGGTAAGAAGTTGTGCTGCCACCCCAAAGACGGAGTTCAAATCCACCAGCTGCTCTACTGGAAAAGGATGGACAATCTCCTGTACCATTTACAGCCTCTGAAAACCCATTAGAGAGTCAGCTGTGGGTTCGTTCTGACTCCATGGTACATTGTTATTTTGTTGTTGTGTGCTGTTGAGTCACTTGTGACTCACAGCCACCCTATGTACAACTGCTCTGAACCCTGCTCTTTCTTTAGCCAATTTCATTGTTTCTGACCACCTACCCCCATTACCCAGATACTGTGTGAGTCCATCTCATTGAAGATCTTCCTCTCCTGCGCTGTACCTCCACTCTACAGAGCATGATGTCCTCCAACGACTGGTTCCTCCTGGCCTTGTGTCCAAATTATGTGAGATGGAGATTCAAAATCCTTGTTTCCAATGAACAGCCTGGTTTCACCCTCTCCAGCATAGACCTATTTGTTCTCTTAGCAGCCATGGTATAGTCAATGCTCTTCTCCAACCTCCACAACTCAAAGGGATCGAGTCTTCTGTCAGTCATCCTTAGTCATTTGTCCAGCTCTCTGATGCATAGCAAGTAATTGCTAAGACCATGACCTGTGAATCGGGAACATCTTAGTCTCTAGACCGACTTCATTGTTTTTGGTGCTCTGGAGAGGTCCCGAACAGCAAATTCTCCCAATGCAATTCATCTTTTCATTTCCTGGCTGCTAGTACCAAAGTGTTGATTTGTGGAGCCAAGCAAGCTGAAGCTGTTAACAATCTCAATCTCTTCTCCATCTATCATGGTGCTGCCAATTGGTCCAGTGGTGAGAATCTTTGTTTTTTTGATGTTGATCTTCAATCCATATTGAAGGCTTTAGTCCTTGACCTTCTGTAGCAAATGCTTCAGCTTCTCCTCAGTTTCAGCAAGCAGGATTGTGTCATCTGCACACCACAGTTTGTTGAAGAGTCTACCTTCAATTCTGATGCTATAGTCCTTCTCACAGAGCCCAGTCCCCTGGATGATCGATTCCACATATAGATTGAAAAGATATGGAGGTAGGATATGTCCCTGGTGTATACCTTTCCTGATTTTGAACTATGCAGTGTTTCCTTGCTCTGTTCTGACCACTGCCTCCTGTCCAAGTATAAATTTCTCATAAGCACCTGCAAGTGTTCTGGGATTCCTGTTCTTCTTAGAGTCAGCCACAGTTTGTTGTGATCCAGACAGACAAATGCCTTTGCATATTCAATGAAACACAGGTAGACATTCCTCTGGTCCTCCTTGATTTCAACAAAATATCCATATAACATTAGCTGTAATGTGGCTAGTACGGGCCTCTTCTAAACTCAGCCTGCACATCTGGAAGTTCTCTGCGGATGTGCTGTTCCAGTGACTTTTGGATAAATTTCAGCCCATCTTGCTGGCATGTGATATTAATGATATTGTTTGATAATTTCCACACTCTGTTGGGTCACCTTTTTTTTTTTGGAATGGGAACAAATATGAACCTCTTTAGTCAGTCAGGTGATTGTCCTCCAGATTTCTTGGCACAATCTGGTGAGCACATCCAGGCCAGCATCTGTTGAAATCTGTCAGTTGGTATGCTGTCAATTTCTGGGGCCTTGTTTTTCACCAATTCCTTTACAGCAGCTTGAACTTCTTCCTTCATCACCGTAGGCTCTTGATTATATGTTGTTTCAGGGAATTCTTCTGTGTCAGCCAATTCTTTTTGATATAGTGACTCTGTGTACTCCTTCCATCTTCTTTTGATGCTTCCTGGGTCATTCAACATTCTGCCTACAGCATCCGTAAGTATTGCAACTTGAAGCTTGAATTTGTTCTTCATTTCCTTCCTGGTACATAGCAAACAAAAAATAGTAAGAATATCTCCCTCCTTCCTTTTCTCCCTCACTTTTCTTCTTACACACACCCCTCAACACAGAGGCATACCTCCTTTCATTGTATTTTCTTCATTACACTTAGTGCATTCAGCTGCCCTCCAGGTTTACAGTTTTGTGCTGGACAGCCACTGTGAGTTAGAATGACTACACAGCATTGGCTTGGATTTTTTTTTATTTTGATGCCTCACTTAGAGCTCCTCATGGGCTGCACGATGTTTATGGGAGGTGTTATAGGTGAGGTGTGACCCAAAATGGGACTTCATTAGCTATTTAACACCTCTTTGAATGGGCTGACCAAGGCCATGGGACCCAGCCCTGATGCAGGAGGGCATCGTCTGGTTCAGAGAAATGTGCACGCCCCCTGTGCATGCACCCAGGAAAGTCCTTGGCCAAGGCCTGCGAGAGGCAGGTACAGGGGTGGAGCCTAGGCTCCATCCGCTAGGGGGCGCAGGGTTGGAGGAGCAAGGTCGGGGCGGCTGGCTGGGTGGGGTCTCCACCTGGAGGGACCGGAGGCAGGGATAGCAGGGGTGCACTTGCCATGCATTGCGGGGCTCAGGTTCAATGCTGACCTGGTGCGGGCTCCGTGGACAACCCGGGGTGACTCCAGAGCTGTGTCATAGGCTCCAGGACCCCTTTTCATTCCTGGCTCTAGTAGAATTTCTACTGATTTTGTATTCACATTTTACATTCTGCACCCCACTAAATCCGTCAACCTTTATTCCTTTACCCACAGGAGTGGAGTCCACTCCAACCCATAGTGACCCTATAGGACAGAGCAGATTGCCCACGGGGCTTCAAAGGTTGTAAATCTTTAAGAAAACAGACAGCCATGTCTTTCTCTCACAGGGCAGATAGCAGTCCAATGCTTAACCGACTGCACCACCAGATTTCCTTTACAACCCACTGGTCTCCTTCCATCAATCTCACATCCCATGATTCGTTCCTCTTTTGTTTCCAGTCTTTTGTGCACTTTAACGTTTGTGGGGTTTGACACGTAAACATGGAAACTGCTCATTTGTGACTGCTTTTTTCATATTATTACTATTAATTTGAAATTATAATACTATTATAGGGAGCTCTGGTGACTTGGTGGCAAAAAGTTGAGCTGCCAACCCAAAGGAATACGGTTCAAATCTACCGGTTATGGGGAAAAGATGGGCAATCTCCTTCAATGCAAAAGACTGCTGGAAGGTTAGCTGTGAGTCAGTTTTGACTCTTGGTATGTAACAACAGCAACAATATGGTATTGGAAGCAACTCCTAGCTGACCTTCCAGAAAGTTTTCAGAGACAGTAATTCACACAGAAAGTGATTGCTCATCTTTCTTCTGTGGAACAGTAAGTGGATTCAAACTGTGGGCCTTTGGGTTGACAGCACAGCTCCTTACAGCTAAGGACAGTCAAGAAATGGAAAAATAAGGGAATTTTAAAAAATTAAATTGGTATTCAGAGGCACTAAATTTGAGACAGCGTGAGCTCATCATCTGTTGAGAAGTCCTTCTCTTCCTCCTGTGGAGTCAATTTGAGACCGACTCTTAAATCACCCTCCAACAGATTTCCGGGGCTGTAAATCCCCTGGGAGGAGATTGTCCATCTTTTTCCTGTGGCCTGGATGGTGGATTTGAACTCACAAAGAGCTATGACCTTGGGGTTAGCAGGGCAACTCCCTACTTGTAAGGCCATGAGAGCTCCCTACTAAACCCTCCATTTTCTTCCAGTCTTTGTTGGGAAATGACAAGCTTTATGCCTTCAGGATTTTTTTTCCCCCTCAGGGAGACCCACTAAAGTACAGGGTCTTTTTTTCTAGCTGACTAAGATCCACCCTGTCTCTGGTGAGGTTCCCAGAGAAAATCAAACCTGACAGAAAAGGCCTGGACTGTCCATCTTCCCAATTCTCCAAAGGAGGATAATGAGGAGTATCAGTACACACGCTGCTGCTTACAATGGGTACTTATTGCATCGGGCAGAATTCCCTGCTCGTGGGGCTGGCTGTGGACCCTGAGTGGCCAAAACAGTTTGCTCTCAGCTACTAACTGGAAGTTTGGCCATTGAATCCACCAAGTGGCACCACAGAGGAAAAATCTGACAGTCTGTTTTAGTAAAGGCTCTAGCCAAGAAAACCCCATAGGGTGGTTCTGCTCTGTAATGAGGGGTTGCTATAAGTCTGGATCGATCCCACTGGTTTAGTTTTCTGGGTTTTGGTTGGTGAAGGGCTGCATTACTGAAAGGAGGCAGAGCCAGAAATCTTAAAAGGGTGTGGATCCTTGGAGGGGGCTGAATCAAGGATAGGGAGGAGTTCCTGTAGACCACTAGCCACATCTATTTGTGGGCCAACATTAGTCAAGACAGGATATCCATATTCTTTTCTATTTCTCAGCTCTGTGGTTGTTTTGTTTGTCCTTGGTGATGCCATGGTACCCCATTTCCGGCCCAGGCACCAGCCATCAAGTGTTTGGAGCCTCGGCCCCACTGTTGTTGTTGTAGGTGTCTCTGAGTGGCGTACGGCTCATTGCATGAACAACAGAGCCAAATGCTGTCCTATCCTGTGCTGTCTTTACCATCTCTGATACACTTGAGCCCGTTGCTGCACTACCATGTCAATCCATGTCACCAAGCCCCACTAGGAGTAGACTTACCTTGCAGGGGTGGAGGTGGTATAGGCCCTGTGGGGTGCTCCCACTGTCTAGTTTAGCCACTTGCCTTTCCTGCCAGGACAACACTGCCCCCTAGGCTAGAGTGGAACACTGCACCGAGAGCCTCCCTGCTGGAGGATTTTTTCCCCCTTCTTTTCTTTTGTGTGATTTTTGGAAACTTCCGCCTGAGCATCCTAGAGATGCTAAGCTGATAGAGAACGTGAGTAAAAAGTCTCTACTATTATCCTCTCCACTGGGTTTCTGAACCTGTAAATTGCAGGGGAGGCTGTCACCTCATTTTATATGTCACCTCAGAGTTGCTGGTAGATTAGAATTGCCAGAGAGGCATGCCTTCGGGCCAGCTCTGCAACTCCCTGCAGACTGCAGACCAGCCTCCCCAGAGCTCTCTAAGTGAGAGTCTGCTGTACATGTACTTCCTTGAGTCCATCCATCCCCCTCTGCCTAGACCTCTACCCCAGCTCTGTGCTTGCCTAGGGAGCAACCACAGTGGGCCTGGCAGCCCATCAGTCCTCACATACCTGGCCATTTTGTTCTTCCAACAGAATCCTAGGAGCAACCTGCCAAAAAGCCCTTGTAGATGCATCCAGCTGAACCCAGATGGGCACTGACACACTGACCCACAGAGAGGAGGGCACAGAGCCTAAGGGGGAAAGGCCTCAGCACAGAACAGCAGGGTCAGTATGGAGGCCAAGTCCCATTAGGGAAAGACAGTCTGAACACTGGGGTTCAAACAGCAGATTTTGCTCCTGGTTCTGTCATGGGCCTGGCCTTACACATGCACTTCTCTGGCCTAGAGCTGTGTAGTTTCTCTTAAACACCCTCTGGGATGGGGAACTTACTACTTTGAAAGACAATTGAACCCATTTGCATATAGCCCTGACTTTCTAATAGTTAAAATTGAAAGCCTTTAAAAAAACTTTTAAAAGTTTTCCATTTTTGGTTGTAACTGCTTTCTGTGTCCACATAAAAGAGCTTCAGACATCATAAGCTAGTAGTTAAACCACAGGCATCCAGGCAGAAGTGGGCCAGGGCCTGTCTTATGCTCCTGAGCAAGCTAGCCTTAGTGTCCAGTGAAGCAAGATGGCATGCCTTGTTCCACTAAAGACCTAAGTATTCCAGGGTAGGTTTCATCCTCTCAGTGGTCTCAAATCCTTTCACTCACTGCTCACAGTCTCCATTGGCCTGCTCACCTCCCTCTCTTCTCATAAATGTCCCCACAAAACGGGGGGCCCAGACTAAACATAGTGTCCCCAGTGGTGGTGGGGTTGTGTGCCAAGTCAGTACCGACTCACAGCTGATCCTCCAGCGAGTTTTCAGAGACTGTCAATGGCACGGGAGGAGATGGCACGTTTTTTTTCCACAGAGCAGTAAGTGAATTCAAACCACCTGCCTTTGGCTTGGTAGCACAACTCCTTACCACTAGGCCACCAGAGCTCCCTGTCCTAAGTGTTAAGCAACCCCTGTTTTCAGTACATCTTCTCCTTTTAACGCAACCACAGACTAGCTGTAGGAAGGATGAGGGCTTCCAGAATAGATGCAATGGCCTAGGAATTAGGAAGCAAGACTGTGGAACATCTATTTGATTTAGCACTCCTGACAGCCTCATTCTGGAGCCCTGTGCTGTGTTATTAACGTCCCCTCAGCACGGTTGCAAAGGTCCTAAAGAGAGCTCTGCAGGGAATGATGGGCCATCCATGACGGCCCAGGGCAGCAGCCACAGCAGAGTGAAGACCAGAAGGTGGTGCTGCCATGAGGGCAAAACTCTGTCAAGAGACTGTGGGGGCCATTGCTCTCTGCCGTAGTTTTCTTGCTGATAAAAGCTGTGGTTTATAAGGCTTTCTAAATATATAAATATATCTTATTTAGCTATTTATGGCTGGTAAAGCTCTCTACATCCATAAATATAGCTCTTTAAACAGGGCTCTTCAGAGCACCAGTGCTGCTTTCTGGACCCACCACAGTCTGGTCTCCCACTAGTTCCTTTCCTCCATCAGATCTGCATCTTTTAACCAGAGGCTCTCTGTCCCCTGCCCCCTGCCACAGCTCGCACATCCCCTGGTGAACGGGGCGTGCTCACTTTTCTCTCAACAGCGGGGAGGGGCTCCTCCCAGGTGAAGATGCTGGGCTGTGCCTCTCCCCTGGGCCATGATGCTCTGTTCTAAATGTCTCACTAAGTAACAATAATGGTACTGAGAGTTCCTGAGCTCTGCTCTTCACCAGGCACTGTGCTAGGAGCTAAGTATACCCGAGAGAGCAAAAGATGCATGATTTTTACCCCTTAGGAGGCTTATAATCAACAGGGAAGACATAACAAACAAATATAGAATCAGATACATAATTTAATATCTCACTGAAGAAAGGGGAAAAGCAAGGTTGTGATAATTTTTTTTAAAAAAAGTAATGGAGTTGGCAAATGGGACCTGCCTGGAATGACCCTTTGGAGAGATGCCCTTTCAGCAGAGACCTGAAGGACAGGAAGAAAGGATTCATTCAGAGACCAAAGGGGTGCATTTTGCCTCCAGGTGGCAAAGAGCTTGATGTGTGGAGTTACTGGAAGGAGTGTGGACTGGGTGGGCCGTGTGAGAGTAGCAAGGCCTGAGCGAGAGGCAGGGTACAGGCCCGGAGTACGTGCTGTGGGCCATGGGGAGGGTTGGAAGCTTTGTCCTGACTGCAGTGGAAATCTCTGAAGGGTTTTAAAGAAGAGGGTTATACAATCTCGTTCATTCTAAGAATATCTCTGTGATTCCTTTGTGGATAATAGATTAGAGAAGGACAAGATAGCTATGATGAGGACAAGTAAGGCCATTCCAGCAGGCCAGGCAGCAATGAGAGTGGATTGGGTGGGGAGGGGGGCAGACAGAGTTCTTGGATGCCTTTTGTGTATCAGACTCAGGTCTTAGAGGCCTGCTCTCATGCATTGATGTTCCACGCACCCTGATCTAAAGTCCTCTGAAACTTCCTTTGTATCTCTGTTTTCACTTTCTTTTTCTTGGGAACGAACTTTATCAATTAGAATTCATTTCTGGCTTCAAGGAACACAAAATCCAAAACAGGAGAGGGAGCTCTGATGGCCTTGTGGTAATAAGCTGCACTGCAATCCCAAAGGCATGTGGTTCAACTCCACCAGATGCTCCACAGGAGAAGGATGGGCAGTCTCCTCCTTTGTGAATGACTGTTTCTGAAAACCCACTGGAGGGTCAACTATGAGTTAGTTCTGACTCAATGGCAAAACAACAATAACAGCAACCAGAATAGAGTTTATATCTTCCGCTTGTTAAAAAAACACAACCAAAAACCAGGAAAATAATTCAAACTTGGAAAAGACCAGTCCAAAACGAACATGGTTCTTGGAGACATCAGGACTTCAGACTCCTTCCTCCTTGTTTCCCTGTATATTTGGTACAAGACTTCTTTCTGATTGTTCAAGAGAGCTGCCATCTCATCTCAGCAAGAAGGGGAAAAGGATAAAATAAAGTGTGCATTTTCTCTTTAAGGACTTTCCTGGAAGTCACACAGAATATTGATCTCTAACCATTCATGAAATTGGAAAATGTCGTTTTTATTATTACTAACATGTGTTCAGCTAAAATTCCTAGATTCTCTGACGAGGGGGAGAAGGAATATTGGGTCATATATTTTTCTCTTAGGCATCAGATCATTCACCCTCTTTGTGCCCAGGCCCTCTCCCTGTTCAGCCATCAGTGGTTCTTGTTCTGTCTTGTCCCTCAGTTTCACCTCTTGATGCTACCTTCTTGACACAGTGCCCTCTCCACTTATGCTGAATTATAGAGGAATGCCTCTGGGTTCCAATTTTATGCTACTGTTGGTAGGTGTCATTGCATTGATTCAGAGTCATAGTGACCTGAACAAAAATACCTGAAATTCACACAACAGAACAAAATTCTGCCTAATCCCGCACTCTCATCACCATTGCTCCTGTTTGAGCCCATTGTTGCAATCACTGTGCCCGTCCATCTTGTTGGGGACCTTCCTCTTTCTCACCAACCCTCTGCCTTTTCAAGCATGATGTCCTTCTCCAGGGACTGGCCCTTTCTGATAACATGCCCAAGCCCTGTGAGATGAAGTCTCAGACTCTCTTCCGAGAAGCATTCTGACTGAACTTCTGTCCAGGGCAGATTTTTGATCATTCTTCCAGCAGGCTATGCTGCATTCATTGTGCATCTTTAGAATCCACAGGAGATGAATGAAGGCACCATAGGTTGGAGCTCACCCTCCAGATAAGTTCTGTTACTCCTTTAAAGACTGTCAGTTACTCTCTATAGACAATGAAGTCCACAGTCTTTAATTTAGTGTCTAAGGTTTGTCCCAATCAGCCCATGATAGTCCAGTCGGTTCAATTCTAGTGGCATTAGCAGTGACTGTAATACTTACCGTGAGTGGACAGCCATGGCCTCCGGCCTATGCACAGTGGAACACGTCGCTGCCCTGGACCGTGTTGTTCTTTGGCTGTGAACTGGACTGCTGTCATCCACAAGATTCCCCATGATCACCAGGCTTTTCTGTCTAGTTCATCTTAGTTTAGAAGCTTATGTTTGGCATCATAACAATACACAAGCCTCCACTGACAGATGGGTGGTGACTGCGCACGACGTGTGTGACCAGTAATTGAAGCTGTGGCTCTGGTGACCTAGTGGCAGAAAGCTGCACTGCAACCCTACCGGTTTGAGGCCACCCGCTGCTCCGTGGGAGAAGGATGGGCAGTCTCCTCCCAGTGATGAACTGCCCCCGAAAACCTGGTGGAGGGTTAGCTATGGGCTGGTTCCAACTCACTGGTACACAACAACAGCAACACCAATTCCTACATGGAAGACAGGAATTTTTTTTTATGATCTCTCACATTTGACATTTACACTATGTTGTTTCTTGTTACGTACTGTCTAGTCCAAACTGACTCGTAGCTGACCCTCAGCAGGTCTTCAGAGCCTGTAACTAGCACGAGAGGCAATTGCCCATTTTCTGTCTTGGAGGAGCAGGTCGGTTTGGATCGCCGGCTTTTAGATTGGAGGTGTAACTCTTTCCCTACTGGGGCTCCACAGCTCCCTGATATAGTCCTTATAGAGTGGAAAGCACGTGTGCCTGGAAGCTGGTACCTCAGAAACCTGGGCTCATGGCTTACCTTGGTAACAGACCAGTTGTGTGACTTTGGGTGAGTTACTTCGTTATCAGTTGCTGTTGGCTTCAACTCATGGTGACTTTATGCTTAACAGGCCAGAATTATAAAACATAAACCTCTCTCTGCTTTCCCTTAGTGCCTTGAGCCTTGAGCAGAGCCCAGAGCCCCTGTTTGTGGGTTAGGGCCTGGTGGTTCAGTGAGGCGAAGGTGGTTGAGCCAGCCTTGGGCGGTGACTTGTACGGGCTGCGGAGCCTGGCAGTGCAGGATCCTGACTCCTGCTGCATGGGGTCCAGGGACAGTTGTTAAACTGGAGCTTCCTGCCCGGGAAGGTGGCTGCTGTTGTTATTGTTAGGTGCTGTGGAGACAAGTAGGACTCACAGTGACCCTATGAATGACAGATCTAAACCCTGTCCTATCCTGGGCCACCCTCATCATCTCTGACATCCTTGAGCCCATTGTGACAGTCCATCTGGTGGAGGGTCGCCCCTCTTTCCAGACCCCTCACCTTGAGACAAAAAGAGAAAGTATGCAAGTGGATTAAGTCCTTTCAGCTTGGGCTGTGAGGTCATTTTATAACTTGCTTGAGGGCATGTTGCTTGGTACCTGGGATGACTTTGTGACTGGAGGTAGGAAAACATGGGCATTTTGAGCAGAAGCCATTTCCTATTAGTGACAATGGGCAGAAATGACCCATTGTTTTTTTAATGCCATGATGTCAGCTTTTGGGTAAATTGGCATCTTGCTAGAATTTTTCTGAGAAAGTATTTGTCAGCATTAATGAGACAAAGTAAACATCTGTATTATCAGCTCACTGAGTTAAATGAATGTGTCTATAGTTAACTGTGTAGTAGCTTTATAATTATTTTGTCACGTTTAACAAGTGAAATTGTTCCCATTTAGTTACCAGTATCCTTAATTTGTTTTGTGCTTGTTTATAATTTGAAACTGTAGATTTCAGTTAGGGAATAAATGTGTCTTGAGGTTTTGCATTATTTTGGAAATTAGACTGTTCCCTCCTGAGGTTCCTGCCTCATCACGGCAGCTAAATCGAGCACAGTTCCAGGCCTGGTGGAGTCTGGGCTGGGCCTTTAACACCCAGTGAAGGGGAGGTCCAGGATGAGAAAGGGAGTCAACAAGAATGAAATACCAATTTCTTCCTGCCACATTGTGGTTTTCACTTGCTGTCAGCTTGATTCCAAGGTACCTCCACGTGTCTCAGACCCCACAGAGTTTTCAAGGTGTGAACTTTCAGAAGCAGCTCATCACCAGGCCTGCTTTCCACTCTTCTTCCAAACATGATTCCATTTTGCCCTCACAGTGACATTTTAAAATATTCTCTCAAGAGCTGAACAGAAGATTCCAAAAGGCAGCTCGGAATGACAAAGCAAAATACTACAGTGAAATGTGCGAGGACCTAGAGTCAGAAAATCAAAAGGGCCGAACTCGCTCAGCATTTCTTAAGCTCAAGGAATTGAGGAACAAATACAAACCTAGAGTTGCTGTAATCAAGGATGCTTTGGGCAGAATATTAAATGATCCAGGAAGTATTAAAAGAAGATGGAAGGAATATACTGAGTCATTA
>NW_006399926.1:3487447-3504296 GCF_000299155.1 Elephantulus edwardii
AACAACAACAACAACAACTCCATTTCACAGATGGAATAAACTGAGGCTAACAGCAGTTGAATGACTCATTGGAAGAGATTGCATAATTAACTTCCTCTTTCCTCAGTAGATAGTGATTCTGTAAGATAGTGGGTACTAGAGCATTCAGCCCTTGTGGGACGTTAATAATGACTTGTTGGATGAATAAAAGGTGCCATATCCACCAGTGGCTCCGAGGGAGAAAGATGAGCAATTTCCTCCTGTGCAAATGACAGCCTCGGAAACCTACTGGAGGTTCAGTTGTGAGTCTGTTCCAACTCAGTAGCGGTAAGTGAATGAGAGATATAGTTCGTGGTACTTAGATGAGTTATTGTATGGTTGACACATCTCTCCTCTGATGTCTAGCACTCTGTGAGGTTGGGAGAGCGGGAGCTATTTCCCCACTTAAGACATTAGGAAACAGAGGCTTCATGATGTAAGTGAGCTGGGACACCCCCAGCACACCTGTGTGAGCCTCTGAACCCCTCCTGTGTCCTTGGCAGCTGGACATGGCCATCAGCCTGGGTTTCCTCCCGAGCCGCCCAGCTCTAGACATTCCAGAGCCCAGGATCAGTCAGGACAACAAGCAAATGCACCTGTACTTGGAGGAGTGGGTGATAATGACACGGCAGTGGGCATCTTCGTTTTAGAGTGTAGTCGTGTTTTCTGCCAAGTCTGTGGAGAATTGTGTTGTTGCTTGAGGAGTATTTGATGAAACCAGTCAGAGAAAAAGCAGAAGCCATCAGATAAGTGTTTACCTAAGGATTCACCACCGTCACCATCTTCCTTTTCACAGCACCATCTCTAATCATGACTGAAATGACCAAAAAATTAAATCAAAACCTTGGGAGGACTTAACACTCATGGGACCTGTCTTCATGTCTCCTCTCTGTCTCTTGAATTTCAGCAAGTTGGTTTTCCCACCCCATCTGCCCCTTCTGGCACCTTCCACACTGTCTGAGCTTTCAGTTTACTCCCCAGGCGTGCTCAGCTCCAGCATTTTCCCTCCTGACGCTTCCCCATTGTTCCCAGGCAGTCTCCTCTTATCTGCCAGTTTCTAGTCCTAGGAAGTGTCAGAGGTGGGTTGTAGTTTTCAGACGGCGTTTTGTTGCCTGGCAACATGTAATAGGCATCTTCTGTGGGGGATGCTTCCTCTGAAAGGCTGGGAATTCTGGGATAAAGGTATCTTCAGTGTGCCTCTCCTGGATCCAGGGAAGGAACACGGAGGAAAGAGAAATTCCAAGAGAGAGTTAGGTCAGTAGTGCCTCTGAGTGGAACCATTCTCATTCTTTCATGATGCCTTAATCCCAGTTCACCCTCTCCTACCCTGCTGCTGGCATCACAACTGTTCAGCCTGGGTGAAACTTGGTCACAAACCATTGGACACTCTGTGTAACTGGGCAGTCAGACACTTGCTACAACCTCCCCGGGTAAAGCTGGTCTGGGTGAAAATGAAGCTGCTAGGTAGTTCCTGGCTGAGTAGAGCTTTCTCTATCTTATTTCCCAGGGGATGTTGTTGGGGTGCAGGACTTTACAAGATAAAGGGCACATGAGTGGGGACTTTTCTGTCCTCCGAGCAGTTCACACACAAATCTGATGAACACATCCCCACCTTCTTCCTGGGCAGGCTGCTGCTGGCTGCACTGTCCACAGTGGGAGGAGGATGCCAAAGGCCACCTGCTTATCTGCAGACAGTCCAGCCACATTGTCCCAGAAACTGGGAAGAAGGAAGAGGGACAGAGTGCTCAGAGAAGTACCTAACTCAGAGCTGCCAGAGGTTCTTGAGCATCTTTGGCCAAATCTTCCCCTTTTACAGATGAGAATATCAAGGCCCAAAGAAGGGAAGTGATTCCTTTTATTTTGTTTTATATTTGGGTTTTTTTGGGGTATATATTTTTGCTGAATTAAAAAAATTGTTTTAGGAGTATAAATTATTTTTTCTCTTTTTTTAAAAATCATGCATTCCTCCCTCCTCCTCCCACCAATTCTCTTTGTAATTAATTGTCATACCAATGGTTTCTAGTCATCCATTCCTTTCAGTCTGTTCTTCCTTCCTTTCTTCATTCATTTATTACAGTACTGTATTCATTATTTATCTATTATTTTCCCACTCTCCCCCCCACCCCGTTATCTCAACTCTATTGTTACAATCATGAGGCTTGTTGTTGTTGTTGTTATGTACTGTCAAGTTGCCTGTGGCCCTGTCCAGAGCCAATCTCACTGACTCCAGCACACCTATACCCATTGCCTTAGTCATCGTATCAACCCGTCTCATGCGGGGTCTTCCTCTCCTGCACTGTCCCTCCACTCTTCCGAGCATTGATGTCTTCCAAGGTCCAGTCCCGCCTGGCCATGTACCCAAACTATGTGAGACGGAGCTTCAAAATCCTAGCCTCCGAGGAGAGACTTGGTTTCACTTTCTCCAAGACAGACCTTACAGTATTTATTCCTTTGTGACTGAAATATTTCACCCAGCATAATCTCTGTTGCTTTGTGAGGTTATTATTTTTAATGCTGCCTAATATTCCAGGGAAGTGAATACTTGAGTCATAAAGGTAAGTTAGGGAGCATCTGGACTTCTGGTTGACAGTCTTTCTCCTGGGATGTGACTGTAAAGGAGATACATGACCTCCCAGGGTAGAAAGAAGTCTGTTGGATTTTGGCCCTGTCAGCCCCTGATTTGGGCCTCCATTCCCTTATCTGTAAAAGGAGGAAGACTGTTGTAAAATGGGACTGATATCAGGGTTGGGGTAAGACTGAGAAAAACTGGATAAATTGTATATACTGCACTGAAACAGATGAGGGAGTGAATAATTTAAAAGCAATGTATGATAGGGTATTATGGTTATTGCAAGAGTCCACAACTAAGGTTGCATAGTGGAATGTACTTGGGGTGCCGGGCGGGGGGATTGTGTCCCAGGGAGAGCGTGTTTATTTTACTTTTGAAAGAGAGGAGTGAACTGGAGGGGGTGGGGAGGGCTGGGCGGGGAGAGAAGTGCAGCAATGAATGAATGGAAATCCAAAATCTCTGTAAATGCTCATTAAAATTATTAAAAAAAAATAAAGCTTAAGAAGATAAAAGAAAAAAAGGATGATGACTGTTGGACTGGGTGGGCATCCAGACTCAGTATCTCAAGTGGCAAAGCTGAGCTGCATTCGTTAGAACTAAGAGACACAGCGCCTAATGACTTTATTTTTTTCTTCTTGAAAATCTCAGGAGTTTTAGGAATCCTGGGCTGCTGGTTAAGTGCCTCCTAAGAGAATTCCATTCTGTGCACAGAGACCCTCAACACAGGAATAACTGTGCTTCTTATGCCCCACCAGGCTGATTCAGCCCCCAGTGAATGTGTCTTTTCAAAGATCTCCCTGAGGTTGTTGCTGCCCACTGCCCTGTACTCAATTCTTCATCCTGTGTATCTCTTGGGATGAAAAAAAAAAAATGAAAAAAAAAATCTAGTTTTCAGAGAGTCGCCACTGCTCAGAGTTAGAAGGGACCTTAGAGGGCACGTGACCCATGTCTCAGATGAGGAGCCAGTTCTCTAGAGCTAGGAGGGGCTGGCTGGTGCTGAAGGAGCTTTAGTCTATTGTCTTCAGACTCTACAAACAAGGAGAGACCTCCAGATCACCCTCTTGCCTTTGCCGGCTCCTCTTTCCTCCAGCAGGAATCTCTGTTTCAGGAGCATCAAGGGAATGCAACGCTGAGGGCAGGCTACCTGGCACATCTTTTCTTCTGCTCCAGGGATGGAGCGGTGAGCAAGGAGGGGAGCAGAGGACCCTCCCCTGAGTGAGCCTTTTCTTCCGCAGCCGCTCTCATACATCAGAGCATATCTGCTCTAAAGCTCCTCCATCAGGAAGCCCCTCTTGGAGGTCAGGGGAAGGTTAGGGATGGGATTGACTTTCTCTGTTCCTCTTCCTCCATATAGCATTGAACTTTGGACTTAACATGATTTCTGTAGTGTTCCAGAACTTGTGGAAGCAGTCTTCGCTTGGTTGGAGCCCATCCCCAACCCTCCTGGATGCCACAGGCCAGGGTTAGGGTTAGGGTTAGAGACTTAGAGAAGGATAGAACTGAAGGAAGAGCAAAGGCAGCGGCTGCAGGGAGAAAGTGAAGGCCTGAAGAGATTCTAAAACAAAAAGCAGAAGCCACAGAGAAGAGTGAAATAAGTTCTAATGTCCATATTCCACTGTCTTCAGTCAAGGGTGGTGAAGGCCGCACTGGGCTTTAACCTGAGAGTAGTCATGGACATCTGGTGTTTTGGGAAGATGTGCCTGGCTCTGGTTGGAAATGGGTTTGAGGGGACACAAGAATGACTCTGTAACAAGGATACCAGTTGGGAAGATGGCAGCAGTGATGTTCCCAGGACATCATTTCTCCCAGAGCAGTGTTGGCTGGGATGGAGGGTGAGGGACAGGCTTGGGAGAGTATAGGAGCCAAAATGGACAAGACTGGCTGATTTGTTGCAGATTTGACAGTGGCACGTGTTAGAAGACCAACAAGCATTACCCTGGCACGACTGGGTGAGGGATGATGGAATTGCTGCTTGTCGGCAGGTAGAAGGCTGTGGCTGGTACGGATCAGAGGAGGCCATGAGTGGGACTCAGGTTGACTCAAGCTGCTCTCCCAGGGATGTCTCAGGTTAGGCAGACTGATCTGTAAGTCTGGGGCTCAGGGGTTGTCTGGGCCATTTCAGAGGTTTGGATCAGCAGATCAAGACTGAGGAGGGATGTGCTCTCTGAGGGAGAGAGAGAGGACTGTGGGGCCCCGGGAGGACTAACTGTTTCCTCCTCCAACCTCTGAAAGGTCATGTGCCTCTTCTTGGTACAGTCCCCTCCCCACTTTATATCACACTCTGACTCCCCAGTCTTGGAGTCTCTGTGTTTGTTTAATTTCAGACTGTTAGTATCTATCCATGCAGCTAATAAGCCACTTGCTGTCAAGTTAGTCCTGACTTGAGACCACCCATGTCTGTCAGAGCACAGCTGTGTTCCATAGCATTTTTAGTGGTGGGTTTTTGAAAGTAGATTTCCAGGCCTTTCTTCCAAGGCACCTCAGGGAGGGGCTGTACTCAAATTTCCAGTGTTTGAGTTAGCAGCTGAGCACATTAACCATTTCCAGGTACTCCACTTTGGTTATCCCCAAACCAAAGCCATTGTCATTGAGACAATTCTTTAGGACTAGGACAGGTCTACCAGGATAGGGTAGAACCACCTTGTAGTGTTTCTGAGGCTGTAAATCTTTATGGAAACAGACTGCCTCATCTTTCTCCTGTGGAGTGGCAGGTCGGTTTGAACTACCAACCTTTTGATTAGCAGCTGAATGTAGTTGTTAAATCTAAGTTTGCTGAATAAGAGAACCCATCCTAGAGCAAATAGACTATTCTGCCCAGAGGGTGCACACCTGCAGAGTACACCATCCCCCTGTATAATGGTCCTCCCACCCTGGGTCCTCCCACCCTGGGTCCTCCCATTATGGGTCCTCTCACTGTGTGTCCTCCCATGGTGGGTCCTCCCACCATGGGTCCTCTCAGAGGGAGAGTGAGAAACAGACAGGGTGAGTTAAAGAGAAAATGTGAGGTAGGAAGAGAAAAGGGAGGTGGGGACAGTACTGTGAAGGAGGAAAACGAAAAAAGAAGAAAAAGAGACAGGCAGGCAGTGGAAAGGAAAACCAGAAAGGGGGAGGAGGGGAAGTGAGGGACCAAGGTGTGAGGTGACAGCACCCCAGTGAGGACCCCCTACTCTGCTTGTTAAAGCACAATATGCTGGGAACTTCAAGAAGCCCTGTATCTGTCTCTGTGGTGCCCCCTCACGCCCCTGGCCCCCTCTGTGCTAGTCCTCAGCATGGGGACCTCCTATCACTGTCCTGTGCCTCCTGCTGGCTCAGCACGGCTGATTCACCTCAGAGAAGGTGCCTGCTGAGTGCTCCCTGGCCTCTCCTTGGCTGCCCTCCTTGGCATTGTGATTCAGCCCTTGTCTGCCTGTGTGCTGTTTGATGTCTGTCTTCCTCTCTGGACTGTAATTCCATGAGCAAGGTGCTGGCTTAGCACATCTCAGAGTTCCCCAGGGGTTGTATGGTCAACCTACTTGACTACTAATCAAGAGGTTAGAGGTCTGAGTCCCCCCAGGGGCCCCTTCTCTCCTGATAGTGGAGAAGGACATCATGCTTGGAAAAGTGGAAGACCAGCAAAGGAGAAGACACCCCTCAAGGAGACACAGTGGCCACAACAGCAATGTGCTCAGACACAGCAGAGATTGTGAAGCTGGCGCAGAATCACGCAGACTTTTATTCTAGGGTCACATGAGTCGGAGCTGACTCGACAGCACACAACAAGAGGCACCTTGGCAGAAAGACATGACCATGTACTTCTGAAACCCTGTGGAGTACAGTTCCATGCAGACACATATGGGGTCACCATGACTCGGAACAGAGCCACGGCAGGGGGCTGCAGCCACCTCATGGGGCTTGTTGATCAAGTGTGTGATCGGTGCCAGGTGCATGGTTTTATATGTGTTATCACATCTCATTACCAGTGCAGTTCCTGAGAGAAGCTGGGCCATTTTTGCTGTGCAAGAGGGAAGCCCGAGGCTCAGAGAGGCGATGTCCTTCCCTGGCCCTGGAGCTGACAAGTGGCAGTGCTGGGCCACAACCTCGGTGGCAGGGCTGGGTCGGAACCGTCTGCTGGGCTCAGGAGCCCCGCCTTCCCCGCCACACCGCTGCCAAGTCCCGTGGAAGACGGACTTCCTATGGGAACAGGGCTTCTTCCAAACATTGTTTTTCTCCATTTTCATGCATTTTATTAAACATTTCCAAATCAGGAAACATGGAAATATTTTTTAATAAGAAGAAAGAAACATTGCAAATTGAGAAACTGACTCAGAAGGATTTGCCAGATGAGCCATCTGGTTTTTAATTTAATAACCATTCAAAGAGGGTGACAACATGCCCCAACCAGAAGAAAACGGGCTGTGGAAGGAATGGCAGCTGGCTTCCCTCAAACAGTACAGCCCTTCGTGGGGTGGGGATGGTGAGGGCGACACCCTCGCTCAAGGAAGAGCCCAAGAGGAGAGAAATAACACCGGGGAAAACATAGTTGGGTTCAAACTTCCCAGCCTCGGTGGCAGAGAGGTCACATCCAGGGGGGTGAGAGCACCCAGACGTCCCAACTCTTCCCTGTTGGCCCCCAGCCTCTGTGGAAGCTGCTAGAGGAGACAGTCCCACCAGCAGCCCTGTGAGGAGAAGCGACAGCTCCTGTCCTGGGTTCAGATAGGAGACGAGCCATGGACGAGCCATGCGTCTGACAGTCACATCGTGTCTGCTGCAAGTGTGCTGTTCAATGGCGGCAGTTTTCTCCCCTTTTAAAAATAACAGAGGCCTTGCACTTGTGCTGTTAGTTGTGGGGCTGGAAAGAAAAGACTAGATTTAGCTTTGTCTCAGGAAGAAGTGGGGCTGTTACCTTGAAGTACACTTCCTTCTTTTCCTAAATTGCAAAGTCAACTCTGAAGAAATAGGACAACCTCAGAGAAGAGAAGCCCATGGAGGGAGTGACTTTATGCAAACAGCGTCACTGGTGTGTGCAACAATGGTCAGCCCCAGGTCTCAAAGCCCTTTAGTGCACATTTTAAGATACTTATAATGGAAATAGTTCTTGAGAAGAGAATGAACTTTTTTATTTCCTACCTGGTTGTGAAACCATTTACAGCTGGAATAGTTGAAATAGCCCTGCAGTTGCCATAAGCCATTTATTCCACAGCTAACTTTGAATTTCAATGGTAACTCTTTCACACACCTCAAGCGTTTCTCAAATGCCTAAATGGAAGCTCATGAGACCCTGGAGAAATGGGGATTTCACCTGGTTTGCTTCACAAAGTCGCAATCCCACGTTCTCACGTACACTGTGTTCTGGTGGAGACCTGGGCAAGGTTCGAGGACAAGGTGGGACGAAACCCCATGGCTCGATGCAAATGGAAGAGCTTTGCAGGCCCCCATGAGGCGCTGACAACGCCAGAGCCTCCCGCCAGCCTGGCCGGGACCGCACTGGGACTCTGCCAAGAGAGGACAGGTGGCCCTGTCCAGGCGCACAGATGCCACCTCCACGCCCCACCCTATGCCCTGCTCACTGCAGCTGCCGCTTTTAGAATCAGGAGGGAAGATGGGTTTCAGTCCCAGATTTTCCACTCACCGCAAGAAGCTAGTTAGGTCAGCTACTCTCTAAGTTCCTGGTTCCTTTATTGTAAAGACGGAGAAGAGACCCCTTTCTGCTTGCTTGTTGTTAGAGACTAAATGGGATTGTTTACGTATTTTTTTTTCCACTCAACAAATATTTATTGAGCACAAGGGATATAAGGGACTCTGATGGTGTCGTGTGTAATGTATGAAGCTGCTAATTGAAAGGTCAGCCCTTCAAATCCACCAGCTGCTCCCACAGGAGCAAGATGAGTAGCTTTGTCCTGGAAAGCTTTACAGCCCCAATGAAGGGTCACTCACTAGGCATCAGAACTGACTCCACAGCATGTGAGTTTGAGCTCAGGAATGTAGCAGAGCCCTTGGGTGGTGTGAATGGTTAAGCGCTTGGTTGCTAACCGAAAGATTGGCAGTTCCAGTCCACTCGGAGGCACCTTGGAAGAAAGGCCTGGTTGTCTGCTTCTGAAAACTCAGCCGCTGAGATCCCTGTGGAGCACAGCTCTGCACTGACATCTGTGGGATCGCCAGGAATCAGAGTCCACATCCAGAGTCCACACCCAGACTGGAACCGGGTAGGGGGACAGCAGTAAGCAATACAGAAAACAAGTTCTGCTCTTCATGAAACACATTTTCTAAAATCTCTTGGTATTCAATCAATGCAAAAATATGCCAGGTGGTGGTAAGGGCTGTGGAGAAGTGACTCAGAGAAGGAAGGTGGGCATGTTAGGTGTTGGGGAGCAGGGTCATGTTTTAGGGAAAGCCTTACTGAGAAGCTGATATTTGAGCAAGGCTCCAAGATTATCTGGAACCAGAATCTTCATGGAAGAAGGAATGTTGGTTTGTGACATCAGAGTGATGGTGACTCATAGCGGCCCTAAGAACAGCCGACCTGAATATTGGCCTATCCTGGGCCAGCCTCACTTTCTCTGATACACTTGAGCCTGTTGCTGCTGCCACCATGTCAGTCCTCCTTGTTGTGGGTCTTCCTTTCCTACACTGACCCTCCACTTTCTAAACGTGATGTGCTTCTCTAAGAGCTAGCCCCTTCGAACATCATGCCCAAGGAATGTGAGATGGAGTTTCATAATCTTTGCCTCCAAGGAGTACACTGGTTTCGCTTTCTCCAAGACAGACCTATTTGTTCTCTTGGCCATCCATGGGATTTTCAATACCTTTCTCCAATATTACAACTCAAAGACATTGATGATTCTTCTGTCATCCTTAGTCATTGTCCAGCTTTGAGATGATGGAAGGAATAGCAGGCACAAAAGCTCGGAGACAAGAGAATATCTGCCCCATCCAAGAAGTTACACAAACTGCAGATGTCAGGAGCAGCGTGGAGGACAGCAAGGCCCAGGCAGACAGAGTCAGAGGCATTGAGCACAGGCTGAGGGCTGAGGCGGGCTGTGTCGGCCCCATGTGGACTTGGATTTTAGGTCTGAGGGATAAGAGGATTTTATGGCAAAGAGGTGACATGCCATTTTTTCCACCATTCCACCTCTACTCAGTTGTGTCAAATGGGGCCACACCAGGTGTCACGAAAGGAGGTGACACCAAAATTACTGGATATGAGGTGATTGTGCTGTTTTCCTTGGTACTGTTAGTCAGGAAATAAGGAGGCACATTGCACTGGGAAACTCTGCAGTTAGGGACTTCTCTAAATTAATAAGGAGTAATGCTGTCAGTTTTAGGACTAAGGTGCTTCTGATTCAGGCCATGGTCTTTCTGATCACTTGCCATGCATCTGAGAGCTAGACAATGAATAGGGATGACAGAAGAAGAAGAGCATTGAACATCCCATGGATGGCCAAAAGAACAAACATATATGTCTTGGAGAGGGTGCGGCTGGAGTGTTATTTAGAGGCAAGGATGATCAGGTTTTGCCTCACATACTTTGGACATGTTCCTAGAAGGGGCTATTCCTTGGAGAGGGACGTGATGCTGGGAAGGGTGGAAGGTCAGTGAAGGAGAGGAAGACCCTCAACCAGGTGGACTGACATGGTGACTGTCGCAATGGGCTCTAGTGTGTCAGGAAGTGTGAGGATGCACAGGATAGAATAGGGTTCAGATCTGTCTGTCATAGGGTCACTATGAGTGGTCCTCAACTCGACGGCACCTAACAACAGCAGTATGCTGAGGATGACACAAGATAGGTTCAGATTTGTTGTTCATGGGGTCACAATGAGTCATAGTCGACTTGATGGCGTATAACAACAACAGCATGTTCCAGTCAGAGCTGTCATCATTACCAAATAGTAGTGATGCTCAAAACCACACGTTTTCTTCTGCATACATTATAAGCATACATTATTTTGTTGCTAAAGTTGTTGTTATATTTTCTGATTTTTGTAAAATTTTCTGGTATTTTAGCTAACATGTGGCAATTAGTATCTGGGAGCCTGTATCAATAACTTTTTTGAGAATGAAATAGTACCATATTTTTATACAGATAACACGTACCTTCTTTGTTTGTTTGACAACTTCTCCCTCCCACTGGAAGATATTTTTGTAAATGTGCTATGCTAATTCTCTTCTTTTACAATAACATGTGAGGGGGGGAAAGTGGCACAGCAGCAAATAAAAATACCTCCTGGGGAAAAAAAACACCAAACACCTCCTGGGTGGGGGAGCAGTCTACGGACAAACTTAGAAGGTGCGTGTTATTTGTGTAAGAAAAAGGAGGAGAACATAAAAAAAAAAGAAGACTTCTCTTCAGTCACTAATAATGTTGTCATACAATGTGGAAAGATTTTACAAAACAATTTTGTTGTTAGTATTAATATACGTAATCTAAGAAATAATACATTGAAGCAGTTACCACTCTATCACAGTTAAAATAGGTAATAAACATTACTGAGGATTGTCTATGGTCCCGGATGGGAGGAGGTCCATGGAGGCAGTGAGCCCTCTACTAGTGACACCACTGTCCCTACACATACAACTTCATCACCATTAATTTAAGCTCTCTGCCCTTAAAATCCTCATCTGTGCTTCAGATGAACTCTTTTCAGTTTGCACTCATATTGATCAATCTTTGTGAGAAGGCTGTGCTTTATGAATGGGGCTAAACCACTGTTTAGAGATGGCTTCTTCAGCTTACTATTTGAATGGCTCACTCTGGCTGCTTCAAGGATCCTAGAAAGGTGGGGTGCTGGAGGATGAGGTGTTTGGACAGAAGCTGGGCGAACAGGTTCCAGCATGTGTGCAGTGATCCAGGTGATAAAGCTGAGGCTTCAGGTAGAGATGAGAGAGAAGTGGGCAAATCCTGGGAATATTTTGCAGGTAAAGTCACAGGATTTGTTGATGGAGATAAGGGACTTAGCTGTACATGTGAAAATAGAAAATTAGGTACAAACAGCAGGAGCTGTGGCCGACTATGGGGAAATTAGAGGGGAAACCTGGGAGGAGTGCCCTTTCTTCTCCTCAGCATGTCTGCTTTTCTCCTCCTGGGTCCCCTGAAACTGCCTTTGCCTTTAGGAAGAAGGCGCTGTGGACAGCTCCTGGACGGTCTTCGGATACTTCTGTCTGTGTTACATGTTGAATGTTGGCAGATCACATCTGACTTCACTACAAACTCCTGAGAGGAGCAGGGAAGACATTATTATAGCCTGCTTCTCTGAAGAGAAGACAGATATCAAGACCATGAAGTAATTTGTTCAAAGGGGTTTTAACCCCAGATCTTGTGTCCTTTCTACTATGTACAACATGCACAATGGAGCTCTGGTGGCCTAGTGGATAAGGAGTTGCACTCCTAACCAAAAGGCAGGTAGAAAGGGGGCTCTGGTGGCCTAGGGGCAAAGAAGCTACACTGCAATCCCAATGGCAAAGAAGCCGCACTGTAATCCCAAAAGGCAGGGAATTTTAATCTACCAGATGCTCCAAGGGAAAAAGATGGACAGTCTCCTCCCATATGATTTACAGCCTCTGAAAATCTGCTGGAGGATCAGCTATGAGTTTGATTCCAACTAAATGGTAATGATTGAGTATGTGAGTGACATATACAAGATAAGAAGATAATGTATTGTTGTTATTGTTATATGCCATCAAGTCACCTGCAACTCATAGCAAGTATAAGAGCTCTGAACTCTGCCCTGTCCTAAGCCAGTCTCACGGTCTCTGACACTTCTACCCCCATACCATGTCAAACCATCTCATCCAGGATCTTCCTCTCCTGTACTGTCTCTCCTGTACTGCCTCTCCTATACTGACAGGTCCCTCCTGGCCACATGCCCAAAGTAAGTGAGACAGAGCTTCAGAATCCTTGCCTCCAAGGAACAGCCTGGTTTCATCCTCTCCAGGATAGACTTGTTTGTTCTGTTGGCAGTCCATGGTATGTTCAATACTCTTCTCCAGCATCACAACTCAAAGGCATCAATTCTTCTTCTATTATCCCTAGTCATTGTCCAGCTCTCTAATGCATAGCAAGTGATTGCGAAGACCATGTCCTGCAGGTGGGAAGACCATGTCCTGCAGGTGCACCTTAATCTCCATACTGACACATTGCTCTTTAGCACTTTGGAGAGGTGCTTGGCAGAAGCTTTCCCCAGTGCAATTTGTCTTTTGATTTCTTCACTATTATTTCTTGACTCTTGATGCAAAGAGTGTTAATTGTGGACCTGAGCTGAAACTGTTAACAATCTCTCTTCTCTTCTCTGTTATCATGATCCTGCCAATTGGCCCAGTGGTAAGAATCTTTGTCTTCTTGATGTTGAGTTTCAATCCGTACTGAAGACTGCAGTTCGAGAACTTGACCTTCTGCACCATATGCTTCAGGTCCTCCTTAGTTTCGGGAAGCAAGGTTGTGCCATCTGCATAAAGTAGGTTGTTGATGAGTCTTCCTTAAATCCTGATGCCACTTTCCTCCATATAAAGTCCAGCCTATTGAATGATCTGTGTAGCAGGTAGATTGAATAGGTATGGAGATGGGATGCATCCTGACACTCCTTTCGTGCCTTTGAACCATGCAGTGTTCCTTGCTCCATTCTGAGGACTGCTTCCTGGTCTAAGTATTTGCATGAGCACAATCATGTATTCTAGGATTCTGATTCTTCTCAAGATTAGCCACAATTAGTTGTAATACACATAATCAAAAGCCTTTGCATAGTCAGTGAAACACAGACATTCCTCTGGTACTCTCTGCTTTAGCCAAGATCCATCTGACATTGACAATAATGTTTCTGGTACCACTGCCTCTTCTAAACCTTGCCTGTTCTGGCAGATCTCTGTCAATGTACTATTCCAGTCATTTTTTTATAATTTTCATCAGGATCTTGCTTGCATATGTTATTAGTGATACTATTCAATAATTTCTACACTGTTAGACCACCTTTTTTTTTTTTTTAATGGCAACAAATATGGATCTCTTCCAGTCAGTTGGCCAGGTAGTTTTCCTCCAGATTTCTTGGCACAACCTGGTGAGTGCATCCAGGGCAACTTCTGCCTGTTGAAATATGTCAGTTGGTATGCTATCAATTCCTGGGGCCTTGTTTTCTGCCAATTCCTTTAGATTAGCTTGAACGTCCTTTTTCATCTCTATTGCCTCTTGAGAAGAATAGAACATAAATAACAAAAAAGCAGTATCTTTGCGTCAGTTCCAAATCATGGCAGCCTCCTATGTATCAGAGTAGATCTGTGCTCTGCAGACTTTTCAGTGGGGGATTTTTTAAAGGATATTACCAGGGCTTTTTCCTTCAGTGTCTCTGGGTAGACTCGAACCTTCCAGTCTTTCAATTAACAACCAAATACTTTAGCAATCTGTACCACTCAGGGACGCTGGTCCAACAATACCCGACATTTTTCTAGTGTGACTTTGTTCCATGAATGGTCTAATTGTTTTAGACATGCCAACTCATTTAAGCCTCACAGTAGTTCTGTGAGAAGTCTATGAGAAGTATTTTTTCTCTTCTTTGCAGACTGGGAAATGAGGACAAGGTCGTACAGATACGAATGGGCAGAACCCAAATTCAAATGTGGTGGTACAGCCCTGGAGTCTATGTCCAACTGTGACATCAAACAGCTTGATGGTCTCCTATACAGATGTGTATTAGATGCTGTCAAATCATCTCTGACTCCCAGGAACCCTGTATACAGCAGAACAAAACACTGCCTCGTCCTGCATCATCCTTGTAATTGCTGTTGTGCCTCAGCCCATTGTTAAAGCCTCTTTGTCAGAAAGAGATGCAGCAAATGGTTGGTGTAGCCGCTAAGTGGTGTGAGAGCTGAAAGCAAAAAGGTCACTTTAATTGGAAAGGTCATCATGAGATCTGAGCTGGATTTTGAAGGATCCAGTCAGAAAGGATAAGCTGGGACAATGGCAGGCATGCAGGGGCATGAGGAGCATATGCACGAGGCAAGCTTGAAGCACAGCAACACCGAGTGGGAGGCTAGAGGATGAGGTCAGGAAGGCGTGGTCAGAAAGGGAGTGGAGAGCCCTGAGAGCAGACCTTCCACAGGATAGATGGACACAATGACCATAACAGTGGGTGTGAGCATATCGGAGAGCGTGTGCCTGGTGTTGAGGGGAGGGCAAGATCCAGGCCCGTTTCTCACAGGGTCGCTATGAGTCATAGTCAACTTGATGGCACCTAACAGCAGCAACAAGTCATGGAAGACACCTAAGAGTGGGGATAGTCTCAGGAGGGAGAAATCAACAGAGTCAAAGGTGCAGCAAGAAATCAAGTCTAATATAAGCTGTTGGGTGTTTCATTGGAGAAGTTTCTAAGCACAGAGGCCATAGCGTAGTGGGGACAGGAATCCAACTGTGTGAAGCTGAGGAAGGTGAATGTCTCAGAAAAGTGTATTAGTTTTAAAGATCTGACTCTGTAACCTAAGAGGCTGTGACCCCGCCCTTTGAGACCCTTGGCCTCACCCTTGGAAATCCAGAGGCCACGACCTCATCCTTTGAGACAAGGCAGCCCCTGTGCTCTCCCAGAAGTTCTGCTGGCCTCTGAGCTCCTCCAGGGATGGCTCTTTTCTTTTCTTGCAGGATAACAGATGCAGTTCCTTTGATCTGTTTCCCGCCTGTAAAATTCCAAGAGGCAGGCAACCTTTTACTCATTCTTTCTTCATTCCCTTGAGCCTAAGCTGATGAGTAAGATTAGATCCATCAATCATGGGCTTACTGCCTTTTAACAAAAGTGGTCAAAATTCTAGGATATGTATCTTTACTTTGACAACAGGATTTCCAAAACCTTTAAATTGTTTTGTTTTCATTTTGCTAGGTTCATTTTAAAGTTCCTCTCTTTCCTTTCACATTTTACTGGTAATGGCAAGGAGAAACCATGCAGTCTATTTAACGTCTTGCTTGGAAGTCTCTTCAACCAAGTATCCGAGTTTATCACTTAAAAGTTCTACCTTCCACCAAACACTTGAACAGAATGCAGGCGTGTACTTCATCTCTGCATAGGAAGCATTGCCTTTCCTCTTTCTCCCATCATTCAATCATATGTGCACTATGTCCTTTTAAAGACTCTTTGGAAATCCATTTTATGTTCACATTTCTAACAACATTCTGTTGCTGTTGCCACACACGTTTTATTGTGTAGATTGGTGCACATTTTCAATATAGACTTACGTTCTCAATAACTCTTATCACTGTCGTCTGAGCCTTTACTAGAACTTCCTTTGATGTCTGCAATTCTACCCACAGTCTCTCTCAAGGCAATCTGGAGTTTCCCGAATAGGCACCTTAAAACTCTCCCAGCTTTCAATTCTAAAATCACTTCCAAAATTTAAGTGTCTGCTAGAGCAGCACCTCACTCGCCTGGTAGCGGAGGGTGGGTTTTGAGTAAGGATGTGACTTGAGTCAGACCCTCTTGTAAAGTTGTGACTCAAGATACAACAGCCGCACTCAATCCCTTCCTCATTAGCACAGAGTTTGTGATTGACAACACATAAGATGGAGGAGAAATACTTTAGATCACAAAATACTGGGGAATCATGGCCCAGCCAAGTTTACACAGATTCAGGGTGAGGAGGTTTTACAACTCAATCCATGACAGGAGGCTTGGCGTAATTCCTGTAAATTTTCTACCCAGGACAGCTAAACCCATCAAATCAGTAAAATCAATGTGAAAAGACATTTAAAAAAGTATTAAAACTTTTTGGAAAGGAAGGAGAAAGAGGCAGTCATTTGACTCTGGCTTATTTTCTGTCAGCCTATTGCTGTAAGAGGTCACCGCTACTGTCAAGAAGTTAAGTTCTTATTAATGGGGAGAACTAACTCCAAATCAAGGCGAGAAACTTGGCAGCAACTTTGACAAAAGTTTATCTGTAAAAGAGAACAGCTGTGGTCATCTTAACATGCTCCACTGAGTTACTGAAGTTAGAATTACTTTCATGGAGAACAGAAAAAACAGCAAGCAGGCCATATTCACTCCACAGCTGTTTACGGAGTACCTGTTATAGGGTAGGTCCAGAGAAGGTAATGCAAAAAGGCTCCAAAGATAATGGAAACTCTAGGGTTAGACGTATAGGTCAGTGGAGCACTGTAGACAACCCAGAAATAATCCCACTTCCAAATACCATCTAAATGACAGAGACAGCATTGAAAGTCACTGAGAAAAGGACTAGACATAGATTGTAACTGAAATAATGGAAATAAATCTGTATGGGAAAAAAGAAATTGTATTTCTTTCTTTTTTCTTTTTTTTT
>NW_006399926.1:3507676-3522668 GCF_000299155.1 Elephantulus edwardii
TAGAAATCATCTATTTCTTCTTCTTTGGCTCTGGTTGTTGGTGCATATATCTGAATGATAGTGGTATTCACTGGGCTTCCTTGTAAGCGTATGGATATAATCCTGTCACTCAGTTACACATGCATATACTTTAGAATCAACTGTTGTGTAGTATTTGCAGCCCCCTGCCAGGTATTCCTATTTACACTTCCCAGAGGCAATTGCTTTGACCTCCTTTTGTTAATTTTATGTGAAGCTTTATTTATCTTCATGCTTGCACTACTACTTTTGATTCTTTGGTTTCAAGTATTATCTCTTCACTGCTGACAATTAAAGGTGGAGGTTTAACACCCTTTTCCTTCCCACTTTTTCTGTTCCTCTTATAATTATATGGTGATTTTGGTTAGATAGCTAATTACTTTATTGGTTTACATAAACCAGTCAACATGACTTTCATCATAATTGAGCCTTGTGGTAAAGTGTGATAACTTTTCCTTTCCTGTAGAATCTCTAGCTTTCCTATAAATTTCATTTTCTGGAGTAAATTCTTCTAGAGCTTTCTCATTGGCTCTGCTCTAGACTGGTCGCTATCCACACCTGGTATGAGGTTATCGTCCAAGAACTTTCCTGCACCACCATCCTGGCACTTTTCTCTTTTTCTGTCAGATCAGCCATTTCCCATCCCCATGGTTTAGTTCTTCGGCTTTTTGCTCAAGTGTATCTATCCTCTATGGCTTGTTGAGAACAGGTACATAGGCAGTAAATCTTTGGGACTCTTGTACACTGAACATGTTTTTAGTCTACCCTTAGATTTAACTGATGTTTTGACTAGTCATGAACTCTGACACAGATATCATTTTCCTTCAGAATTTCAAAGCCTTTCTTCCAAGGCCTTCTAGCTTCCAGTGCTGTTGTGAAAAAAGTCCAAAGTAATTCTGATTTTTTTTTTATTCTTTGTGTTTTACCTCTGTTTTTTCCTTTTCAAAAAATCCTCTGAAAGCTTTAGTGTCTTTTCCATGGTATTTTGTAATTTCACAATGATGTGCATTGGTGTGTGAATCTATTTCTATAGACTGTTCTGAGGAGAGTGGGCCCTTGATTTAGAAGCTCGGGTCTTTCAATTCTGAAACTTTTATACGTGATTTCTGACTATGTCTCTCCTTCTCTTTCACCCTCTCCTTCTTCCTTTCCACTCCCAGCTCTATCTTCCTGGAACCACTATTATTTGAGTAGGGGGACTGATTGCCCACTTTCTCCTCTGCTTTCTGTCTCTCTCTCTGTCTTTTCAGATTTTGGGGAGACTTCCTCAATTTATCTCCCAGCTCTGCTAAGGAGCCTTTGTTTATATAGCATTACATTCTTGTTTCATAGATGCAATATCTTATTTTGTTTTTCAAGACATTAATTAGAGGATGTTTTTCCTAATGTTCTTTTCTCTGTATAGTCTGTGTTCGATCCAAAGCACTTGTCTTTGTTTGCCTGAGTGACGGCTTTGGCCTGCATCTTTAATGTTAGAGTCTTTCCTCATGTGCCTGAAAATTCCTGGTGTCTGCTCATTTTTTTAAAGTGGAGAACGAAACATCTTTAGTTGTAGAGAGATTTGAGAAAGGAGTAAAAGTAAATGTGCATGTTTAACCCATTTCCCCCAGTCCTACAGCCTTCTACTAAGGCACAGTGTTTGAATCCACCAGCTGCTCTGCAGGAGAAAGATGGGCACTCTCCTCCCATGAGATTTGCTGCCTCTGAAAACCCGTTAGAAGGTCGGTTCCAATGCGATGGTTCATACCAATAATAATATAGCCTTCTATAGTTACACTTGATTTCATAATAAATGAAAAAATAGCCCACACTTTGAAACTAAATTAATAACTAGAATAACTGCTCTCATTGGCTCAAAGGAAAGCTATAACCTCTCCTCCTCAGCCCATAGGAAAAACAGAGAACTGTTTTCCTCCCCAAAAATTCTCTATTGCAAAAAATAGCACAAGATTAGTATGTGAATTTGTGAAATGTGTAAACCACTCTAAAACTGTGAATAGGTTTGGAAACAATTTCTCCCTCCTCTCCACTCCCACAGCCCTGAATCACCAGCCTGGCTTTCGCGCGCATCACTTCCTGCTTGGTGAGTTGCATGCGTGTTTTATCTCCATGACGATACTCCAAGCCACTGGAGACAGGGTCCGGTTCCAGTTCATCCGGGCATCCCTGTTAGCCCCTGCCAGAGGGGAGAACACTGAAGCTTGACGAATCATGAATGAATGGCATCCTCATCCTGCATCTCCTCTCCTCAGTACACACAATTAGTACCAATGGGATTTTGTATGGTGAATGAGAAGGAAGCATAAAGGGAATTTAGACAGGGAGAAAATAGTAAGCCCAACGTGAACTTTAAAGAGAGACAGATTATCTCTTTTATACTTAATACCACTTTGATCTCCTCTAATCTCTGCCTCAGAGTCAACACATATGAATAGGGTGAATCATGGTCCTAAAGGCACCCGGGTAGTCAGGGAACACTAGTCCATGCCTTATTGATTGCAAGAAAAACAAGGACAGTGGAGACCCATGCACACAGCAAAGCTGTTAATGTGCACAGTACATTGAACCACAATTCAGTCCAAACCCTGTGGCTTGACATTCAAGGCTCTTCCTTGCTTCTCCTTGGAGTCTTGCAGACCTTTGAACAGTTCTCGCTGTCTGGGGCTTGCCTCTTTAATCAGTCTTGCACATAGCTACTAGAAGAATCATTCTTCAAGAGCAGTGTCTCATGCCCCTTCTTTGCCCAAGAGTTTAGAGTAGATTCCTTTCGTCCTTATATCAAATAGTTCTTCAGCTCCAACTTAAAGACAGCTTCCTGAATGCCTCATCACTCCCCCAGTGGGCCCTTTCCCTACACCACTTGTAAATCTCACCACTGTGTGCTTCTGAAGGCTGTCTCCCAGATTGGTAACACCTGCCTCCTCTCGAAAGCAGCCACAGCTCCTGCCATTTCACGAGCACTCTGGGCAGAGCCCTGTGCTGGTACTGCTTGTGAATGCTTCTCCCACCAGTAGAGCAGGAAGGCGAGCCACAGAGAGGATAAGTCACTTGCCCCCAGGCAGGAAAAGGGATGGAGCTGGGCCTCAAGGCGAGGCAAGCCAAGACCCCCTGCTCACCTCCTCATTACTGACCTGCTTCAGCCTCCTCCTCGTGACCTCTGGCTCAAGACTTGTCTCTTCCAGGAGATAAAATTTTCCGATTAACTGAGGCCCTGGTTCTGTCTCTATAACCTCCATATATGTGTTGATGGCTTGGTGCATGGGGCCCCAGTTAAGCCTCCACCTTTCTGCACCCTCACACTCAGCCTGTCACTCCGTCTTGCTGTCTCACCACCTCTGTAAAGCCAGAGTCTGTCACATTGGAGGGAGGACGGCTGCCTCTGTTCCTCCCTGCCCTAGAGCCGGGAACACAGGACCACGAGGGTCCAAGGCCTGGCCCGGCAAGCGAGTGAGTGTCCAGGGCTGAGGGGAACGGGTCAGGGAAGGCAGCTGCCTGTCCACAGCTACGACAGAACTGGAGTGGGCTGACACTGGGTCAGGATGAGGCCTACCCAGCCTGGGAACCAGAGCAGAGTCCTACCAGCCTGTCCTACTCAGAGTACGGCCAGAGAGGCAGGCCCATGTTAGGAAAGGAGAGTGACTGGAGCAGGCAGCCATCAGGAGGTCCTCAGGGGGAACCAGAACGATGCAGGGAGCAAGTGGAGCTCATGGAAGGATAGGCAAGGCCACCGCAGAGCTTAAGTTATTACATCTGCTATTCTGAAGTCCACATGGAATTCCAGACACACCTGCCCTTGGAAGACAGCTCTATTTTTTTTTAACAACAACAACAAAAATAATTGCTAATGCCACCTTCTAGATGCCTGAAGCTTTCAGGATGATCTGGACGGCCCACAATGCTCTTGGGGGTCTGTTAGGACAGGGCTCAAGTGCATAGTGAGGGCTGCTGTCTGCCACCGGGAACTTCCCCCTCTCCCCAGCTTTGCACATTTGCTTCATGCCTGGCTAGCTCACCTCTGTGTTCCATCTTTCCCTACATCCTGCTCACCACCTGCACACCTCTCTTCTAGCAAGGACTGTTATCTTGTCACTTTGCTGCTCAAGAACCTAGAATGGCTCTCAAGGCCTCTAAGACTAAATCCACGCTTCTTTTCTGAGAATTCAAGGCCCTGCAGAACCTGACCCCTTCACCAGCCTGCCTGCTGAAGCTTGAGGCCTTCCTTGAGCTTTCAGGGGGCCTTCTCTCAGCCTGGAGCACCCTTTCCCTTGATCTCATGTCTCCGTGCTACCTCCTCTGATGAGCTTTGCCCTGTGGGCAAATTCACTGCTCTCCCAGGTGCCTCTGTTTTTTGACCCCTCTTGCAAATGTCTGCATCTTCAACAGAGGCTGAGGCACCCTGTGCACGAGAGCTCTGTGGTGCAGTACTTGGCACAGAACCTGGCACACAGGGCCTTCTGTTTGGGGATGGAGGGAGGAAAGAGGGTCTGGTGGTGACATGCTTCTAGTTGGGAACCCCACACGGCCCAGAAGGGGAGCCCATCCTGTTGCATCCCGAGCCCCCTGGAAACAGTGCGTATAGCCAGCTCCTGCTGTTTTCCGCCACACGTCCGGGAGGTGCCAGGCTTTGGGCTCTATCAACATTTCTTACAGGAAATAGCTAAATGTGTTTGGTGATTTTTTTTGACATTTTCCCTGTTCAGGAGCTTGTGATTTCAGATTAATCACATACCCATACATTTAGGCTGTCGGCTTAGAAGGGAACTTTTAAATTTTATTACTGCATGATTTCATCCAAAGCTATTTTATCAACACCAAAAGGATGTCTACAATACAGTGCCAGTCATGACAAAACATTTTACCTCTGGAGCAAAGCTTATGGCGGGGGTGGGAGCGGGAAACGTGGAGGGTCACAGCTGAGGCATCTGCGGCAGCCTAACGAGATCTGGGCGCCACCATGACCACCGACTCCTCCTCTATAGAATGCCTCCTTTCCTCCCCCAGGTTTGTGCACAGCCTGTACGCTTGAAAGTGGCAGTGCATCTACTAATGCCTGTGTTCCCCTTGGCAGGTACCATGACCAGCAGGATGTAACTAGTAACTTTCTGGGTGCCATGTGGCTCATCTCCATCACATTCCTTTCCATTGGTTATGGGGACATGGTGCCCCACACGTACTGTGGGAAAGGTGTCTGTCTCCTCACTGGCATCATGGTGAGTACCCGCCCAGCCCACTCCCTGCCACTCAGCTGAGCCCCTCACTGGGAGCACAGAGGTGCTTTCTGGGGGGTGGGGATGGGGGTAATAGTTATCAGGCCTGCATGCATGCCCAAGCCTATCAAAAGGTACATGTGAAATCTACCCTGCTTTTCTGAGGTATGGAAAAGACCCTGGTTGATGACAATTAATGGTTTCCTGGCAACCTAACAAAAATGGGTTGCAAAGCTGGTGAGGGTTGACCTTTCTGCTTCCTACCCTCCACCACCCAGACTGTCCAGCCCCTCCATTACCCACCCCCAGCTCTTCCCCCAGGAGGAGCACCAGGGCCTACAGTTTACCACCCCCTCCCCAGGCTTAGGCACCATTTCTGATGGTAAAATTTGCTGAAACATGGAGGTTGGGTATGGGGCCCGGCACTGAGCTGGCCTTGAGAGGCCTGAGTCCTAGACTGGGCTGGACTTAGATTCAGTTCCATGGCCGGGGCCCCCACTCACTTCCCCAGGCTTCAGCTTCAAGTGTGTTGAGGGAGCTGGACTCTGCTCCCCTATTCAGCACAGAGAGAAAGGGATGTGCACACTTTGCTATCACGCTGCCATTGCCTGGTGGTGAATGGAAGAAGCATGGGGTCAAGCACCAGAGGCAGAGTCTGACACTGCCACCCCTCACTGTGTGCCTTGAGTGGACCTCTATATCTCCAGTGTCAAGGGGAGCTGGAAGGATTTTCCTGTCCCCCTCATGGCTTATAATGAAGACGAAGTGAAATGAGTTCTGTGAAAGAGCTTTGCTGATTGTGATGGCCACACACTGTCACTGTGGGTGGGTCCTCGTGTCCCCAGCCTCTCAGCACCGCATCCTCCCTTGGCCATCTGCCACCTCAGGTCCAGGACACGTGGCCACTGTTCTTAGCCTTCTTCAGTCATCCTGGCACCCAGAGCCTCAGAGCCGATGGGAGCCTCTTTTCATACCTAGGCCTGGGTAACATGAGTGTTATTGGTGGGGGCCTCAGAGTGGACAGTGACCTGTGTGGGAATTTCTTGGTCTCTGTGGTTGGACGCTGTTTCCAAGGCCACCCTCCCACCACACCCCCATCAGATCCATGAGCAAATCCTTCCTTTTGGCTGCTTTCTCTGATTTCATTCATCAGCCTCATCTCTACAGGAGAAATGAAGAACTCTCCTTCTAAAACAGAAATGATTCTTGTTTTGCAATGGAGAGCGATGGCTGCTGTTCCTCCTCCAAGGCCTGAGTTAACTCCTTATGGGCCTGCCTCTCCCCACCCCTGCAGCCCACCTGCAGGACTGTTTTGGTGGCCCGACTCAACCACTCAGCACAGGGAAGATTTCATCCATAAAGAGGAAACCAAAAAACCCACTGCCATCAGGTTGATTCCAGCCCACAGTGACCTAGTGAATCAGAGAAGAATTGCCCCTTAGCTGTAAAGCTTTCCAGAAGCAGACTGCCCCATCTTTCTCCCTCAGACAAGCTGGTGAGTTTGAACCACCAGCTTTCTGGTTAGCAGTTGAATGCCTTAACCATAGCATGCCCAGAGCTACTTCTGTAAAAATCACAGTCTCAGAAATACAATGAAGCAGTTCTACTCTATCCTGGAGGGTCACCTTGAGTCAGAATTGACTTATTGGCAGTGGGTTTGGGTTTATGGTTTTGTCTTTTATTGGTTAGAGGGAGTCTGTCTGGCACAATTCCAGCTGTCACCATGAAACCAGGGAAAGCATCTTCCTCCCAGTAAACTATGAAACGCTGCCCGACAGCCAACACCTTCCTGTGTCCTTAGAGCCACTGCTGCTTCTGGGCTTTGTGCTCCAGAACCATCCCCGGGCCAGCACCCGGCACAGAGCCAGGCAGCCCATAGGTGGACGGGTCCTGCTGAGAGCCTCTTATTTTTAAATACCAGCCATTCTCCCTCTCAGCATGGAGCTGTGCCACATCCAAGAAACAGCCCTATTTCTCGGCCTCTCCGTGGCTTCCCTGAAGCTCTTGCTTCTCCTGGCTCCTCTGGCAGAGAGCCCTCTTGGTCTTGGCGTGTGGCCCTGGACAGGCTGCTTCTGGTCGGTGCCCACTTTCATTGCCCGGGTCTACAAGTTGCTCCCTGGAAGAGAGTGTTTTGTTCCTTATGGAGAGAGGTGAGATCAAAGTGGAAAGAACAAACAGTTGAGGAGGAACTGATACCCAGCTTCAATTAAAAAACACACCCCACACCAGCCTTTCATCTTCTCTTTCTGCACAGAACCCCACAGCACAAATATATACCTTTCTAGAGAGAGGAACGAGGTGTATTCCTGTGGTCACTGTCAGTGGTTTTACCCAAATTAAAGTCAGTTGCCTCACTCCGGGGTCAGCCACAGGGAAGAACCCTTGATGGCATTTTCCTGACAAATGTGGCTTGTCTCGCTGAGTCATTCCCTTCAAGGGCTTTGCATTGCTGAGGATCCCCGCCTCGCCCTGCCCCCAGCCTCCCAATACTATGTATATCTCCTGATTATTATTGCAAGTGCTTTGACTAAAGGTAGGGCTTCCTATTTGGTTACCATGGACACCATGAAGGCCAAAGCAAGGCCTGCTTGGGAAGGGAGAGGAAGGATTTGTGTGTGCGGGCTGTAAGTAGTCTTAATCATTGTTTTCTCTTGGCAACCCCAGTAACGGTGTAATTGTCAACCATTAAGCGGGGTGTATAATTGTCTGAACAACTTGACATTGCTGGCACAGACCTGGTATCTTTGAGAGATTTCACCCCCCTAAAGCAGAGAGAACAGATAATTTCTTTCAAAAAAGAGATATGAAAACAGTTATAATGGTGTAGAGGAAAAGCTGTCAGTATTTAATATCCAGACTTGAAAATAACAATGAAACATAAAGATGAGCCCTTGCTGGCCATTTGGCTCTGTGGGCATCTGGTAGACCAACCCCGGGGAGGGGCTCCATGCTGTTTTGGTGTCAATCCCGTTTCAATTAACCACTTTCTTGAGTCAGACTCACAAGTTTTGGACAAATAGAATCTTCCAAGATGCCTGCTAGGGACACTGAGTGTTCCCCCCACTGGCTTCATGAGAGACACCTCTTTGAACTGCACGCGGAAAGTGATGAGGAAGTAAAAGGTAGCACAGATTTAGTCATTTGGGGAGGAGGGAAAAGAGGGCTCAGCAAGACATCTGCTTAATGTCAGTTTTAGAAGATGCGCTTCTCCCTGAAACACCTTGGTTTCAAACCAATTGATGTTATTTTAGTGGTTACATGGAATCTGTTGAAGGAACAGAATCCAACTGTAAATCCTCCAGGTCTCCCTCCTCCATTTGTCACTTTCATTTATGTTTTATTTTATTTTATGCTTCTTTAGTTAAGAACACCTCATACTTTTCCCCTTGGGATGCTTGTTTTTCCAGCTTCTAAGGTTTTCCAGCTGGAAAATGTCTCCTGGAAACCAGGAGTGGGAGGAGCAGAGTGGAGGAGTCTGGGCCTCTCATTTGGGTCCAAGGCTGTAGGCAAGTGAGCCTGCTCACCCTCCCGGCTGGCCAGTCCTTTCCCGGCTTGCTCACCAGGGCACCTCGGAAACTATGAGCTCATCAAGGTGGGCCCTATTCTCCACATCATACCCCACGGAAATAGGAGTTGGGCAGAGAAGACCCAAGGAATCCAATCAGTGTCAACTGTGATTCAGGCCTTGGCACAGCTGAGTCATGGATTTGCTCCCCAGTCTGACCCGCGGAAGTCCTCCGGGCAGCTGTTTCCCTTTTCTGGCCCCCCGCCTCTCCTCACATGCCCCCTCTGCCCACTAGCCATTTCTGAGATTCCACACTGGAACAGCATGCGCTCTCCTCCAGGCCAAAATTAGCCAGGCCCTTGGCAATGTGTCCCTTAAAACCAGCCTGCACCACGGCCACATCGCACAAGTGCTCCCAGGCTGCCAGCCTGGCCCGCCAGACTGATAAATTCCTCTAGATGTTAAGATCATCACCCCAAAAGGACCATAAACAAAACAAAACGCTCTACCTGCCAACAAGTTGATTCTAATTCACAGTGGCCCTGTAGGACATAGACTAGTCCATAGAGCTTCCAAGCCCATGATTCCTTTCACCAGCAGACTGCCTCATATTTCTTCTGTGGAACAGCTGGTGGATTCAAACCACTGACCTTTCCTTTCCATTAGAAGCCCAGGGATTAATCCACTGCTCCACAAGGTCCGCAAAAGGATCCCAGTGGAGACATTATTCTACTTAAAGATGAACAAATACTATGTGGGGTGTGGTAGGAATGGTGTGGTGGACAAGAGAATCCTAAATTTCCTCTGAAACACCAAAATAATTGACCGTTAACTTCTGGCTTAAACTTTAGTTCCTTGTTCTTCCTTCCTCTTTCAGTTCTATCAGCTCATCTTTTTTCTTATTCCTTCCCACTTCCTTTCCTCTGCCCCATGCTGTTTTAGGGTGCAGTCCACCTTGTTCCCTGCCACCCTCCCCTCATTCCTACTTTTTCCTCTCTGTTTCTGCTTTACTCTGTTTCTCTCTCACACATACACATGTACTCACACACTCACGCACACTCTCTAGTAAGCACCAGCTGTCTCCATTTCAGCACCCCGTCTGCCACCTTCTGAAGGTTGCTGATGCCTGACCCCGTCTTTACAAGGTTGCCTCTTAATGGAAGTGACCCAACTAGGCTTCTTTATTGGAGACTTCCCTAATTACATCCAGTCAGTGTCTTTTCTAAAAGAAAAATAAGGCTGAGAGTATCCATGGCTGTCTGTACAAGTTTAAATTAGAGGTTAAGAGCCTAGCATCCCCCAGAGAAATGTCCACAAGGGAATTGTGTCATCTTTAAATGAAACCTGGGGACTGTCTTATGGCCCATCCTCCTGCCTCCATGAAGAAATGTATCATCATCATAGAAGACATAGAGGTTCTTAGTTAAAACAGTCTCATTTCTAATTAGAAGCCCTCATACTGAGCAAGCTAGGCTGTGAACCATGGCAGAAACCATGGGAGGCTCTGTCTAGACCCTGGAAATCTGAGATGGTGGATGACTGATTATTTTTATTAAATTCCCAAGATGGGTTGGCAAGCGAGGAAGATTCCCTCCTCAGGCTTATTCTATCCCTGTAATCGGTGATGATGAAAGCATTTTTTCTGGAATTCAGGAAGACAAAGAAGACTCGAACCTGGGAAGAGTCCTCTCCTCTGATGTTCCATTTGTAACCGTGAAATAGTCTCCCCCTTTGGGCTTTCAGCTCAGAGTTGTTTTTTGTTTTTTTCTATTTAGAATTTGCATTTCTTTTTATTTATTGGCGTGAAAGTTTACAAATTATATTTTCATTTGTTTTTTCATATACATTTTGCTTCCTAACAGCAATTCCAGTTAGTTAATATAACAGATTACAATGCCTGATCAAGCTCTGACTGTCACCTGCCTGCCCCTTCGCCCCACTCAGAGTCCTTTCGGAACTCCACATAAAAGAGGGGGATTCTACACGCTCTGGTTGAGGAAAGGGAGCACACATTTACCCTGCAGGGCAGCTATGTTTTGCTTCTGGAGACCTGGCTAACTTGATTACAGTTCCAGGCCAGGCTGTCCAAATGCTGGGCACAGAGTCTCCTGCAAGTCACGGATGCCAAGAAAACACAGCCGTCCCCATGCCAGAGAGGGAAATGAGGTCAGCAAAGGAAAGTCCACAACCGACTCGGGGGTTTTTTGTCATTGTGCTGGAAATGGGAGGCTGACCAGACATACCCAGGAACATTCAAGTGTTTAGGTGGGTACCCTCACGAAAAGCTGGGAGAAGCGCTCTCAACTTCATCCAGACTCAACTCTTAGAGACCAGCCTCTGACCATCTGTGGAGAGAGTAGGGCTAAAGGAGGGAGTCGGGCTGGGCCGGCCATCTGCACGCCTCCCAGCTCTGTGCTGTGTGGCCAGCCTCCAGACAAGCCCACTGCCATTGAATCAATTCCAACTCATAATTGTAGATGGCAGTGTCTTGGGGGAAAAAAAAGTTTTCTCTCCCTCACATGTTTTCTAAGACCTGGTGAACCCAAAGTGCTACTAATGAATTACTTACATTCTAGGACCTCACACTGCTCAACTGATCTGTGAAGCAACCAACTATAATTACTGTGGCAGCCTGTTGACCGTAATAAGCTCCCTCTCCACAAGCGGGGGTCAGGCAAGCCCAAGGTCAAGCCTGCAGGAGGCCCACGAGGGCCCCTGGTGACAGCGCTCGCTCTCCTGAGGACCAGAGAAGGACAAGGGCTAACTTGCTGCCTGAAGTCGAAGCCGAAGAGGACAAGTGACTCTCTCACCTCTCTCAAGTGCACGAGGGCCAATCAAGAAGCACTAGGGGGGATTTGAAATCCATCAGGAGAGTGCTGGGATGTGCCACTTCTTCTCCCAGCTCATTTCCCAATCCACGAAGCACATGCCCCAAGGATTAGAAGGCAGCACATCCTTTTATTCCTGAGACGCACTCTCTTGCTTCTAGATGAACCAACCTGTGGGAATGACATTTTCCTAGGAAATGCTGAGAGTCTTCTACATGTCAACCCCTGGTTTGCGGCAGGAGAGTTGTCTTTAAAATCTCTGCCTCAAAAAAAAAATTAAAAAAATAAAATAAAAAAAAAATCTCTGCCTGACACTGAAATGCAGGCACCTTTTTCTTTGTCTTTTTTTAAATTGTACTATATGGGGGTTTTTTTGTTTATTATTATTATTATACTAGTTTATTTACAAAATCTGGATATATTGTTTGTCACACCAGTTCCTTCCCATTTCCTTACTCCTCCACCCATGATTAATTCTCCCCCACCCCCCGGCACATCCTCACCCCTCTAACACACACACCTTCTTATGACAAGTCACAGTACAGACCTGTGGGTAAAAAGCCCCAGCCGTGGGGGCCAGCAAGTCACTGTGTATACATATGCATGCAAGCTTCCAAGTGTTCCCCATCTTGGGGAAAATGTATTTCCTCTTCATCAGATTACACTCAGCAGACGCCCCACCAGCACAGTAGTTTGTGCTGGCCCTGCTTTCACCGAAGGTCCCTGGGTGGTACAAATGGTTTGTGTTTGACTACTAACCTAAACACTGGTTAGACATGAGGTCTGGCAATCTGTTCACATGAAGATCATAGCCAAGAAAACGCTGTGGGGCAGTTCTCCTCTCACGTTGGGTTGCTGTGAGTTTGAATCAACTTGGAGCACTTTGAGTTGATTTTCTGTTAGCTTAGTTGTTTTCCTTCCTCCTGGGTCTGTGGTCATGGCAGGCTGGGGATGTGCGTGAAGGAGAGAGGGCATGTGTGCGGGGGTCCTCGGTCATTCCCTGTAACAAGGCCTAGCAGACGACCTTGTTGGCTGAGAGTGGTGCTGCTGATCCAAGAGTGGCAGTCCGAACTAGCCAGCAACTCCACAGGGGAAAGATGGGTAATCTTCCCCCGTGTGGTTTAGGGCCTTGGAAAACCCACTAGAGGGCCAACTAGAGCTGGGTCCGAGTTTGAATTTTTGGGTGTTTCTCGCCCCTCCTCCCCAATTTTATCCAACATCTCAGCCTTCATCTATACTCCTGCTTCACTGAGAACTGACTACCTCTGTTGTTCATAGGGTTGCTATGAGTTGCAGTCAACTTGATGGTACCTAATAACAACAACCACAACAGCTCTAGGAAGACTTAGTCTCTCAGAGGTCAGCCAGGGGAGACAACTCAGGAAACAGTGCAGGCGGGTGGAAGAATCTGGGTCCCCGCCCCCGGGATGTGGCTACAGTGGGCGCAGCCTCACCACCTTTGACACCTGGCCTTTGCCTCTTAATGATGTGCTTTCTCCCCTCTGTCCCCCCACAGGGTGCGGGCTGCACGGCCCTTGTGGTGGCAGTGGTGGCCCGAAAGCTGGAACTCACCAAAGCAGAGAAGCATGTTCACAACTTCATGATGGACACTCAGCTCACCAAACGGGTAAAACCATGTGCCCACATCTTAATGGGGGTGTCTGGCTTATCTAGTATGGCCAAAACAGAAATACAAGCGGATGGCTTTAACATAGTCAGTGTCTTCTCTCATAGTTTGGGAGGCTAGGAGTCTGAACTAAGGTGGTCAGCTCCAGGGGAAGTCTTTCTCTGTCCATAGTGCCTGGGGGAAGGTGCCCATCTCTTCTGAGTTTCTGCTCCTGGGCCATTTTTGTGTGATTTGGCATCATGTGACTTCACTCATCTCTGCTTCGCTCGCTGGCTGGTTTAATTTCTTGTTGACTTGACACCCTTACACTAATTGTGCCTTATTAACATACAGGAGCTTTGTTGGCCTGGTGGTAAGGAACTGCACTGCCAACCCCAAGGCATGCAGTTCAAATCCACCGGCTGCTTTGAGGGAGAAAGATGGGCAGTCTCTTCCTGTGCAATTGATTTACTGTCTCAGAGAACCGGCTGGAAAGTCTGCTAGGGGTCACTTCTGACTCCAGAGCACAATATTAATATAAGAAAGACAATCCATTCCCACACGGAGTTCTAACAGGCATAGGCGTGAGGATCTGACAACACAGGTTTTTTACAGACACAGCTCACTCCATTACATTAGGCTCAACAATACCAAAGGAGAATTCAGTCAGAGAAAAATGGTTTAAACCTCCAAGAACCTTAGGATAAGATCTTAGGCTCACATTTTCAAGACCTAGATTAGTGCTGTACCTTTATGTGGAATGTTGGAGAAGCCCCAGATAAATAAAAAAAAATTTTAAAAAAATCATCAACCTCTCCAAATGGTTCAACATCCCAACACTCCATCCTGTCTTCTGGTAAATCGCAGTGCACAGGTCGGGCAACCAAATCATTCTCCCGATAATTAAGGTCTATAACATACAATCTTGTCACCCACCCTATTGCCTAACGGGACTGAATAAATCACCCAGCATGAGGTAAACTTTTTGTTTATGCTCAGATATTTTCATGACTCTCATTAGAAAGAACAGCGGAGTCTTAGAAGCAATATTGGAAATGTGTCTAAATCTAATCCTCTTTTAAAAATTCTTTCAAATGATCATTCCAGTAGAGCCCGCATTCTGAAATAATGTTGTTCATCAAAAACATTATCATCCAGTTTCTCGCATTTGAGTTTTCCAGTTAATACTTCTCCCTAGTACCCTTATGCAAGTGGTTAAGGAGAACCAAAACTGAAAATCTGCAGCCATGGAAAGAGCATTTAGCTGCTAAAAGTCCAACACCCCACTGAATTGTCAGAGAAGAAGAGGCCTATTTAGAAGCAACAAAAACAAGCCTTCCAGGATAAGAGCAGGCCAAATGAGCAAGGCAGGAGCTGTTTGTTTAATGACAGCCTTTATGGAAAATTCTTTAGAGCTTCAGGCTGCATGAAGGTTAGAAGTATGATTTTTCTGCAAGACTGTTTTCTTTGAGATGAGAAGATCTGAACTTGGGACCAAGGTTGGGGTGGCCTTAACCTCAAAGAACCCTGAAATGGGGTCTTATTTATCAAGACCTTGGGATGGGGTCTTAACCTTCAAAGGACCTAGGCTGGAGGGCATTAGTCTTTAAGAACACTGAGTTGGGGGGTTCTGGTCTCCAAAACCCTTGAGTTGAGGATCTTAGCCTCCAAGTCCTAGGATGAAGGCCTTATCTTCCAAGGATGCTAGGCTAAGGGTCTTCCAGGAAACCTGGGCTTTGGATTGAGGAGTTTAGGCTCCAAGAACCCTGGGATGGGGGTCTTAGCGCCAAGAACCCTGGAGTGGGGGTCTTAGTTCCAAGAACCCTGG
>NW_006399926.1:3522771-3575326 GCF_000299155.1 Elephantulus edwardii
CCAAGAACCCTGGAGTGGGGGTCTTAGTTCCAAGAACCCTGGAGTGGGGGTCTTAGTGCCAAGAACCCTGGAGTGGGGGTCTTAGCTCCAAGAACGCTGGGATGGGGATCTTCACTCCAAGAACCCTGGAATGGGGGTTCTTAGCTCCAAGATCCCTCCTGGGCGGGGTGGGAGTGGGAGCTGCATGGGAAAGAGCCTCAACCTCCAAGACAAGTCTTCCTTTTGGATTAAAGGGGTTCAGAGGATGTATAAACAACAACTTTTTATTTGCCTTTTTTTTAAAAAAAAAGCTAAATAAAATACTCAGTGATTAATGTTGCAGAGCATAAAAATGTGTTGGGAATGGGGACAAACACAGGAAAGGAGAACAAAAAGAGAGGGAGAGTGACAGAGAGCCGGCGTGCACTCCAGGAAGGCAGTGGAAGAATGTGCAGTTGCCAAGGCCTCTCCAGTTTCCTGGCAGAATTATTTATGGTGTTTGATTGTTCAGTCTTTGATTACATTTATTGAGTTCTTTAAAGAGCCTCCACAGATGTTAAAAGGAAGAGTACAGGCGAATATTCTTATGTTGTTGATGTACAAAGGGTGTTACGAGGTACATCATGGCCCTGAGCTGCCAGCCGTACAAAAGAAAACGTGATTTATAATACCAAGATTGCAGGCTTGAAGGCTGAGTCTGTGGGGAAGACCAGCCTGGGTTTCACGAGGGATCCTGTCCCTGGTCTCTCTCCTCCAGCCCCTTCTAATCGGTATGCGAAAGCCATGCTTGGTGTTAAAGAAATAATAAAAGTTATTGGAACACCTAAATGCAAATAAGCTTGCATCCATTATCCTGAAACAACTTAGCGATGCACCCCAGAATCTTCTCGGAAGCTGTTTACCTGGAACAAGGACACTAATTGTCTTCTTTGTGTATTCTGGTTTGCTTTTTCAAAACCACATCTATACTTTGTATTTCAAGCAATCGCTTTGTCTTCTCCATTTTTCACTCAGTAAATCAGGCACTGGAGGAAAATAAAGCTGAGGAGAGCTAGCTCTCTTACACGCCAGGAAAATAAACCAATTTTTTTGCAACATAATTGTGGAAGGAGATGAGATTGTGATTGCTAATTTCAGTCTTTCAAAAATAATTCTTCAAAACCCTCCTCAAGACCATTTAACTTTTCAAAAAGGAGACATTGAAAATCAAATCACTAGAAACTTACGGCGTGTCCAGTAGTACAAAGCACCTTTTTAATCTAATAACATCTTCTTTTTCTGAGAACACTTAAATCTGTTGAAATGTCCTGTTGATGTCTAATATCTGTTCTCTGACAAATAAACAACACAAAAGGAATAGTATTTACAGAGAGCTTGTCAAACCCATGGTATTGGAGCCTCCAAATGTTCTTTTACATAGCCTTATCTGAAGTGAAACCCAGCACTTGCTTGGCCTGCTGTGGTCTTAGCTCCCTCTGGCCTGCGCCAGGAGAAGCCCACCTTTCTTCCCCCAGGCATTCCTACTCAATCCCTTGTCCTTTCTAAATGGGCCAGGAAATCCAGCTAGGAAGTTCATGGTAAGAGAGATGCCTCGTGGCGTAGATTCAGAAGATCTCAGTGGCTTCTCAGAGAAAACTCGAATCACTTGTTGGTAGTTGCTACCAATTGATTCCGACTCATAGTGACCCAAGAAGTGTAGAGTACAACTACTCCTCCCCAGGCCTGTCCTTCAGGGTGCCCCTGGGTGGATTCAAACCATCAATCTTCTGGCTAGTAGGGGATCATGTAACTGTACCACCCAGAGACTCCAGGTTGTCCTCTCTTCCAGTGACCCTCAACTTATCCCAACGTGATCTCAATGACACCTCTTTCCTCAGCAAAAAAGGAAGACCTTTTTTATAAGATGGATTGGCACAATGACTGCAACAACAGACTTGAAGAGGTTGTGAGGATGGCACAGGCTAGGGCACGGTTTCAGTCTGTTGTTAGTAGGGCCACTATGAATCGACGAGGGAGCTCTGAAGACCTAGTGCTAAGGAAATACGCTGTCGACCCAAAGGCAGGGAGCTAGAAGCCACCAGCTGCTCTGTGGAGAAGGATGGGAAATCTCCTCCTTTGTAGTCTCTGAAGACCCTGCTGGAGGGTCAGCCAAGAGTCGGTTCAGACTTACTGTCACAGAACAACATGAAGTGTAATTGACTAGCCGGCACCTAATAACAACAGGGACTCCAGAAAAAGACACTGCTGTCTTGTCACTCTCTCATGGCGACCTTGTGTATGTCAGCACTGAACTTGGCTCCAGAGTGTTTTCAATGGCTGTGACCTTCCACAAACGGATCACAAGCCCATTGATCACAGTGCTGCTGGGTGGTTTCAAACCACCAGTCTTTTATCTGTTAAGAACACTCTGTCTGTGCCGCTCTGGGTCCGTGATCTAATCACAGGAGGAGCCAACAGTGGCATAATTGCAAACCTCCCAGGAGTAGACAATTAATTGATGTAACAAAAGCAATCTCTTAATTACATAAAAGAGGGAAAATGAAGATGTGGAGCATTTAACAATCCAAGTACATAAAATCTTAATTCTCAAAACACCTAATAAAAAAATAGAGTTATTGAAATGTATTAATCTTATTAATCACAAAAATACTCAGACTGCTCCAGTATTGATTCATCCTGTCTGTCTTTCTGTAAGGGCATCATCCCAATCATCGGCACTGGCATCACCACTATTTTTAGTTAGTTTTGGGGGGAAGGTGGTGGGGAGGATCTGACAGCACAGGGTGAGAGCTCCGTTTTTGGCTCCCCTAAACCTCATGACCTTTCTTCTGTTCCTCGTGTAATCTGTCAAGCATGGTGGCACCGTCATCTCTGTCTTTAATGTAATCAGGTCTTCTTCCCACACTGACTCTGCAGTTACTGCCATTGTTATGCTGTAATTACAAGGCATTGCTAATATCTGGGCTACTAGATAATATATATGTAAATGACACACAGAGAGATTGTTAAAAGGTACTAGATTCCCATCTCGTCTCCCACTCAAGGCTGCATGTCCCCATTTTTTGGTTTTATGTAACTAACCCCCACTACAAGAGGTCATTCCCTGGGTACCACGCCTGTGCTAGTCTCCCAGAATTTGTTAAGAGTGATCCTTGACATCATTCTTAATCTCTGGTAACCAACTGCCCTCAGAGAGCATCTCTGCTTTCCAAAGGCACAGCAGGCTGCCCGGTGGCCTGGGAGGTGCACGGCCAGATGTAGTGCTCACTTATGCCTACGATCAGGTCAAACCTTCTAACAGCGCCATGGCGAGAATGACTGCCTGAGGTTCGTCCCCTTACCCTTGTCCTAGATAGATACCCTCTAAGCACATTTCCCCATGAAATCAATGACTGAGACCCAATTCAAACCCATATTTCCTCAAACCTGTCCCTTTTCTTGATTTCTGTGGCCTGTTAATGACAGCACCCATCTTCTGGTCTCCAGAGATGAAGATTTATCCCCATCACCGAGGCCCACAGAGGTCAGACAGAGCAATTTTAGAAGCTGACTCAGCCTTGTCATGGCTGTTCAGACATGCTGACCTCTCCAGCTGTCTGTCTGTCTTACCAGACTCAAGGCCACCAGCTCTCCATCTTGCTCCGTCAAGAGCTTTTGAGCTGCTCTGCTCACTCAGCTTCCTTGCCCTGCTCATGCCTGCCCAGGGATCTCCTTAGATTCTAGAGCCCAGTTTGGCACATTTCACTGCCCTGCTCAACAGTTGTCAGCCGCTCCCCAGGAGCAACCCCGTGTGCTAAGGAAAACTCGTCATTTTGAGCATATTTCAAAGTTTTATCACAATCATTCTAGGAAAACAACAACTCCCCTTATTAGACAAACTCAGAGATTCATGCTCAGTTCTGAGTTCCTGTCTGGTTGAGTCAAACTCACTCTGACCCCTGCTGGCCGAGTAGACTGTTCACCATGGAGTTTGTGACCTTTCAGAAGCAGAGGATCAGGCCGGTTTTCCAAGGCACCTCTGGTTGGCTTCAAACCATCAACCTTTTGTTCAGCAGGCCAATACTTAAGTGTTTGTGTCCCCCAGGGACTCCTTCATGCTGGGTGGGGGCATTTGATGGGCAGTGGGGGGGTCATTGTTACCCTGGATACAGAATAAGAGGACTAGACTGCTAGTTGACAGCTAGTTGGGCAGATGAGTGAATTCCCAGAGAAAGGCCTAATTTCTTTAAACTTATCAACTAATCAATTGAACTTTTATTAGGAATACTAATTCTCCTGAGAAGGGATATCTAAATTAGAACACCCCAAAGGTTGTTTCCCAGACAGGTTTGATACCATTTTTCTTCAATGATGGCTTCAGGAACACTTTGAGCAAGAAGGATCTTTAGGGATGAACAAGTGTTCTCAGATGAGAAAACTCGGGTCCACAGAAGGATGAGGGCGGGCCCAGGCTGAACGTAGCACCCGTAGCACCCGTAGCACCCGGGGCTCTGGCTATGCTGGGGGCTTATTCTTAAGCTAATAGGCAGTTTTTCAGCCACAGCCCTTTGTCTCTTCCAGGGATCTGTTTATTTAAACTTAAAGAAAATAATCATTCCAGTCTGAGCCTGCTGGAAGCGGAGGAGGGAAAGCCAGTTTAACTCCAGACTTGCGTTGTTGTCTCTGTCTCTCTCTCTCTCTCTCTTCAAACCAACTGCCATCAAATCAGTTCCAACTTGGGGCAAACCCAGGTATGCAGAGTAGAACTAACTGCTCCCGAGGGTTTTCAAGTCTGGGACCTTTCAGAAACAGACCACCAGACCTTTCTTCTGAGGCACCTCTGTCCTGGTGGGTCGTCAAATGTTTAACCATTCGTGCCACCCGGGGACTCCCACCCTCTAGCCAAGAGCCACTCTGCAATGCAGAATGACGGGCAGCCATTGCAGCAAGCAGCCTGAACGAGCCACTGGCATGAGATGTTCGAGCTAAGAGCTCACAGGAACAGACGTGTGTGTTCTATCTTCTTCTGCTAAGGGGGGAAAGGGGAAGAGAAAATGCTAGCAATAGTGGAGCAAAACTCACTATCATTGAGTCGGAACCGACTCATAGCTGGCTTTCCATTGGGCTTCAGAAGCCTTACACCACACAGGAGGTAACTGGCCATCTCACTCCCTCGGGGCTGCTGATGCATTTGAACTGCCAGAGAGGCATCGTCTTTGGGTTGGTAGCATAACTCCCCACAGACGAGGCCACCAGCGGCATTATTAAAGTCACCATGTATCGATGGCCAGGCTCTATGCCAACTGTTGTAAGTGTATTTTCATTTAATCATCACAACAATCCCCGTTCGTCAGATAAATAGCCTCACTCTCCAGCCCCGGATCCTGCTTCATTTTTCTTTGAAGCACTTATTGTCTGAAGCTCTCTTACCAACTGCATACTGTCTCCCCCACAGATTGTAAATTCCATGAGGGCAGGAACATAATCTGCTTGTTCATCACGGTCTCCTCACTTTCTAGAACAGTGTCTGACCCGTCACAGGTGTTCCTTGGATGTTTTCTGAATGAACGAATAAGGAAGAGCAGCTCTGTAAGCGGCGATGAGGCCATCTACTGTGGACAGTGTATGAGGCAAAGCGCACATAAAGTGTTTAGCATGGAGCCTGGCACATAGTAAGCAGTTGGTAAATGTGAGCTGTCATTATTATTTGTGAGATCTTAGTTAAAGGACTTACTTACCCAGGCCCATTAATCTTCCAGCCCTTCCAAAAGTATGTAGGTCACTGAGTTCATTTTCTGGCCCCCATCAGAGTGAAAGCATACTTTTTTCCCCCTCAGAAAATTTATGGATCCTCAGAAAACTATCTGCCTGTGTGCTCATGTGCTTTGGAAGTGAGACAGCTGGCCTCCCCTGCATAAGCGATCCTTTCCAACCCATTCAGTTGTGGCCAGCCTCACTCATTGTCTTAGTTATCTCATGCTGCTGTTAACAGAAACACCAGCGTTTCTTTTTCTCACAGTTTAGAAGGCTTGAAGTTCAAATGCAGGGTGCTAGCTGGGGGTGGCTTAATGTTCAAGAGTTGCACTGCCAACTCAAAGGTACTTGGTTCAAAGCCACCAGCTTCTTTCTCCAAGGGAGAAAGACGTGTACTGACTTCCCATGCAATTTACTGCCTCTGAAAACCTGTTGGAGGTTTCTAACTTGATAGTGTACAACATCAACAACAGCTTTAGGGGCAGGCTTTCACTTCTGTCAGCTCTGGAGGAAGGTCCCTGGGCAGTCTTCATGTGGCTGGACAACTTTTGTCCTCTGTCCCTTCCCACTTGCTTGCTTGTTTAATCTCTTTTATATCTCCAAAGAGCTTGATTCATGATACATCAACATCAGTCCTTTCTCATTATCATAACAAAGATAACCCATCCCCAATTGGGATTATAACCTCAGGCACAGAGATTTGGATTTACCACACATCTTTTAGGGGGACATAATTCATACCATAACACTTGTCCCTTCCAGTTTGCTGTCTCCATCCCAAGTCCACCCCTCCCACCTCCTTCCCCAGGGAGCATCTTCTAGCCCCAGTGGCCCTGCCCATCAGAAGAACTCAGAGGATGCCCAGGCTCCCATCAGAAACCAGTGTTTGGGAGTCCTGCGGAGCCCAGCTAACCCTCGGAGGGGCACGTGGTCTCATCTGTCCCCACCCCAAAGATGCTCAAAGCAATCAGCCAGGTGAATTGCAGAGAGAACCTGGTCACAATAGCGTTTACTGTCGACCTGGGAAAGCACAGTGCAGTTAAAAGCCTATTTCTTTTTTTTTCTCTCACAGATATTGATCTACTTAGCTTTGTGCTAGGTTGTTTGCTGGCAATTAATTTCAGAGTCAGCACCAGGGCTTGCATTTAACATCACTTTCTCAAACACACAGGGGCCTCCTGTTCAACCCCATAAAGATGATATGACTGCCTCTCTCAGCTCCCCGGCCGGCTGTGGTCCCACTCTTGCATTTCGTCTGGTGCAGTGTGCAGGATGCGGACTCCCTGTTCTGTCACATTGTGCATAAGGGTTAGGATCATTAAGAAAAGAAAAGGGGGGAAAATGAGAATGTTCTTTCCAATTCCTTGATCCTAAAAAACAGGAAACAATGTTGTTTGTGTAAAGATGAAATCTAGTCAGGTCTTTCTTTCCCTTGAACCACGTGAAAACCGTATGCCTTCCTTGGTTCCGGCTTTTGCTTTAGCTTTTCCATTAGCTAATTGTGTGATTCCAGCCTTCAGTCAATTTCCAAGGTGGCTTCCTCCTGCTTAAAAAGGGAGGCTTGGGCCAGATGAAAATGGTGAATAGCTGTATGGCACGTTAGAGTTTATAAAGCACTTACAGGCACACTAACTCAGTTTACCACCTACAGCTTTGTGGTTTTGGTCTGTGCCTTGATTTCTTCATCTGTAAAATGGGGATAATATTCAACTTCAAACTAAACCTGCTGCTGTGAAGCTGACTCCAACTCACAGCACAACAACCCCACAGGACAGAGCAGAACTGCCCACATGGTTCCCATAAATCTTTATGGGAGCAGAAAATGACATCTTTCTCCTGGGGAGCAGCTGGTGGGTTCAAACCACTCGCTTTTCAGATAGCTGAGTCCTTAACAACTGCACCATCAGGACTCCTGAATAATGCTAGAACCTACCTAGTAAGCACATTGTGAAACTTAAAATGTGAGGTGCTCCAACACGTGCCTGGCACCTGGTGAAAGTTAACAGTTGCCCTCAGCTCTAACCACCATTTGTAGCAACTTTGTAGCAACCCTTCCAGTAAGGATTATTTTTTTCCTGTCTTAAAAACAATTAAAAGGAACAAAGGGAGCTCTGGTGGCCTAGTGGAAAGAAGCTGTACTGCAATCCCAGAGGTACGTGGTTCAAATCCACCAGATGCTCTGCTGGAGAAGAAGGGGCAATCTCCTCCTGTACCAGTCAGATCCTATTTGATGGTACACACACAGAAAATAATAATAGTTTTAAAAAATTGTTAAAAACAATTAAAAGGAACAAAACCAAAACAAAACAGACTGTATTCTCAAAAAAATGAGCAAACATTAGCCAGTAAGTGGGGGACAGGGGGAGAAATAATTAAAGAGTCTGATGGCTCAACCAATAATGGGAAGGTTAGAGGTTCGAAGTTATAGGTGGCTCCATGAGAGAAAAGGCCTGAATCTGCTCCCACAAAGATCACAGCCTTGGAAACCCTATGACCCTATGGGCAGTTTCCCTCTGTCTTAGGGGGTCTTGATGAGTCAGAATCAACTCGACAGCACACCGTAACATAGACATAGACCATAAACTGAGTTCTTGAGTGGTGGCCTTAGCATGACCAGCCGCTAATCCACAGTTTGGAGGTTCAAGTTCACCCAGAGGCTCCTCTGAAGACAGTCCTGGGAGCTCTGGAAGATCCCAGCTGTGGGAGCACAGTTGGACTCTGGCACATTTGGGGTCATCATGAGTCAGAATACACTCAACAACAGCTGGTTTTTCCAGATAAATGAGCATTTGCTCTTGAATTGCTTAATAGCTGGCGGAATGAGGAGTCATTCGCAGCCTTTCTAATGTCAAATGTTTGTTCCACACCAACGCAGAGAAGATTGTCAAAGTCCTGTCAGCATTGACATTCGTGACCCCATCAGAAGTCCAAGGATCAGACGCCCGTCCCTTGGCTCTGCTGATCTTCGTTCACGTTGGGCCAGGATTCCCTACCGCCCCTTTGTGTCCCTCTGAGACTTTTCTTGGAGGCTGAGCAGAAGGATAGTGCTAATGGTCCACATGCTCAGTTGCTAACTGAAAGTTTGCCAATTTGAGTCAACCCAGAGGCACTGAGGAGGAAAGACTTGGTATCTACTCCTGGGGGGTGGGGAGAGTGGGAATCAGCCACTGAAAACTGTGTGAGTCACAGCTCTTTCCTGACATAAGTGGAGGTGCCATGGATGGAACTAAATGGAATCAGTCAAGTCTGGGAAGCCCCAGAGACTGAAGAATTCAGGGGTGAGACTATCCCCTCGCCCTGAGAAAGCATAGAACAGAGAAAGGTTTCCTGTTCGTGACAGTGGAACTCTGGGAAGGAGTTGCTCTGTCATCACAAAGGCAGACAGTTCAAATCCACCAGCCATTCTGCAGGGTAAAGATGAGCAGTCTCCTCCCGCGAGATTTACTGCCTCTGAAAACCCACTGGAGGGTCCACTATGAGTTGCTTCTGACTTGAGGTCACATGTTAGGAGATCACTGTTCATTTTAGCCCCAGAGCAGAACCCCAGAGGCCACCCCCTCCTCTCCCTCCCCAGCCTCCCCCTCCTCACCAGGACACCCACCATTTCCAGCTTCCACCCACCACCACCTGCTTCCTTTCAGGCAAGAAAGTACCCGAGGTGGGCAATTAAGTCATTTAAAACCATTTTCACAGTAGATTTTTACTGAGCAAAAAAGCAATATTTGTGTCACTTAGACATTTCTGAGAAGATTTAGCTGTTCTTTTAAAAATATCACTTCAGTGCCAATGAAAAATATAATCCAGCCTTGGTAATAAATTTTTTAAACACACACACACACACACACACACACACACACACACACACACACAAGTTATCAGCCTGCAAAACAATGTTTCCTAGGCCTTCCCACACGTCTCAGTATTTTAACAACGTCCCATCTGTTGATGTCAGTCTGAAGAAGCAGGTCTGTACCTTCCAGTTTTATTAAAATCCTTTCTGGCTTGTAACCTGAATTCTACTCTGCTGGCCAGCTCACTTCCGGGCCCCGGGCCCGTGGACCTGTGCCAGCGTGCAACGGCTGACAGAAATGGGAACAGTTAATAAAAAATCTGTTTAGTTTGTGCTTAATACAGAATGTTTCCTCTTGCTCTTGTTACTAATTGCCGAAGATGTCTGTGTTTGGATTAAAACTTTGTCCTCTGCCATCTGGATGCCATTGATATGTCTCAGCTCAGCCGTAAGCCGGGTGATATCAGTGGTTTCCATGTCAACAGATGACAGCGTCATATGTCGAAACGTGTGGTTGCTGTGCACAGCCAAGGAGCCAGCCCCGGGGAGGGAGCACTGGTTTCACACCTCAGTATCTCCCTGATTTTCAGATGTTGCTTTGAAATTGTTTCACTTTTATTCTATCGGATTTACATGTACTCTTGCAGAGTGCATGTTTTAGCCCATTTGGAGAGTTAACTAAAGGACTTGTTGATACCTATAGTTCTACTGGGGGCGGGAAAGACCTTTCTCCGAAGAGGACTTTTAAAATCTCCAACTGATAGGAAATCTGTTTACTCTCAGAATCCAAGAAATGTACCATGTGCCCTATACAAAACCTCAGGTAGACCACAGGGCTCTGTGGGCGAGGCAGCTGTGGCATGTATGTATTTCTTGAAAGAGTGCCCCAGGCCTCAAAGCCCTGGGGAATGGAGCCTCTCTAAATATAGTGTCAGCCTCAGCAGGCAGGAGGAAGTACTGAAATAATTAAGAAAAAAACAAGAAACACCCCGCAACTCCAAGCTCGTCTACTGTGTCCAGTATAGGATTGTGAGAGATGCATTTTAATCACCTTTTCTAAGAGTTCATGATTTTGAGTAAGAGATCACTGCAGTCTCCTTATAAGGGAGCCTCAGATCAGCAAATATAGAATGCATTTAATGTGAAGCTGGGAAAATGAATCTGCTAGCAGCCTTCTGTATTTCTCTTTCCTCAGATCAAGAACGCTGCTGCCAACGTCCTCCGGGAAACCTGGCTCATCTATAAACACACAAAACTGCTAAAGAAGATTGACCATGCCAAAGTCAGGAAGCACCAGAGGAAGTTCCTCCAGGCCATCCACCAGTGAGTGTGCCGGGCCCAGGGCCAGGGGACCAGGGAGGGACAGGCACCTCATGGCTCCATCAGCATCTCCAGTAGACTCCGGGTCACAGAAGAGGTCCTGGAGGTGATGGCCCAGAACTCAGGCAGTCCCTACATGCTGTGTGCCAAACACTGGGCAGCATGCTGAGGAAGGTAAAAGATATTAGGATAAAGTCTTGAAGGTTCTCAAATTCTACAAACACACACCCCAACATACAGCAGCCTAAAGCAGAACAAGATGTTTAATACTGTTATTGTTGTTGTGTGCCGTCAAGTCAATTCCAACTCATAGTGACTCCACAAGACAGACTGGAACTGCCTGGAGGGTTTTGTAGGCTGTGATCTTCTCGGAGCAGATGCCCAGGTCCTTCTCTGGCAGAGATGTCCAGTGGATTCTAACTGTGAATCTCTCTTTTTTTTATTTTATTTTATTAATTTTAATGAACATTTACAGAGATTTTGGATTTCCATTCATGCATTGTTACACTATTTTCTCTGCCTGCCCCTCAGTTCGTTCCTCTCCCCCTGCCCCCCCTGCCCAAAAGTCTGTTTTAACTGTCCCATTGCCACAGTGCTTCTAACTGTGAATCTTAAGTTAGCAGCTTGGGGCTTATCCCTTGTACCACCCACCAGGGCTCCTTCTCTGTATAATTTCATTCACTCATTGCTGTTGAGTTGAAACCTTCAGTAGGTTTTCAGAGGCTAAAAAATGCACAGGAGGAGATTTCCCACGTTTCTTCTTCAAAGTAATAGATATATTCAAACCACTAGTCTTTGAGTTGGCAGCACAACTCTCTACCCAAAAGGCCACTAGAGCTTCTTTCCCACATATAATGTTATTATTGTGTACTGTCAAGTCAGAACCAACCCATAGCTGACCCTCCAGTGGGTTTTCAGAGACAGTAAATCACATAGGAAGAGATTGTCTATCATTCTCCAGTGGAACAGCTGGTGTTCGAACTGTGTGCCTTTGCAATTGCAGTTTCTTACCACCAGGCCACCAGAGTTCCCACATATGCTGTGAGGTGGAAGCCTCTTGTTTAGAGTCAACCAGGAACTGGTGGGTGGGCTATGTATTTAAAAGGCTGTTGGGCCCTTGGGCCTGTAACCCTCAGGATTGGTGTTAATTATGTTTGGGACAAACATTCTTCTAATTGGTATGGAACTGGTCTGTCAATTTGCTGTACTGATGTAACTTGTATCAAATGTTATAATAGTTACCTATGGTGGACAGTGTTTGATGGAGCTCCCAGACTGAGACAGGCATGGAAGCAGGAGCAGCATCCACTTTGTAAACAACATGCCTCTGGAAACTCTTAAGAATATAGAGAAACAATGATAGTTGTAGAACAGTGTTCAGGTCTTTTGTTAAAAGGGTCATTATGAGTTGTGCTCAACTCATCGCACTTAACAACAACAATAATAAAAGAGTTGGGAATGAAACATTCTGACCTGGATGTATGGGCACACCTTGAAAGGTGGAGAGTAGGGTATTCAAGAATATTCAGCCTAAGCAAAAGCATAAAATAAATTATCATAAAGCAAAACAGTTGCTGTCCACATTCTTCTAGTTCTACCCTAGGCAAGTCGACTAAAACTGTGCCCCTATAAAAAGAGCAAAGTCCAAATGGGATGGCCATATCTGACCTTGATCAACTTCACAAAAGGGAACTATCATTGTCCACAGGATCAATAATAACACAAAACCAATTCCCATGAAGTCAGACAGGTTCCCCATACTGCTGTACCACTTTTTACTCATCTCATCATCAGTCTTACTCCATTGCTGGATTAAAAATCTGATGTGATAGCTCACAAACCACACAGAGCCATACTGGGGATGTAAAAAGATTATGATAAGATAAATAATAGAATACAGTCAAGGCAACTCCCAAAATGTGCACACAGGCAACTCAGCCTTGAGCCTTGTGTCTTCAGGCCCATGGTTCCCAAATTCTCAGTCCTGCCAGTATTGGCTTTCCCTCCATTGTCTAACAAACTTCTCAGTCCTGCCTATATTGGCTCTCCCCACTAAGGTCTCCTCTCATGTCACAGCTCCAATTCGGCCAAAGGTATCGTTGCCATTGGTGTAGCTGGAGAAGGAAGGGTGTCCTCCATGGTTTTGCTTTCTCTTCAGTAATGCTGGAAGACCTGTCTCCATGGCTAGACTGTTCAATTTATTGGAGGGACTGACCAGTCCCCTTGTGGAATGGTAGATAGTCAATCCCCTTGTATATAGGCTAAGCCACTCATTTACATATTTCTGCCCATTTTTATAGCAAAGTCAAATAATGGCTAGACAATCCATATTGAAAGATAAACTCTATAGACCATAGGATTTTCAAGTTCTATAGTGCATTGCGTAGTGCTAACAAAAGTGGTTCAAATCCACCGGCTACTCTACAAGAGAAAGATGGGCAGTCATCTCTTGTAAAGATTTACAACTTCAGAAACCTGATGGAGAGTTGCGGAGTCAGAATAACTCTATGGCAGTGAGTTGGGAGTTTTAGTTTTAGGGTTTTCAAGGCTGTGACCTTTGAGGAACTTCTCTCGTTGTGTGTTGTAGATTCGGAACTCACCCATACCTGTCCTCCAGCAGGTTTTTAGAGGCAGTTGATCACACAGAAAGAGATTGCCCTCCCTCTGGGTGGGTTCAAATCACTGACTTTCAGTTAGTAACTGAATGCTTAACTGTTTGCACCATCTATTAACTCCTTGACAAAGCCATGTTATTAAGTGTTGCCTAGTCTAAACAGACTCAGAGCTGACCCCTCCAGCAGGTTTTCAGAGGCTGTACATTACATGGGAGCAGCTTACCCATCTTTCTCCCTCAGAGCAGCTCATGGATTTGAACTTCCTGCTTTGGGGATGACAGCACAACAACTCCTTACAACTAAGCCTCTAGAGCTTCCTGAGCAAAGGCATAAAGAGGCAGAGAAAGGAACGGAGTCAAGTGAGGAAACTAACAGACGTCAGGCCAGGCACACATGGAAGCAATAGTTGACTTTCTTGGAGACTTGACAAGCTTTTGATTCTGATCCCTTGTTACCCGTGTTCAAGGTCCCATGCTGGGTTCCCAAATGAGACTAATTGGACTGTTTCTGGTACAGGAACCGTCAGTGGGGTAACACTCTCTGTGCACTTGCAGAGTGTGACTGTCATGACTTTTCCCCCCAGGCTGAGGAGTGTCAAGATGGAACAGAGGAAGCTGAGTGACCAAGCCAACACCCTGGTGGACCTTTCCAAGGTGAGTGGCAAAATCTGAAGACACCCTAACAAGTTCTCAGATGCTGGCACATAAATGCCTTGGGCGCAGTTGTGAAGACCTGACTGTGTCCAGACAAGGAAGAAGAATTCTTCTTTGGTTAACAAATAATCTGGGTCAGATTCTGGACAGTTGCGGTCTGACAGTGTTGTCTTGTCTTTTAAAACCTGACATTTATTCTTTAAGTTAAATAGCCCAAGTTTGCCTTTGCTTGGTATTAGTTAGCTGACCTATTCCTCTTTTTAGTGTGTTCTTTTATTAGCTATGCATTACAGGGCTTTTAAGAATGAGCTTGAGTTAGCACAGAGGGGAAGCAAGCGAGGCGAGGCGTCCCTGAGTGGTACTGTTAACATGCTTGACTGCTAACTAAAAGGTTGGCAGTTCGAGGCACCTTGGAGGAAGGGCTTGGCAACCAGGCTCCAAAAAATCAGCCACTGAACGTTCTGTGGAGCACAGTTCTACTCTGGCACACACGGGGTCACCATGAGTCCAGTCAGTTGGTTTGGAAGCATGTTAATAAGGACCAGAATGATGCTGAGGGCCAGCAATGAGACATGAGGTTAAAACCTGAGAAAAAGTGTTCTGGTTTGCTATTGTAACCTTTATGTTGTCATGTGCCATTGAGTCAGAACCGACTCATGGCTGGCCCTGCAGTCGATTTTCAGAGGCAGTAAATCTCACACAAGGAGATTACCCATCCTTCTCATAAGGAACAGCTGGTGGATTCAAACCACCTGCCTTTTGGTTGGCAGGGCAGCTTTTTACCCGCGGATCTGATCCCAGCCCTGCCCTGTGCCACCGTCACCATCCCTGCTATACTCAATCGAGCCCATTGCTCCAGCCACCGTCAATCCATCTCACTGAGGGTCTTCCTCTCTTTGGCTGACCTCCCACCCTTCCAAGCATGATGTCCTTTACCCACTAGGCCATCAAAACATCAATCTTTAAACCCTAGTTTTTCTCAGCCCAAATTAAAGAGGGGATATATTCCTTTGACTTTGTCTCAAGAGGCAGACAGTCCAAGATGAATGTGAAGATACCAAAAAAGAATGCCCTCCTTTGAGAGCCTGGGGCTGGATATCACACTGTCACCCTCCATTTCTGGCACTGAACTGCTGTAAATAGTGTAGAGAAACTCGCTTCTCTTGCAAATCATTGGAGTGAAGGTACTGAAGGCTGCCCTGCTGGCAGAGCTGAGTTCCCCCCTTTGGTCCCCTCTGCTCACTGCCGCTTGATAGAAATTGTATATCAAGTGTACAGCCCAGGGCCAGGCTGGCAGAACATTCCAGCAGATGTCAATTACCATAATGGAACTCATTCCCTGGGTAAGCAAGAGAAACTCCCTCAGGCAAATTAAGCACCCTTTGAAAAGAGGGTGCAATCAGAGAAATTGCTGGTTGTGGGGCCACGTGCAGGCGTCTTGTTCAATAATGGGATCAAGCCAAAGAGAAGGCCTCCCAAGCCCGCAAGGACTCCAATCAGGGGGTAAGTGGCTTGCCACTGTCGGGGAGAAGCCCACAGGCCTGTGTGCCTAGAGAGGAGGGCACTTAGCTGGAGAGTAGTTCCCGGGTGCCTGGAGGCGCGGAGGGTAGAATGGAGCACAGGAGCACCCACAGTGCATGGGAGAACTCCTGGGGCTTGAGAGGTGTTGCTTATTGTTCCTGGATTCCAATATCAGAAACCCACTGGAACATTCTTTAAAATAGAGGAATCTATTACAACAAGAACATGTAGGAATTTATTATAAATCCAACATTGTTGAGGCAACTCTGATTCATGGTAGCTCCATGTGTTACAGCTCAGAACTGCCTCCCATAGCATTTTCTTGGCTATAACCCTTATGGAATCAGGCTGCCAGGCTTTTCTTTCGCGGTGCTGTTGACGAGTTAAAACTGGCAGCTTTTAGGGTAGCAGTCAATAGCATACAACTTACGCTACTATAACACAGAGAGTCTCATTCCAGACAAACCTGAAAGCCAGTATGTGGTCAGGGATCTGGAAAGACCTCCCACCCAGCCAGCAGTCTCTAGCCATCTCTTCTCGCTTTTTCAGGTGATTACGTCAATTCTTTCTTCTTCTTTCCTTTCTCTTGACAGCTTTCTATGCCTCCTGTCTCTGTGGCTGACAATGGCAGGCTCCCAATCCAGAAAGAGCATATTATAATTCTAGCCACAGGCAAAGACTAATTGGCCTCCTGTTGGTCTTAATTTTAAGTTCTTAGAAGATATTATATGATTGGCCAGTTTGAGTCACGTTTCTACATTTAGGCCAATTAGCTGTGACCAGGAAGACGGTTGTGCAAGAAAACAAGGCTGCAGGCCCTCCCTTATCCATAGGAAATAGCTCTATGCATCAGGAACAGCTCCCCGGCCCAGAAAATACTTTGAGATCTTCTGCAGATAACAGCGCTTCCAGCCTTGTCTCTCACTTGGCAGGACGCACTGAAGTAGCCCTTTGTTGACCTGGGAATAGCAGGCAAACTGGACTTTCAACCTTCATTTGTACACCACCAATCTCACATAGCTGGGGCCCAACAGAGAGCAGAATGGGTAAAACAAAAACCTCAGTGAATTGGACACTTGGTTGAACTGGGCAGATTAAACCATAACTCCTCAGGAGATCAAGCTGTCTATAAAGCAAGGGTGTTCAGAAAGAGTTCAGGAGGCTGTCTGGGGACAGCCCTTACCCCCGTGGGAGATCCAGAGGGGGTGAACTCTGACATTCTTCCAGCCTTTGTCTTTTCCTCCCAGGACATTCACTCAAGGTCTTGGCAGCAGCCTAGCATATTTCCCACTGGTCCACCTTCCCCGTGGCATCCTGTCACCAGGCAACAGAGCAGGGGAGACAACACTGTTGTGTTCCTTCTCTCTGCTGTCTTTATACTTCCTCCTCCTACCCTCCACCACCCCTCCCTGCCCTTTGGTCCTTTCTAGATTAAGAACATGGTGTGTGACCTCCAAATATTATTTTTTATATTGAATAGTTATCTTACAGGGTGACAAAGATGGCGTGGCCTCTTTATTTGATAGCTCCCCGTTTCTTCCATTGCAATGTAAAAGTAATTCCTACCATCTGAGGCGCCAGTGATCAAGTAAAGTGATACCTTTGGAGATGTTCTGTAAACTCTAAAGGCTTTTGCAGATGGTAGAACTGATTTTGAATACAGATGAGGAAACCAGGATTCAAAGGCGCACGGTGACTGTCCCAAGGTCGGGCAGTTGGCAGTGGCAGGACCGAGGCTGGAAGACAGGGTCCAGGCTCCGTGTTCAGAACCGTCGGATGCCCGTTCGGTCAGTACATTTGTAGGTCTGTGCATTCCGGGAATTATGGACACCTTGAGGAGGTTCTATGAATGTTAATTAAGGAAGGAAGTACTTTCTCTTCTAAAGTCATCGTCTCCTCTAAGGATGTCCCCAGTACGGGGCCCTACTCTTGAAAGAACAGAGCTCATTGGAGAGGAGCAGTCTTTGCTCTATCTGGTGACCCCTCTTCTGGCTGCACCAGCTCATGTGGGGTGGTAGCACTGTTTCAACTCTCCTCTTGACCCCCTCTGCCCCCCATTTTCCCTCTGGCTTTTAAATTTTTCACTACTTTCTTTTACTCCTATTTGCTTCTCTAATTTTTTTTCTCCTGTTCCCTTGGCACTTGAGGGTACTGATGGTTTCTGTATCTGCCTGGCATAACTTGAAATGTAGGATGAAATAAGGTTGGGGTTCGCTGGCAGGTCACCAAAAGCCCAAATTGCTGTGATACCTTGGGAGAGGCAAAGTGACCCCCATGTGGCCCTCTGCCAATGCAGCCGGGGGAACCTCACCACCCAAAACCGGAAGTGTGTTGACCTACAGCACTGCTATCCAAAGCCAGGAAAGCTCTGCCCATCCCGTGAACAAGGATCCCACAGGCTAGCACCAAACCCAAGCTTTCCAATCAACCTTCCAATTGGTTCTGACCAATGGTGACTGTTCCCTAGGATTTTCTAGGCTGTAATGTTTATTACAAGAATCGATGCCTTTGAGTTGTGGTGCTGCAGAAGAGTATTGAACATACCATGGACCACCAAGAGAACAGACAGGGCTGTCCCGGAGAGCATCAAACCAGGCTGCTCCTTGGAGGCTGGGATTTTGAAGCTCCATCTCACATACTTGGGCATGTGACCAAGAGGGACCAGTCCTTGGAGAAGGACATCATGCTTGGAAAGGTGGGGAGATGGTGCAGGAAAGGAAAACCCCAGATGAGATGGATTGACACAATGCCTGGGGTAATGGGGGTTAGTGTCTCAGAGACAGTGAGACCGGCTTGGGACAGACAGGGATCAGAGCTGTTGTACATAGGGTTATGATTCGACAACACATAACAAAAATCTCTATGAGAGCAGATCACCAAGTCTTTCTTATGTGGGTCCACCAGGTGGATTTGAACTGCCAGACTTTTGCTTAGAAGCCTCACAGTTAACCATTGAGCCACTGGAGGGGAGGGTCCTGAGGGACCTCTTATGGCATAGCCTGTAACCCAAAGGTGGCCGTATCTAATGATTCTAATTCACCAGCAGATTTGTAAGAGGAAGATGGGCAACCTTCTCCTGTGCAACTTACAGACTCAGGAAACCAGCCAGAGGGTCAGTTATGAATTAGGCTCCAACCCGAGAGCAATGAGGTTGAGTCAAGTCAAACACAAACCCTTTGACCAGGCGGTCAGATCATTATCAGAAAGCTTCCTTGATAGGAGTGGAGTCAGAAATGGGAGGCTCACAGCATCCGTTACCACCACCGCTGCATGGGCTGATGGGAAAGGCCTTGCCAAGGCCTGGACAGGGCCGCCTCCAAGTCCACCGACGGAGAGACCTTCTCCCTGGTGGACGCTGGTGTGGGTATTGCCAGTGTTTGCTTCAGTGACTCGACTCTCCTCTGCCCTCCTCCCTCCCTCTCTGATTCTCATTTTCTCTTTCTGATCTTTAATTCAGCAAATGCTAGCTAAGCGCCTTCAGAGTAGGTCAGGCCCTGCACACCTGTGACACGGGTGACACACGCTGCAGCAGGAGGAAAGGCTGTGTGTGGAGCACATGGGCTGGTCCTGCACAGAGCCCTGGGGCCACAGGTGACTCGGCTTAAACCAGGGCCTAAGTCAGCAGAGGGAGCAGCTGGGCTTGATGACGGAAGGCAGGAGCGGGCCCCACACCATGGTCCTAAAAAGAAGGCCAACTATGTATGCTGGTGTCTCATAAGACAATTTAGTTTTCATTTTTCCGTTTTATTTTATTCTTTGTTCCTTGGGAGTATCCCATTTTTGTTCCCCCTCCTGTCTCTCTGGAGACTAAGGTGCATCTGATACAGGCCATGGTCTTTGCAATCACTTGTTATGCATCAGAGAGTTGGACAATGACTAGGGAGGATAGAAGGAGAATTGATGCCTTTGAGCTGTGGTGCTGGAGAAGAGTATTGAATGTACCCTGGACTGCCAAGAAAACAAACAGATTCATCCTGGAGAGCGTTAAACTGGGCTGCTCCTTGGAGGCAAGGATTCTGAGGCTTCATCTGACATACTTTGGACATGTTGTAAGGAGAGACCGGTCCTTGGAAAGGGACATCATGCTTGGTAGGGTGGAGGGACAGTGCAGGAAGGGAAGGTCCTCTATGAGGTGGATTGATTGAGTGACTGGGGTAATCGGGATGGGTGTGTCGGAGATGGTGCGATTGGCACAGGATAGTGCAGGGTTTAGGGCTGTTGTACATAGGGTCGCTGTGAGTCACAAGTGACTCGACGGCACATAACAACAACCTTCACTATTCAGTTACAAGGGTTACTGAGTGCCAGCTCTACAGAGGGAGGGAGGCTTTGTGCTCAGCACCTTCAAGTATTCTATTATTATTATTATTACATTGGCATTGTTTTATGATGCAGATGGTCCTTTCCTCATCAGAGAGGGACAGAGCGCATTGTCACTGCTGCCCATTTATTACTCATTGGTTCTACTAAACTTTTAGATGCCCTGACAGCATCATGTGTTGTGTGTTGAGTTGCTAACCAAGAGGTCAGTGGTTCGAATGGCTGTCTCTCTCTGTAAAACTTCACAACCTTCAATGGGAAGTTGCTGTGTGTCAGAATCAGCTTGATAGGTGTGGGTTTGCATCTTTAGGATCAATCATATGCAGACAGGCTCTCTTCCTAAGCAGGCCTGTATATTTGCCCATTAACAAATGTTCACCAAGTATCTCCTGTGTGCCAGACACAGAGTTAGGCCCTTGGCACACATCAGTAACTAAAAGGCAAAGATTCCTGCCCTCAAGAAGGAGGTGGTAGGAGAAAGCCAGCAACTCTCCCGTGTGCTGATGGCTCTGCTAGTTGCCATAGCAAGTCTACCCCCAGCTCACGGTGACCTCATACACAACAGCACTGGATGGCCGCGCTCTGTGGGGCTTCACTGGCTGATCACCAGGCCTTTCCTGTCTTCCTTTGTCTGGAAGCTCTACTGGAACCTTACCCGCCTCATAGCACCACATAAACCGCCACTGAGAAGTGGGTGCCATGGAGGGGCACTGGCTGGGAACTGAAGCCAGTGCTGCCTCAAGGCGGGCGAGGATTTTACTGCGGAACCGCCACCGTGCTCAGCTCCTCTGGTGGTGGTGGTTGTTAGGTGCTGTTGAGTCTGCCGTGACTCACATGAACAGGATTCCCAGACCCTGCACCGCTCTCACCATCCTGCTGTACTCAAGCCATTGTAACACTCGCCGTGTGGATCCGTCACGTCAAGGGTCCTCCCCTCCTTCGCTGACCCTCCACCTTTCCCAGCATGTCCTTCTCCAGGGACCAGCCCCCCTGACAACATGCCCGAAGTACCTGCGGCAGAGCTTCCCCACCCTCCCTCCGAGAAGCACCCTGGCTGCATCTTCTCCAAGACATAATTGTTTGTCTGGCAGTCCAGGGGGCATTGAGCTTGCTTCTCCAACCCCACAGTTCACAGGCATTGCTTCTACTGTCTTCCTTTGTCAGTGACCAGCTTTCCAAAGCACAGGAAGCAATGAAAAGACCAGGGCTTGGGTCAGGGGCACCTAATATAGTTGTTGTGTACCATCAACTTGGAGCTGACTTGTAGCTAGCTGACCCTCCAGCGGGTTTGAGAGGCACTAAATTGCATGGAAGGAGACTGCCTATCTTTCTTCCACGGAGCACCTGGTGGATTTGAACTGTGTACCTTTGCATTGGTAGCACAGTTCTTTACCCCTTAGCCACCAGAGCTCCAGTGCTATTAAAAAGTATAAAATCAAGCAGGCTCGGCAGGGCCAGGAGCGGTGGGGCCTGCAGGAAGGCTTCACTAACAAGGTGGTTCTCTCCGGAACTCTCGTCACCACTCTGTCTCCCATCTCTCTGTCTCACCACACAGATGCAGAACGTCATGTATGACTTAATCACAGAACTCAATGATCGGAGCGAAGACCTGGAGAAGCAGATCGGCAGCCTGGAGTCAAAGCTGGAGCACCTCACAGCCAGCTTCAACTCCCTGCCCCTGCTCATCGCAGACACTCTGCGCCAGCAGCAGCAGCAGCTCCTGTCTGCCATCGTCGAGGTCCGGGGCATCAGCGTGGCCGTGGGCACCACGTACGCCCCCGTCTCTGACAGCCCGATCGGGGTCAGCTCCACCTCCTTCCCGACCCCGTACACAAGTTCCAGCAGTTGCTAAATAAAACTCCCCACTCCAGAAGCGTTACCCATAGGTCTTAAGATGCAAATCAACTCTCTCCTGGTCGCTTTGCCATCAAGGAACACTCAGACCAGGGACCGTAGAGGAGAGAGATGAGCTAACTCACTCGTGTTCTGTCAGCGCGCTTGGTTCAAAATGCCTTGAAACCAGAAATCTAATCTCTGTTTAGGTGCCTCTACTTGGGAGCAGGAAGAGGAGGTGACGGGAAGCGACGCCTCTGGCAGGGCCCTTGCTGCAGAGCTGGTGGAGAACAGAAATCCACGCTCAATCTCAGGTCTTCACGTGGGGGGCGGGGGCAGGCGCACAGAGTAGCCCAGAGTGAGGCCAGGCTAGGGGAGGGTCCTGCTGGGCTGGGGGCTGTCTGGCTCAGGAGGGGTTCCTCACAGGCTCCTCCTGAAACATAACTCTCTCCTTTCCTTTTGTCAAAGGAAGGATCTAGAAGACAAAAGTAAGAGGGCTGCCCACAACTTGCCAAAATAGGCATCATTTCCTCTCATACCTTGAACAGTCATAAAACTCGATTTAGACTTAAAGAGAGAGAAATACAAACAAACAAAAAGCCAGAATTTTTTTCATCCAATAATAATACCTATATAAACCTGTGTGCTTGCAAATGTATGCATGCGCACACACACATTTTTCACGTCCAACCTGCTGGTCCTTTTTTCTTTGGCTTAAAGAAAAAAGGACGGAGTGCTGGGCTCTGCTCGCCACAGGCACTCTCTCTCAGTGTGTGCCCATCGGTCACATCCGAATGTGAGGTGTTCTCAGTTCGGGGAGCTCTGCTAGCCACATTCAGAGCTGCACTGAAGATGCAGGTCCCTGCCAGCACAATACAGGTTGTTTTGCCCTGGAAACACACCATGCTTGGTTTGAGATGAATGCCAAGCCAAAATTGTTGGCATTCTGGAGGCCTAAGCAGGCTTCTAAAAATAACATCATCTGCAGAGATTTCCTCTTGCATCCAAACAAGCTGTGTTTCGATGGACCACAAAACCAGGTGTCTGAGTTGTGGGGAGGGCACAGGGGATGTGGGTGGAGGTGTGTGTCTGTGGGCACACAGGTGCCACCCAGTGGAACATTGGGGACTAGAAGCCTTGTTTGGGGTGATATTTATCCAGCAACAGGGTTCCAGCAGCCCCAGACATTCCGAGTCCAGAGAGACTAAGTGCCTCTCCAGAGAGCTGCTGTGCTGGGAGAAGTGATGGTGAATGGTCCATGTGGTTCCCACCTGCCTGGCCTGAATCACCTCAGAATGAGTCTGTGACTATAAGGTTCAGTCAATCTCATTGCCGTCAAGTCAGAACTGACTCATAGCTGGCCCTTCAAGGGTTTTCCAAGGCTTTAAATTGCATGGGAGGAGAGCTCCCACCTTTCTTCCAAGAACCTGCTGGTGGATTCGACCCACTAGAATGGGGCTGCCTGCGGGTTGGCAGTGCACCTCTCTACAGACTACGTCAGAGGGAATGAGTGGGTAACCTGAGATGACACAGATACGCTGTGACCTGTTCCTGCTGTGCCATGTTAATCTTGGTGCAAAAACTATTTTAACACATCTCAGATTCCAGGAGGTTTCAGAAACATCAAGATCCAGGGTAGACAGAGGTACTTTTGGGAGAGGGGAGGTAGACACGGAATGCTGTCATTGCCCCCTAATCTGAACATGCTCATGAGTGGGAAGTGAAAGCCACCACGTGATTCAGCACATCTGTCATTCTGGGGTCTTTGGGGAGCCGAATGATGCTGGATGAAATAGCTCATCTGTTGAGGTTGTAAACGAAAGGACATTCTTTGTGTAGGGTTGTTCTGTTGGGTGTAGCATTGTAACAAAACGTTATCACTGTTTTTAATTGGTGTCTAGCTGTGGGGATTCTTCTTCTGCAGCACTGAGCCTGGCCCTTTAAGGATAAAAGGAGGACTCACTGGACAGGAAAAGGTAGACAATCTCAGCACTGAATAAGGTGACATGTTTAAGAAGATCTAGTCTTTTGCTCAGCTTTTTCATTAGACTTCTGCTGTTGCTGTTGTCGTTTTGTGGTCTCATATTTATCTTGGGACCCCCCTTCCAGCATTTGCAATGGTTGTGTTGTATATCACAGGGCCACATTTTCTGCTGGCTTGTTGTTGTTTTAACTTTTGGGGTATCTGAAAGATTCTCTCACACACCCTCCTACCTTCTCTCACGTCCCAAGAATGGTGCTACTGTTTTCAGTAGCAGGTGAGCCCAACACAAAGAACAATCTCTAAGCAGATGCTAGAATGATGCGGTTTCTTTGTGGAATTCCATTTCATAAAGTGAAGGCAACTATCTAGCCAGACAAGCTAAGTGTGCCAACTCTAATCATTTAACCTCCAGTCCTCAACGATGGATTCCTTCTCCCTCTTTCCTGCTTATTCTACTGTAACCCGGTGAGGTGTTTTGAGTGTGTAGAGATTTAGTCTTCATGGAAGATTCTACTGCCATTCCTCCTGCCAGGAGGTGTACACAGACCATCACTGACCCATGGTGGTCTGCGGACAAGTCTTCTCTAATTAGTGTTAACGCTATCTATGTAGGTGAACCCTGAAGGCAGCAGCAGCCTGAGTCCAGGGAGTGAGTGGAGTTCTTCCCAGTAGCACTAGCCTCTGACATTCAGCATGGACATTTGTAACATGACTTGACCTATTGGTAGTGCAATAGCTATGTGTGGTTTCCATCCTTGGGGTGGGGGGTGGGGAAGACTTCATCATTTAAAACAAGGTGATCTAACTACATCGATTCCCACAGTGGTAAATGGGAGGCTACTTCTATACTGGTATTTCACCTATCTGGGAAGTTACCCATTCTCCTGCAAGGACAATCAATCCTTGATGGCTTAGGAATTGATGCCCCTCAGTGTCTGTCACCCAGCTTTCTCTTCTGATGGCCCATCGTTTTGACTGATGCCTCTCTGCATCGTGATTATAGCTGGGAAAAGAGGGCAGGTGGATTCTCATGCCATGCCTTCTTGTTCTTTAGTTTCAAGTTTGGTGGTGCCAAAGGCTGAATGATCTATTTGAGAATCAGCTCTAGTTAAAAAGCGACACAGGATGGTGACCTCCAGTTGTAAACGGATTGAGTTCTACCTGCTCCTGGAAGGCTGACGAGTGGCAGAACCCCTCCTCTCAGTTTCCTGATAACTCAGTGACAGGTGAAAAGTGCTCTAATAGTCTCTAAAATATATGGACACTTGAATTAGAAATACAAAGCCACCCCCTCATCGCTTAAGCCATATTCTAGCTTCATGTACTGTAAAGTCAGGGACGTACTGTGATACTTTAAACCACTTCTCTCCGTGGAATTTCAGGACATAGCATCAGCTGGTAAATCAGCCCAGACTAGGGACTTGCTCCTCCTTAGATTGAAGTCCAACCAAAAGTCTGCACCTTTGCATCAAAGGCCACACACATATGATCATTATTGACAAACTGCTATCGAGTGTCATACCCTGCTCTTGCCATCTTCATAATATGTAACTCCATGATATTGTATTTCTAGAAATGCTTAATACAATCTAAAAGGACAAGGCGGGGGGTGGGGGGGTAAGTCTCTGAGTCACCACTGGCTGTCTGGACTCCGTGATGTGACAACAATCTCCTGAATTAGGAGATGTAGAAAATGTGGCCCTTCTGAAGTGCTCGGCAAAGGTGTTGTTACTATTAAAGGCCAAGAAGGAACAACATTAAAGAAACAAGTGTTCAGATATTTGGGGGAAGAGTTCCTCTCTTCAGTTTCCAGTAATTTCTGTGAACAATCATGGGGAAGAACAAGAGATACAGAATCAGAATGAAATAAAGCCTCAGACACTGGATCTACATCTTTGGCCAATTAATATAACCTTGTACCTCAGTATCTCTGCACAGAGTATTTGGCAGATATAAAGATAAAATCCCTATTGTCATCAGTAGTAGCCTAGCCTTGACTCTGTCTAATCTACACTTTATCTAGTCCACATTGAAGGTAGTTGCCAAAAAGTAAATGACTGTGTCTCAAATGAGTAGAGGAATTAACAGGGAGACATGTGGGATTGATGCATAGTTGCAGAACCTCCCATGCAGCCGTCTTTAAGAACCAGTGTTTTATTTACAGAACAAATGTTGTTCCAGGTGTCACAGTAACACAGTGGAGTCACGAGGAACTCATTGCACTACCACTAGGTTACTATTCTTCTTGAGTTACTGCTTTAAACTCCTAAAATATGCCCCCAACTTTATATAGTCCTCTTACTTCCCTGCAAATGACTAGAAGCAGGTTGAGGATCCATGGGTGATCATTTTACTGTTCTCCATGCCTCAGTAAGGAGCCTTGGTGATGCAGAAGTTAATTGCTCATCTACTAACTGAAAGGTTGGTAGTTCAAAACCACCAGCTGCTCCATGGGAGATAGATGTGACAGTCTGCTCCTGTAAATATTCCAGCCTTGGAAACCCTGTGAGGCAGTTCTATTCTCCCCTGCCCTTCAGGGTCTTTGCCTCAGAATCAACAACGAGTTTGGTTTTTTAGTTTTGTTAACTCTGTTCTATTTCAGCACCTTAGACAGCTTCCTGGTGGCTTCCTGGTAGGCGTGGAAATAGCCCTTTTTCTCCCTGCAGCAGTTAGCCAGCCTGATGGTGCCCTGGACAATATCCCTTCCTTCTTTACTGCCCTCAAAGCAAATAGTATGGGACTGGGATCACTGATATACTAAGAAAGGCCCACTGCAGGGATAGCAATATTAACGCCTGCCTCTGGTAATAGAACATAGGTGAGTGCTCGCTTCATCCTGATCCTTTGTGCCAGGCTGCAGTAATAGAATATAGAATAGCACTAACTCCTGTCAGGCACGAAGTATGTAGATTTTTCTAGAGATATATTGAAGCTTAAGAAAAAATACTCAGTGCAATGGTATATACATATATTCCAATAGAAAGAGAAAAAAAAATAAATAACTGTGATCCTTTTTTCCCCTCCTTACACTGTTACTGGAAACACCCAAACATGAACTGGAGTTCCCTCTGAACAAAACCATTGTCCAATCTTCAACGTATGACCTCCAAATCTAGGTGCCAAGCGCCCTGTGACAGCTGTTTACACACCTGAGAAATGCATTCTGGGAGCTGTAACCTCGGCCCAGGACCACTTGTCAACATGAACAACAGAGATGTCGTGACCACCCACGCTGGGGCAGGAAAAGCACAACATTCAACACCAACCTGTAGTTATGATCCCAAAGAGATACTGATTTTATAGCCAAAAATAATCAGTGACAAACATAAATCTGATTGAAACAGCCAACTTTCAGCTTCACTGAAGAAGGTACAAGGAATGAATAATTTCTCACTGTGTTAAATCGCCTCAGCTTTTGAATTTCAACCAGGACCAATTTGCCTTCATCAGAATGTCCCCCACCACTTTTTTTTTTTTTTTCAAATGGAGCAAAAACTCTACTTTAGTCCCAGATTCTCCATTCTGCACTGGCCACAAAAGAACCAAAAGAGAGAGCCACCGGATGCTGATGGAGGAGACATCTTCCTGGCAAATTCAGAAACTGAAGTGTTTATACTCGGAATCAGACAAGCTTCAATACCAATTTGCATCTTGCCTCTGTACTGCTTGCTATTTTTCAATGATAGGAGAAAGCATAACAGTTTATTTTAACTATGAAATATGTTGCTATATTATGAAATATATTGTAACTTTCAATTAACGTTTTTGTATCACACTAGTCTTTGGCAGGTCGAGTGTCAGCCTCCTCCTCTTCCAACGACTGTTTCTACGTACATGGCACTGGTAGTGACTGCCTGACCCCCAGCCCCAGGGTCCTCCTTCCACGGCCTTTGGAGCTGCCATATTCTAATTCTCCAAGACCCAAGCAGTAGAGACAGAAGAATGTTATGCCAAGCTTAGAAGACTAATTCTACCCTAGATTTTATCAAGCCATTTCAGGAAAGATTTTGGAAGCCACCACTCCTCTGGTAGCTGTGTGAAGTCAGGTTCATCTAAGTGCGGGATTCTTCTACATTAATGTAAAGGCTCTGTTACATAAATTATGTATCTCAAACTTGGCCAACCAATTTTCCTCTTGACAAGGTCAGAGTTAGGCATGAGAAGGGTCTTGTTGGAGCCTGTAACTCCAAGACTCCAAGTCCCAGGCACTGTGGGATTCTCTGTGCAAGAGTAAAGCTGGGATTGAAATTCCATTTATATGGGGCCAAGAGAAAGCCCAGCATGCAGATGGACTTTTCGGAGTTGCTACCTGGAGGGAGCAAGGGTTCCATGCACTTACCAATGGCAGGGAGCACAGCTCCTAAGGGGCTCACGGGAGAAGGCAGGACATGTACAGCAAGACCTTTGCTTTTCTGTTGTTCTGCTCTACCTGGGAGGAAACAGAGTACCTATTGAGATGTTTTCATTTATAGAAAAATTAGTTTTTTACATCAAGCAACCATAAAATCCATTCCCCTCCTCCTGATATAGCAGCTGAGACACACAAGTAGACCTTCTCCTTGGAATGACCAAGGAGCTGTTTCTAGTTGAGAATGGCACGTGTTCAGTCACAATAGGAAGATCCCCTGAAATCAGGGCACCTCCTTCCAGGGAGAACCCTCATTTGCTCTGATTAATATCAGACAGGTACAGACTGAGCAACGTCAGAGGAGAGTAAACTGCCTGCTTGCCTCTTCTCCTGTCACAACAGAAAATCCGTAATGCTGGTGCAAAACAACAGGTTTTCACCTGCGGGGGGGCGGGGGGGGGGCAGGGAAGGCCGGACTCTCAAATGTCAATTTGGGCTTCAGTGTACATAAAGCAGGACGTCGATGGCGTTAATATTTCCATAAGGCAGAGACCTAAATGTCCAGTTCGGGTCCGCTCATGTATGAGTTAACTTGTCCACAAGATTTCTTTTTACCGAACTAAATCGTCTCAGCTCCGTGCTGCCCTCAGTTACCTGCTGAGCTGAGGTCCGCTTACACCATCGGAACTCCAGGGCACCTGTCTTTGGCCCGTTACCCACTCACTGGGTAATGGAAATGAGTGTTTCAGTGTTTTAATGGACTGATGAACGTGATGGTGGGAACTGATTTGCCTCTTAACTCTTTCCTGCACTAAGTGTATCTGCCTCTTCGGACTTTTTCTTCTAGCGCTTCTCAGGCTGACAAAAGGCTTTATGCTTATAAAGATGTCTGACCTTCCCCCTCAAAGTTGTTATTCCATCAAGGAAACCAGTATAAATTTCCAATTTGGGAAAGTCAGGCTTGTTGGCCTTTGATTCTCTGAATTCAGGCTTGTGGCTTTTAGGCTAAGCCTTCCTGCCTGGAGTGCAGTCTGGGACCTGCAGCATCAGCCTTGCCTCGGGGGGAGCTTGTTGAGATTCCCAGGCCTTCCATGAGCCCTAAGGACTAAAAAAAAAGCATTTTAACAAGTTCCCTGTGCGACTCGCGTGCACAGGAAATACCAAGAGGGTCTGGCCACACACACTGCAATAATAAATAACAACTGCAACTTCATTACTAATTGGATGGTGAAACCATTTCTTCCTTGGCCCTCATTTACAAAAATATGAAATGAAAAAGAGTCAAGTCAGGGTCACAACTGGAAAGAGAGAGAGAGAGAGATCCTGCATAATCATGACGGGAAAGAGGAATGACTTCTAAAATTCCTCTTGAATCAAACAACTTGGGCAGGAGTCACAAAGCCCAGTAAATGCCAAGAAGTCTCTTTCCCAGCCCAACTTTAAAAAGGCTAACTTCATAACCATAGAATCCCTTTTCAGGAGTCTTGTTTTAGCCCATGTTGGCAGAATCGTCAGAACACTAGCTGATCATGTGGGCAAGTCCCACAGAAAGCCCCTTTGTGTCCCCCCACTTAGCGCAGCCTGGAAACAGTTGTTCCTGCCTTGAGGAAGGCCATATCCTGCCAGTAAGAGCTCGCCTCCCCTAGTAGAAGAAACTAGCTAGAGAAGCGAATGGAATCATCTAGAAACATTCCTAATCTCTTTTTAAGGCAATTCTCTTAATCATTATGTACTAGACACCCTCCAAGGTGGGTGAGGAAGGGAAGGATGTGAATTCTGATGTTGGCGCCATAAATTGATATGTACCCAGAAACAGTAATGTCCTAAATTAATGGCTTTAACCTGTTTATTGTAAAAAGTGCCTTGGACTTCAATCTAAAGAGGTCAGTATAAATATATACGTGTGTGTGTGATGTGTATGTAGGCAAATATTTACATATTTATGCATACATAGGTGCACACACATATTCCTGCACATTCACATATAATATATATACATACATACATATATAAATGCTTCATATTATACCATATTGCTATACGCAGTTCCATTTATTTTGTCTGGTCCTGTGTTTATTTGTTCAGTGCAATCTTTACATAGAGAGGTTCTATTCAGGACATCAATGTATTTTTTTTTTGTTTTTTACTTTTTGTTAAAAAGGTAAAGGATATTAAAAAAAAAAAAAGTCAAGTGCCTGAAGGTTTTGAATGGGGTTGTGGTAAACTCTCTCAGGTCACCAAAGAGGAAACGGATTTTTCTTTTGGGGGAACAAGTTTCTGTTACAATTACTTTGTTTTTGCCTTAGGGAGATGTGGGGAACGTGACAGAAGAAATAAGAATGTTTAAGGTGACTTTGTGACTTTCACGATAATCCATTTCTGTGGTCTCTATAGTGCAACAGCAGAAATCTTGTTTGGTCTAAAGTCAGTCCTATTTCTTCATACATCAGCATCAGAAGGCCTGGTCTTTACAGCCATGCATGGTTCTGTGGCTATTGCTGTATTCCTTACCAAGAGAAGGTGGGCTAAATCTCACAGGGCAGGGCTTAGACGAAATCCAGAAATTCCCAGTAGCAGGTCTGGACAGAGGGCAGGGGAACCTGTCTTTGAAGGCTGGCAGAGGGGCCCTGGTGAATTTTCCACGGCTCTGTGGGTGCTGTCTTTATACAATAATATGGCCTCCTGTATGACTCAGCCTCTCTCTATCTTAGCAAAGGTCTTCTCTTTCTGTGATGATACAGCTTGTATCAAACAGACCCTTGTGGGTTGTTCCTATTGTCAGGGGTTAAAAGGTCCCAGAGCTCCAGTGAGAATTTCCAGGCTCCTGTTGCTCTGTTCGTGAGCTCAAGGGGGCTTCACACTTCTTAACAGCAACCAGATATTCTCTCCAGCTCCCTGCCCCTGCAATGACACCCTCACATCAACCATGGCTAAACCAGAAAGGCCGTGCCCTGTGCAGAGTGTCAGGCAGAAGAGATACTGCAAAATATCAAAGGACATCAGAGAGATGGCAGGCCTCTCCCTCTGACCCCACAGCTCCAGGCACATCTGCGGAATCCTATCCAAGAGGGCCTGCCAGCCGGGGGATGGGAAATTAAGATTTCCCAAGTTGCTGTCCTCCATACATGCCCTCATCTTCCACTCTATGAATTTTTCTGTAGCTCTAGAAAAAAAAATTAATACATAAAAAATTACAATTTAGGTGCTTTCAGAAAAAGTATCTAATATTTGGGGCTTTTTCTAAGTTAATAGACCTAAAACATTTTCAACATATGTCTAAATATATCTCTGCTGCTGTTGATTCCTTAAAGCTCTCTTCCAAAAATTCCTTATGAATGAATATGTTTACCAACTCAGTGATTACTAAATAATAACTCTTTATACTTACAAACAGTAACATCTTGCGTCTAAGGACCTCAAATGTCAACAAATTAGTTATCACTCTGTGAGGTGAATGACAAATACTGTCCCCATTATGCCAATGGGGAAATTGGGCCATAGGAAAAAGAGCAGTCGGTAGCTTTTCAAAGTCAGGTGTTAAACAAGAACTATATACGAGGATTTCTCAGTTTATCTGGGGAGTGAATGGTAACCCAGAGGCCAAGAGTTGGAAATTCTGTCACTGGCCACCGCTAAATTAGGGGTGAAACCCAGGGATGTGTGTCATCACATGTCTTCAAGATCTGGCCTTAGCACATCTGGAGCGTGGTGGTGGGCTGTGCGGGTTTACAGGGGAAACTGTTTTTTGCTTTGTGCTAAGTGTGGAAATGAGATGTTGAGGACAGGCCTGGTCTGTGGCCTTCACCACTCCCTGCTGAACTGAAGCTGGAGAGAATGGGTGTTTTAAGAATGTTATGGCACATGATGACACAGTATGATGATGGCATTGAATAAAAACAAGAAGGGCAACAACTGAAACAAAATTGCAAGCGACTGATTTCCTTTCATTTTTCTCTTCTTTCTCTGTGTTTACATTTGGGAAAGTGGAAATTTTTTAAGGAGGAAATCTAAATTTAAATCAGAAAGAGGGGTGCCTTTTTAAGCAAGGCCAGCAGAGGCACAACTGTGAAAAAATAGCGCCGAAGGCCCAGGCCATGGCCACTGCTAAAAAGACAGTTCAGACTCCAGTCACCCTATGGAGGCTGCCTGGGAAGGTTTTCAAGGCTGTAAATCTTCACAAGTCAGCTGTCACAGCCATGTCCCTCAGAGCCACTGATGATTCGGTCAACACTGTGCTCAGTGGCTAAGTGCTTTAAGTGATGCACCACCAGGGTTCTAGGAGCCTAGGGCGACTAGCTTTAAATTTCTGGCTGATCTCTCTCAGCTGGTGATACACACGGTAAGGGCTGACAGGAACTGCTTCTTGGTGTCTCCCGCTTCCCTTTGCCAAGTGCCATACTTCCACGCCTCACACCCCCTGAAGACCAGCACTGCGCTTGTTTCACAGGCAGGTCTGGCCTAAGGAGACAGACGCCACCCACATGGAGAAAGATGGAGAGCTTTCCTATCTAATTCAGCTTGAACAATCTGTGAAGAGTGAGAACCATTCCTTCAGTGAATGGCTGTTGACCAGAGAAAATACACAAACACACTGAAGTGTGTTAAGACAAGCTTACAGCTAAGCTCAAAGCACTGGACAGTCAAACACTACCAGTTATTGCCATTTATCCATAGAAGTTCACAGCAGCCTCTCTCAAGAAGCTTCTAAAACCAACCAACCCTGCCCAGTCCCACCCACTGACTCCCCCCGGAGCTTCAGAAGGCAGGAGGGTATCTGGGCATCACAGCTTCTCTGAAGCTTTTCAGAGGGTTGGAGGGGACCCAGAGTTAAACTCTGCAGATGCAGAGTGTGATGAGGGGAGGCCGCTGGCATCCAGGCCAGCCATGGGCACCCTAAGATTGCTGATCTCTACCCTTCCCCCAGGAAGTCAATATCTGATAGGAGCCAAGAGCCTCAAAGTCAACACTGAGGGTGAGTGGGAATGAGATCTTTAAAGATGGTGATTTGCTTGAAGTCCAGCTCCTTCCTTTTCATCTCAGCTTTTTTCTTTTCTTTTTTTTCAGTCGTGGGTCCAGGGAACTGTATTCACTGGCATTCAGGCTCTACTTGTATGGGCAAACAGTCCCGCCAGGTTATCATTCATCCACAACGTTTCTGTCATTTGCCTGCAATGTCTCTGGCCTTTTCCAGCATATGTCTGTCTGAGCTTTATGTCTTTCTTTGGCCACGCTGCCAGGCAAGAATCAGGGGAGCTCTAACATTATTCCATTTCCACATTCCATGCACAGAAAGCTAAAATTCAGAGTAACACACCATCCTTGCTAGCAAGTGTCTCACTAGAAATAATAGGGTAACTGGCCATGTTAATAATTTCTCTTTTCCTAAAGATATTTAATTATTAAATATCGCCTGTCTTAAAGAAAACTTAGCCTATTTTTGCATTATCGGGGCAGTGAGGGACAAGGCATCAGAACTCAGAGGTGGGCTCAGTTCACGAGAGAAGTCGGCTAAATTCAGGGGTTTCTGGACAAGAGCGCCCTCTGCAGGTCATACAGAAACAGCGCTCAGAGGGAAAAATAAACCTGAATCCAGAAAAAGGCATGTCGGCCTGTGGTCAAGACAGACAAGGTACAATCACTCTGGGTGGATGCAGATGAGAAGGACAAGCCATGCCTAGTAAAGCTAAGTCAAGTCCTCTGTTTTATACATAAATGAAAGTCCAAGAATAGACGTTTGCACAAAATCACACAGAGTTCTGAGCAGAAATTCCATGCCCTGTTGAAAATACCTTGTTTTGCTGGTGTGTTAAGCTGAGGCTTCTCCTGTGTCCTTATGTGTCCTTCCTGTATTCATCCTCTTCCCAAACCTCCTGCCATGGACCCCACTCTGACTCACAGCAACCCTCCTAAGGGTGTCCAAGAGGAAATCTTTATGGGAGGAACTGACCATCTTCCTCCTGTGGAATGACTGGTACATTCAAACAGCTAATCTTCTGCACCATCAGAGATCCTTGTTTTTCCTCACGGGGTAGCCAGTTACTTATTTGGAGGATGTTACAGTAAAGGAGAAGGTGTGTGCTCTCCTTTCCCTCTGCTTCCCAGCACACACACATGCACACGCACCCCTCTCATTAAAAACAGAGATATGCATATCGTGAGCAGCTTAATTAATTCCTCATGCATTTCCTATTCCAGAGGCGTTGTTCATTTTCAAAGTTATCTGTTTTTAGCTTAAAAAATTTAGAGTGAATCCTTGCAAATCTACAAGAACCCCCACTGGTTAGAAAACATTAAATTACATTATTAAAATAATGAAATTTTAGATTCAACATTATAGTGGATTATGTTAATGGTGGTCAAGGTTATTAATCTTTATTTCAGTCACTACTGCAAATCATCCATGAAGATTAACCAAAATTAAGTTAATCTTTTTTGACATGAATTTTAAATTTATGCTTTATTATCCCCCCTCCCAAAAAAAGCGAGGCACACTTAATAGCATCTCTTAAAATGAGATCGTGTTCCCTGGAAAACCAAAGGTGCTGAACACAAATGCACCATGTTAACTCTGCCTATGAGTGATTTCCTCTTTGCTTGGATAAAGTTTTTTTTCTGAATTTGTTCTGCCTCCTACTTTCAAACACTGGGGTATCACTTAAAAGCAATCAAGTTTTTCTCAAGAAAGACTACATATAGCAATGGGGCACCCACTCCCCAGGCAATCAAGGGAAATGTCAGGTCTTCTGTAAGCTGTGATTCAATTGCCCTTTCTTTGAACACCCTCCTCACCTCCCACCTCTTGAAATGAGAAGGTAGATACATAGCTGAGCCTGAACTTTAAAATTTAAAAAGCTTAATAAATTTATTATTGGTATTTCCTAGAGAATTGGGGTTCCCCCCCCAAAGAATGACACTAAATGTTTGCTTGACTCACAAGTTTGAGAATTATTCTTGGGGCCCTGTGTGGATTTGGCTCAAGTGAGACTGATCATTGAGCATCGTCAGAACATCACAAGAAACTGACACTTCCTGTCTCTGGGAACATGGCAAGAGAACACAACAGAGGATGTCATCCATGACCTCGGTGGCATCCGTTCCCCAATTGTCTTGGCCAACAGTTCACCAATTTTCTTTGCTTAATTTGCCCTTCCCTCTGGAAGCTCTGTCTCACATACTTTAGGCACGTGGCCAGAGAAGGACATCATGCTTGGAGAGGTGGAGGGATAGTGAAGGAGAAGAAGGCTTAGGATGAGACGGATTGACACAGTGATTGGGCTCATAGGGGCAGGCATGTCAGACACAGTGAGATGGACTCAGGATATTATAGGGTTCGAAGCTAATGTACATAGGGGTTGCTTTGAGTTGATGGTGCATAACACTACTACTAACACCTTCAATCTTTTGGAGGATTTACTCTACCTCCAGACCTGTGAGCTCTGGTGGTGGAGGGAATTGCACTGCTAATCCAAACCTCTTTGGTGGTTTGAATCCACCACAGGAGAAGGATGAGCAATCTCCTCCTGTGTGGGTTATAGAAACTCAATGGAAGGTCAGCTGTTAGTTCCAACTCAAAAACAATGAGTTTGAAAAGTTGGGTCCAGACCCATGATAAGCTCTGTTAGGCTTAAGCCAATCATAGAGCACTTCAAGATTCTAGCCAAGTGACAGACATATTGACCCAAATCAAGCCAATGGGAGCAAATGAATCCCCAAGCCCAGGGCTTCAGCAGGGGCTACCAGCAAATATGTTCTTTCCCAGGAAGGTGTGATGTAAGGGTCTTCCGGGGAGCTGCTGCAGTGAGCCATATGGATTAACAGTGTCTCTCCCTACAGACTATGCCACCAGAGTTCCCTTTGCTGCAGACCATTTTGAGGCAGGTATCTGGTCACACTCAACATAAAGTGTCCTGACAAAGAAGAGCCAATCCTCCATGTGCACTCCAAGAGTCCTAGAGGAGCAGCTGGAATGGGAAAGAGAGAGAGAGAGAGAACTCCTCTGTAGTTCTAACTTTCAAAAAGTTTAAAATACAAAAATTAAATAAGCTAGCAAGAAAACGGAGAATGGTGCCTTTTCTGTGAAGATAGCACCAACAGTGACGAAGGAAGCCCCTGCCCCCGCCCAAAACTGAAGCCAAAGCAAAGGTGTTGAAGGCCAAAAAGGCAGTCCTGAAGGGCATCCACAGCCACAAAAAGAAAAGAAAAAAAAGAGTAAGATCTGCACATCACCTCCCTTCTGGCAGCCTAAGATGCTGAGCCTAAGAAGATAGTCCAAAAACTCCCAGAAGAGCACCCCCAGAAGAAACAAGCTTGACCCCTTTGCCATCATCAAGGGTCCCCTGAGCACTGAGTCCGCCATAAAGAAGATAGAAGATAACACACTTGTGTTCATTGTGGATGTCAAGGCCAACAAGCACTAAATCAATCTGTAAATAGCTCTATGATGTCGATGTGGTTGATTAGGCCTGATGGGGAGAAGGAAGCCTATGTTCAGCTTGCTCCTGACTATGATGTTTTGGATGTTGCCAACAAAATTGGGATCATCTAAACTGGGTCCAGCTGGCTAATTCTAAATACAAATTTTTCTCACCAAAACAAAAAGGAGAAAATGCAGAATGTCAAACCTGACCATCAAGCTTGAAGAGTGATGGAGAAATAAGAGCCCCAGATGGGATTCTGTTAAGTGAATCAACCTGGTTCATGTTCTTTCTCTTCTCTTCTCTCTCTCTCTTTTTTTTTTCTCTCTCACAGCAACAAAGCATGAAATGTCACATCAGTCACACACCAGTTGCTGTCGAGTCACTTCCCACTCATGGCACCCCACATGCCTCAGGGCACAAATGCACGCTTTCCATAGGATCTTCCAAGTCTACAATCTTTAGGGAGACCACCAGGGCTTTCTTCTTCTTAGATGTCCCTGGGTAGATCTGAACTAACCACCTTTTATTTAGTAGTCAAGCACTCCTGTATCAGTGAGATAGAGTGATGAATGAAATAAAGGTGCCTTGAGATAATGATACTCTTTGGCTGGTCAACATTATTTCAGATTTTGAAAATTGCAATTACTGAATTATCAGTAATAGAACTGATTGACTGTGTAACTTCCAGACTACTATTGAATATAAATTGTATTAAGATCACACCAAAAACAAAATAGATTCTAAAGTTATAGAAATGTAATACTATTTTTGTTAGGTGCTGCTGAGTCAGTTCCAACTTAGACAACAGAACACAATGCAGCCTGGTTCTGTGTCATCCTCACAACTGGTGCTGCGTGAACACGTCATGAAGGGTCTTCCTCTTTTACAATTGCCCTTTACATTACCAAGCATGACGCCCTTCTCCAGGGATTGTCCCCTACATAACATACCCAAAGTACCTAAGATAAAACCTCACCATGTTCTAAGCTGCACATTTTCTAAAACAGATAGGTTTATTCTTTCGGCAGTCTGTGATATACTTAATATTCTTCAGCAGCGCCATAATTCAAAGGCACAAATACGGCTTTGATCTTCCTTATTCATTGCTCCGCTTCTGCAGGTATATGAGGCGATTGGAAATACCATGTTAGGTCAAGCGCACCTTCACAGTGACATTACTGCTTCTTAACACTCTAAACAGGCTTTTTGCCACAGATTTGTCCAATGCAATTATAGGGCCTGAAAAATGTATAAAGCAAATCCACAAGCATAGTTGTTATTGTTGATTGTCATCAAGTCCAGCATGAATCACAGTGACTCTATGAACAAAAGACCTAAAGCCTTTCCCTAACTAACATCGTTTATCTAAGTTCATAGAGTTTCCAGAGGCATGTGGTTTAGGAAGTGGATGCCACTCCTGCTTCCAAACCTGTTTACAAATGGGAGCTCCACCAAACACTGTCCACAATGGGAAAGCATTCTTGTATTTGATACCCCAATGGCACAAGTTCAGCATCACAGCAAACCCAGGTTACTTCATACTGCACATTGACAAAGAGTGATGTGCAAAGTGGAAGTGTTCCTCCAGATATAACAGCACTAGTCTCACTTTGCAGTGGTTAAGTGTCATCAAGTTTAATTAAACTCAGAGTAAGCTTTGCACAAAAGACCTGAACTCTGTCTATAACTAACATCATTTCTGTACATTTATAGAGTTCAGAGAGTTTGTAGAGTTTCCAGAGGCATCTGTTTTAGGAAGTGGGTGCCACTCCTGCTTCCCAGTATGAATCAATCTGAAAACTCATCCAAACACTGTACGTAATGGGTAACCATTATGGTATTTGACACGACTATGGAACAATGCTCAGCATTACAGCAACTCCAGGTTGTTCAGTACAGCAAATAGACAAATGACTGCTGTGTCTTTTAAAGAATACTCATTCTAAAATTAATAAACTTGGCCCAACACCCTCCTAGAATAGAGGGAGACTCCAAGGCCCCAGGCCTCAGGCTGGCCCACAGACCCATCACCTCATTAAGGATGTTAAAGCCACACCTTCTAGCAGGCCTCCACCCTTGGTCAAAGGTTAAGGGCCACCTGCTTTTTTGGGGGGTGTGGGGGGAAGGGGAACAGTAACACACAACCAATATGACCCCGGAAACTTCCCTTACTTGACCACCATCAAGACGAGACCACCACAGAGATGCCAGCTAGCAGCCAACTCCCAAAGTGAAGGGAGACCCCAAGGGCCCAGGCCCCAGGCTGGCCCACAGACACATCACCCTCAATCATAGTTGGAACTTTTAATATAGACTTCTCAATAAGTCATAGCTCAAGTAGACTAAAAATCTGAAGTTATATAGAATATTTGAAGTACACAACTAACAATCACAAAATCTATAATGCACACATTTTCCTGATATTTGGAACGTTAATGAAAATTGATCTGTGGGTATTCCATAAAGCAAATCTCAACAACTTTTAAAGGAATGGTACTATTCCTTTTCTGACTGCAATGCAATATATAACAATGATGAGTGAAGACAAAGAAATGAAATGAAACTTTTACAATAAGAAACTTTGGAAATTAAGAAGCAGAAATAACACATCATCAAAGAAGAAATCAGATACAAAATGACTTGAATTTAGCCAAGACAGTGGTTAAAAAGCTATTTGTTGCTTTAATGGGTTATATTTAAAAGGTAAAGTTGAAAATGAATAAGCCAAATATATTTTTAAATATATATTTTTAAAATTTTTTGCTACAAAGAGCCAAGGACTGTAGTTTGCAATATGGATTGAAGCTCAACATCAAGAAAGCAAAGATTCTCACCCCTGGGCCAACTGGCAGCATCATGATAGATGGAGAAAAAAAATTAAATTTTTAACAATTTTTGCTTACTCAGCTCCACAGTCAACACTTTCGGCACCAGAAGTCAGAAAAATCAAAAGATGAACTGCATTAGAAAAATCTGCCGATAGGTACCTCTCCGGAGTGCTGCAAAACAAAATATTAGTCTAGAGACTAAGGTGCACCTGGTCCAGGCCATGGTTTTTGCAATTAGGTGCTATGTATGAAATAGCTGAACAATGACCAAGGATGACAGAAAAAGAATTGATGCCTTTGTATTGTGATGCAGGAGAAGAGTATTGAACATACATGGACTGCCAAGGGAACTAACAAGTCTGTCCTAGAGAGGGTGAAACCAGGATGCTCCTTGGAGACAAGGATTTTGAAACTCTGTCTGACATACTTTGGGCATATAGCCAAGAGAGACAAGTCTTTGGAGAGGACATCATGCTTGGAAGGGTGGGGGTACAAAACAGGAGAAGAAGACCCTGGATGGTATGGATTGACACAATAACTGGGGTAATGGGGGTAGGTATGTCAGAGCCAGTGAGATTGGTTCAGGATAGAGCAGGGTTCAGAGCTATTGTGCACACGGTTGCTATGAGTTATAGTTGACCTGATGGCACATAACAATGATGACAGCTAATATTTTTTAAGCATTTTACAAGTTGGTCTTCTAGCAATATGAATAAAATGGGTAAAGCTCCAGCAAGATTGATTCTGTCATTCAAGAATTCGGTTGCTATGCAACACACATTCTGCCCATGTGTTCTCAGAGGAATATCACGTTTCCAGCAAGACACTGACCCATCATTTTTCCCATTCCAGTTATTGTTCTGGTTCATCCACATTTTACAAATTCGGGTCCATTATGGCTTCATTTCATGCTCCATGACTGAATGGAGAAGAACTAGTTCAAAGTCCTGAGGAAGAGAAATTGAACAATGGGGCACATACAATAGAGCTGATCCACTGACGCGTACAGTTATAGAACCCTGATTTATTACAGAGCTAGCTTTGGAAGACCGCTGGAAAGAATAAGACTATTCAATGAAAGTGTGAACACCAACTATCTAATTTCAGGCCCACAAAAATTCATTCTGGGTGGATTAAAATCATAAATGTAAAGAAAAATTATGACACTTTCAGAAGACAATGGGAGAGATTTCCTAAACAAGGCTGAAAAAGCTCAAACCAGAGAGAGAATGATTGGCAAATGTGGTTAATATAAGATTGTTGTTATTGTTGTTGTTGTTGTGTACTGCAGAATCAGAACCGACCCATAATTGACCCTCTGGCAGGTTTTCAGAGGCAGTAAATCGCATGGGAGGAGAGTTTCCATCCTCCTGCAGAGTAGCTCATGGCCTCGAACTGTGTGCCTGCGGGATTGCAGTGCAGCTTCTTTCCAGTAGGCCACCAGAGCTCCTTATAAGATTGAAACCTTTTATCTATTTATTTTTAAGTGATAATGTAAGCTACAAATTGGGAGATGACAACATTACATAAGAATTACAACGCTGAGCAACCCAAGTCGAAAAAAATATAGGCAAAAGAAAGGAATAGGACTTTGACATGAAGGGAATCACAAATATCATATAAATAAATGAAGAAAGGGTCCACTTCACAAGTGATCAAAGAAATATAATGACAAAGTACTATTTTCACACTCACTAGAAGAGCCACGGGGGAAAAAAGAAAGAAAATAAAATAATACAATTGTTGTAATGTGCTGTCAAATTACCTGTAACTCTATGTACTCTGAACCTTGCTCTCTCCTGAGCCAACCTTCTTGTCTCTGACACACCTACCCCCATTGCCCCAGTCCCTGAGTCAATCCATCTCATCCAGGGTTTTCCTCTCTTGTACTGTCCCTCCACCCTCCCAAACATGATGTCCCTCTCCAAAGACTGGTTCCTCCTTGCAACATGCCCAAAGTATGTCAGACGGAGCTTCAGAATCCTGGCCTCCAAGAAGCAGCCTGGCTTCACCATTTCTACCACAAATCTGTTTGTTCTCCTAGCAATCCATGGTATAGTCAATAGTCTTCTCCGGCACCAAAACTCAAAGGCATTAATTTTCCTTCTTTCATCCCCAGTCATTGTCCACAAAAGTAATTGTGAAGATCATGACATGGATCAGGCATACTTTAGTCTCCCAGCTGATACCACTGTTTTTCAGTACTTAGGACCTGACAGCAGACTTTCCCAATGCAATTTGTCTTTTGATTTCCTAGCTGCTGGTACCAAGGGTGTTGACTGTGGAGCCGAGCAAACTGAAGCTGTTAACAGTATCAATCTCTTCTCCATCTATCATGATGCTGCCAATTGGACCAGTGGTGAGAATCTCTGTCTTCTTGATGTTGAGCTTCAATCCATATTGAAGTCTACAGTTCTTGACCTTCTGCAGCAAGTGCTTCAGTTACTTCTCAGTTTCAGCAAGAAAACAAGGACCCAGGAATTGACAATATACCAATTGTCATATTTCAACAAACAGATGCTGCCCGAATACACTCACCAAGTTGTGCCAAGAAATCTGGAGGACAACCACCTGGCCAATTGACTGGAAGAGATCCACATTTGTTCCGATTCCAAAGAAAGGTGGCCCAATAGACTGCGGAAATTATTGAACAATATCATTAATATCATTTGCAAGAAAGGTTCTGCTGAAAAGTTATCCAAAACCAACTGGAACAGCACATCCACAGAGAACTGCCAGATGTGCAAGCTGGGTTTAGAAGAGGCCATGGTACTAGGAATACTATAGCTAATGTTCTATGGATCTTGACTGAAAGCAGAGACAACTAGAGGAATGTCTCTCTATGTTTCTCTGACTATGCAAAGGCATTTGACTACATGGATCACAACAAATTATGGCTAACTCTGAGAAGTATGAGAAGCCCAGAAAACTTAATTGTTCTTATGTGAAACCTGTACTTGGACCAGGAGGCAGTCATCAGAAAACACTGCATGGTTCAAAATCAGCAAAGTTGTGCATCAGAGACATGTTTTATCTCCATACCTTTTCAATCTAATAAAAATATCTAAGAGGCTGGGCTTTTTGAGGAGGAGTGTGGTATCAGGATTGGAGGAAGACTCAACAAGCTGCATTATGCAGAAGCCAGCCTTGCTTGCCAAAACTGAGGAGTGCCTAAGATAGTTTCTGCAGAGGGTCAAGGACTGTAGCTTTACAATATGGATTGAAGCTCAACATCAAGAAAACAAAGATTCTCACCACTTGTCCAATTGGCAGCATCATGATAGATGGAGAAGAGATTGATACTGTTAACAGCTTCAGTTTTCTTGGCTCCATAATCAACACTCTTGGTACAAGCAGCCAGGAAATCAAAAGACAAATTGCACTGGGAAAGTCTGCTGTTAGGGCCCTCTCCAGAGTACTGAAGAGCGGCAATGTCAGTCTGGACATTAATGTGTGCCTGGTCCAGGCCATGATCCTCACAATTATTTGTTCTGCATCAGAACACTAGACAATGACTAGGGATGATAGAAAGATAATAGATGCCTTTGAGTTGTGGTGCTAAAGAAGAGTATTGACTGCTAGGAGAACAAACAGGTTTGTCGTAGAGAGGGTGAAACCACACAACTCCTTGGAGGCAAGGATTCTGATGCTCCGTCTGACATACTTTGGGCATGTTGCAAGGAGGAATCAGTCTTGGAGAGGGACATCATGTTTGGGAGGGTTGGAGGGACAGTACAAGAGAGGCAGACCCTGGATGAGATGGATTGACTCAGGGACTGGGGTAATGGGGGTAGGTGTGTCAGAGACAAGAAGGTTGGCTCAGGAGAGAGCAGGGTTCAGAGCTGTTGTACAAAGGGTCACTATGCCTTGCAAGGAATTGACAGCACATAACAACAACAACAACAACTTCATGATTAAGTCTTGTTTGCCAAAGCAAGGAAAACTAGTACCAATTCAAAGCAAGAGTAAAATGGAGAGATATGGTGTGGGTAGTTGCAGATTGTGATATTATGCAGCAGTAGACATGAAATAAGCTGTGTGCATTGTTTTTGTAGGTATTAGGTGCCATTGAGTCAGGTAGGACTCATAGCGATCCTATGAACAAAAGATCTGAACCATGTTCTAGTCTACGCCATCCTCACACTTCCTGACATACAATAGCCCATTGCAGCAGTCACCATGTCAATTCACCTGGTTGAGGGTCTTCCTCTGTTTCGCCAACCCTCCACCCTTCCCAACATTATGTCCTCATCCAAGTAATAGCACCTCTTAGCAACATGTCCGAAGTATGTGAGGCAAAGCCTCATCATACCTGCCTCCAAAGAGCACTCTGGCTGACATCACTATTCCTCAATAGTCTGGAGAGGTCCCTAACTGCAAATGTTCTCAAGGACAATGCATCTCCTAATTTCCTGACTGTTGGTCCCAAGGGTGCAAGATGAAGAAGCTGTTGACAGATTCAATCTTATATGCATTAGCATACATGAAATACACAATGTTGAGCAGGGAGGGAGCAGGTCAAGGGAGAAATGTGTGGCAATGATGTCAGTCTAGAGACTAAGATGTGCCTGATTCATGCTATGGTCTTCACAATTACTTACTATGCATCAGAGAGCTGGACAATGACTAAAGATGACAGAAGAAGAATCAATGCCTTGGAGTTGTAGTGCCAGAGAAGAGTACTGAATATACCATGGACTGCCAAGAGAACAAACAGGTCTGTCTTGAAGAAGGTGAAACCAAGTAAAACTCTGTCTCACATATCTTGGACACATGGCCAGGAAGGATTCGTCCTTAGAGAAGGACATCATCATGCTCAGAAAGGTGGAGGGACAGCACAAGAGAAGATGACCCTGGATGAAATGGATTGTCACAGTAACTGGGGCAAAGGGGGTAGGTGTGTCAGAGTCAGTAAGACTGGCTCAGGAGAGGGCAGGGTTCAGAGCTATTGCACATAGGGTTGCTGTGAGTTGCAGGGGACTCGACAGTACATAAAGACAACATACAAAAGATTATAAAAAAACTCATCTATATAGTGATGCCTTTGAGCTTTGGTGCTGGAGAAGAGTATTGTATATACCACAGACTGCTAGGAGATCAAGCAGGTTCATCCTAGAAATGTTGAGAGCAGGCGGTTCCTTGGAAGCAAGGATTCTGAGGCTTTGTTTGACATACTATAGACATGTTGCAAGGCGAAACCAGTCCTTGGAGAGGGACATCATGCTTGGGAGGGTGGAGGGACAGAATGAGAGAGGAAAATCCTTGATGAGATGGATTGACTCAGTGATTGGGGTAATGGGAGTAGGTGTGAACGAGACAATAAGATTGGCACAGATAAAACAGGTTTTAAGGGCTGTTGTATATAGGGTCGCTATGAGTCACAGGTAACTCAACAACAATATATAGTTTCAAGAAGAAAAATATGAACATCTGTGTATTTTCTACTCAGACTGAGCTCTAGAAAGTGTTCAGGAGTTTGAAATTTGGTTAACACCCCTCTCAAATCCTACTTTTCTTCCTCCTCATAGGCAGAACCATGACACATTAGTATAGAGTTTTTTTCTTTTTTTTATTATCATTAGTTTTAATGAAAGTTTACAGAGACTTTGGATTTCCATTCATTCATTGTTGCACTTTTCTCCTGGTCCACCATTCCCCCACATTCACTCTTCTCTTTGAAAAGTAAAAGAAAAATTATTTCATTGTTAAACAGTCCCTCCCCCCAAGCCCACTCCACTATGCAGCCTTCATTCTGGACTCCTGTCATGACATTAATACTTAATCATACATCCCTTTTAAACAATTCTCTCTCTCATCTGTTTCAATGCAGTATACATAATTTATCCCATCTTTCTCAGTCTCCCCCAAAACCCCGATGTCAGTCCCATTTTACAAAAGTAGCACTATGCAATATTTGTCATTTTGTGTCTGAGATATTTCACTTAGCATTTAAAAAGAATATCATTTTGCCTGTTTTTGAGCATCATATAACTGGAGACATGCTGCATATTTCTCCCTTGACCTGCTCCCTCCATGCACAACATTGTGTATTTCAGGAGTGGCATCCATTTCTTAAACAGCATGCCTCTAAAAACTCTATGAACTTTGATAAATGTCAATAGTTGTAGAGAGGCTTCAGGCCTTTTGTTCATAGGGTTACTACGGGTCATGCTTGACTGGAAGGCAGTCAACAACAACAATGTACACAAGATTGAAACTGTCAACAGCTTCATCTTGCTAGGATCCACAATGAACACCCTTGGTACAGTAGTCAGGAAATAAGGAGATGCACTGCTCTGGGAAAATCTACAGTTAGGGACCTTTCCAAACCCTATGTACAGCAGAGCATACTCAGTGTAGACTAACAGATATGACAATTGAAGTTGGGCCCTCAAAATTGGAAACACAAAGGAGGAGAAACAGTTGTAAGAACAAATTAACACTTAATACATGGAATGTGAGAAGCATAAGTGTAAGAAAACTAGACATTGTAAAGAAAGAAATGAAATGCATAAATATTGACATATTGGGTATTAGTGGAATGAGACAGATTGGTATGGGACATTTGGAATTCCACAATAATATGATCTATTATACTGAAGATGTAAAGGTGAGAAAAAAAATGGGGTCACTTTCGTTGTTAAAAAGGACATTTCTAGATTATTGTGGGTGACATGATAATATTCATGTGCATATAAGGAAGACCTGTTAATACCACTATCATTCAAATTCATGTGCCTACAATCAGAGCCAAAGAGGAGGAAATAGATGATTTCTATCAATTGTTGCAGTCAGAAATCAATCAAACATGTAACCAAGATGCTTTTATAGTGAGTGACTGGAATACAACAGTTGGGAATCAGGAAGAAGGATCAGTAGTCAGAAAATAAGGACTTGCTGACAGAAATGAGGCTGGGGATAGAATGATAGAATTCTCTATAATCAATTATTTATTCATAGCAAATATCTTTTATAAGAAGCATAAACGCAGACTATACACATGGATTTCACCTGATGGGAATCAGATTGATTACATCTGTGGAAGGAACTGTTGGAGATGTTCAATATCAGGAGTAAAAAATGGGCCAGGAGCTGATTGTAGAATAGACCATTAACTGCTCATATGCAAGTTCAAATTAAAACTAAAGAAGGTTAAATCATATCCATAGGAATAAAATTTTGACCTTGAGTCTATCTCCCATGAACTTAAAAACCAATCAGAAATAGGTTTGAAGCCTTGAACACTAATGAATGAAGACTAGATAAGCTGTGGGAAGAGATCAAGACTATCATTTATGAAAAATGCAAAAAAAATATTACTATGAAGGAAGAAGACCAAAATGGATGTCAGAAGAGACTCTGAGTATTGTACAAGAGTGCTAAGAAGCCAAGGCAAAGGGAGGAAATCAAGAAGTTAAGGAACTAAATAGAAGATTTCAAAGGGCTGTCAACTCAGGAAGACAAGGCAAAATACTATAATGAAATGTGCAAGGAGCTGGAGTTGGAAAATCAGAATGGCTGAACTTGCTCAGCATTTCTTAAGCTGGAATAACTAAAGAATAAATTCAAGCCACGAGGGGCAATGCTTAAGGATGGGCAGAATATTGAACGATCAGGCAGAATATTGAATGATTCAGGAAGCATTAAAAGTAGATGTGTATACAGAGTCATTGTATCAACAAGAATTGGCTGACACAGAAGAATTTCAAGAAACAACATATGAGCAAGAGGCAATGGTGAAGAAGGAGGAAGTGCAGGCTGCTCTGAAGGGCTTAGCAAAAAATAAAGCCCCAGGAATTGATGGAATACCAATTGAGGTATTTCAGCAAACAGATGCTGCCTTGGATGTGCTCACAAAGTTGTGCCAAGAAATCTGGAGGACAATTACTTGGCCAACTGACTAGAACAGATCCATATTTATTCCCATTACAAAAATTGGTAACCTGACAGAGTGTGGAAATTATTGTATAATATCACCAATATCACAAACTAGCAAAATCCTGCTGAAGATTATCTAGAAAAGACTTGAACGGTTCATTGATAGAGAACTACCAGAAATACAGGCTGGGTTTAGAAGAGGTCGTGACACTAGGGACATTATTGCCAGTGTCAAATGGATCTTGGCAGAAAGCAAAGAGTACCAGAAGAATGTCTGTGTTTCATTGACTATGCAAAGGCATTTGACTGTGTGGATCACAATAAACTGTGGCTAACTTTGAGGAAAATGGGAATCTCAGAGCACTTGATTGTGCTTATATGAAACCTATACTTGGCACGAATCAATCCTCAGAACAGAGAAAGGAAACGCTACATGTTCAAAATTAGGAAAGGAGCTATCAGGAATGGATCCTGTGCCCATACCTTTTCAATTTGTATGCAGAACAGATCATTCAGAAAGTAGGGCTTTATGGAAGAGTGTGGCATCAAGATTGGAGGAAGACTCACTAACAACATACAATAGGCAGATGATGATACAACCTTGCTTACTGAAACTGTAGAGGACCTGAAACACTTGCTGCAAAAGGTCAAGGACTGTAGTTGTCAATATGAATTGAAGCCCAACATCAAGAAGACAAAGATTCTCACCACTGGGCCAACTGGCAGCACCATATTAGATGGAGATGAGATTGACGTTGTTAAGCAACTATGACTTGCTCAGATCCACAATTAACACTCTTAACACCAGCATTCAGGAAATCAAAAAACGTATTGCATTGTGAAAATCTGCTGTCATGGACCTCTCCTGAGTGCTGAAGAGCAGCTATGTAAGTCTAGATACAAAGGTGCACCTAATCCAGGCTATGGTCTTCTCAATTACTTGTTATGCTTCAGAGAGGTGGACAATGACTAAGGATGACAGAAGAAGAATAGATGCCTTTGAGTTGTGGTGCTGGATAAGAGTCTTGAACATACCATAGATTGCCAAGGAAACAAATTAGCTTGTCTTAGAGAGGGTGAAACCAAGTCTTTCCTTGGAGTCTAGGATTTTGAAGCTCCTCCTCACTTACTTTGGGCATGTGGCCAGGAGAGATCAGTCCTTGAAGAAGGACATCATGCTTGAAAGGGTGGACGGACAGCACAGGAGAGGAAGTCCCTGGATGAGATGGATTGACACAGTAACTAGGGCAATGAGGGTTGGTTTGTTGGAATTAGTGAGACTGGCTCAGGATAGGGCAGGGTTCAGAACTGCTGTACATAGGATCACTATACATTGCAGGTGACTAAATGGCACATAACATACTATGACAGGTTTGGAAGCAGGAGTGACATCCTCTTCCTAAATAACATGCCTCTGGAAACTATGAACTTTGATAAATGTTGATAGCTGTAGAGTGGCTTCAGGCCTTTTGTTCATAGGGTCGCTATGAGTCATGCTCGACTCAAAAGCAATCAACAACAGTGATATCAGTTCAAAGACTAAGGTGCTTCTGATTCAGGCCATGGTCTTTCCGATTACTTGCTATGCATCTGAGAGCTTCACAATAAATTAAGGGGGACAGAAAAAGAATTGAGCTGTGGTAATGGAAAAGAGCACTGGACATCCCGTGGATGGCCAGGAGAATGAACAGATATGTCTTGGAGAGAGTGCAGCCAGAGGCAAGAAAGATGAGGCTTTGCCTCACATACTTTGGGCATGTTCCTTGATGCTAAGAAGGGTGGAGGGTCGGTGAAGGAGAGGAAGACCCTCAACTAGATGGATTGTCATGGTAACTGCTGCAATGGGCTCTTGTATGTCAGGAAGTGTGAAGATGGTGCAGGCTAGAACAGGGTTCAGATCTTTTGTTCCTAGGGTCACTATGAGTTATACTCAACTGGATGGCACCTCACAACATATGCATGTGAAAGGGAGACAAAAAATAAGGAAGACTGCAGAACTGATGCCTTCAAAATAGGATGTTGATGAAGAATATTAGCTATTACCATGGACTCCAGAAGAACCAACAACTCTGTCTTGGAAGAAATACAAGCAGAATGCTCCTTAGAAACAAGAATTCTATGTCTCATGTACTTTGGACGTGTTATCAGGAGGAACCCATCCTTGGTGAAGGATATCTGCTTGGTAAAGTGGGAAAACATAGGAAAAGTGTCTGATCAGTGAAAAAGAGAAAGATCCTGGGTGAGATGATGGGCACAGTGATTGTGACAATGGGCTGTGGGGACAGCAGAGCATGGATAGTGTTTGCTCTGTCGTGTGTGAGCTGGCACTGACACAGCAGCACCTAACACCACCACTGCCACTGCTCTGGCAAGGAGGTTTGTGCAGGCTGGGGAATGGCCGAGTCTTGCACTGCTTGTGTACTGTGCTTATTTCCAAAGCTTTGTGTTTCACCCAGAGGGAGCTGAATCACACAACCAATGCTTCTTTTCATCTAATGATCCATGCTTTCTAGTCTCTGCCATGCCTAGATTCAACCAATTCTATCTGTGAATATAAAGAGAACTGGAACTCCCAAGTAGTGTCCCCAGGGCTACCAATCAAGAATGCGGTTCACAGGGCCTGGACGACACCCTGGAGCCTAAAGCATATCACGCTCTGTGACTAAAAAGAGGCTTTACTGCCTGCCTCAAAAGCACAAACCTGACAATCCTCCCAATCGTTAGAACTGACAAATACTTCCTCCCAAACTAATTTCACAGAAATCTGCATTTTTTAAAGGGACATGAGTTGGCCTATCCTTGCCGTGTCTCATTCCCTTCCCATCGGGCAAAGCGGCCGGCCGGGCTGCAGGCTTCCGGGCCCAGGCAGGTGCTAGCACCTCCTGCGGTTCTGAGCTCCTCCCACCCACGGGATAGCTAGGGCCTCCTCGCCCACTTCCATCTGGGAATGCCAGGAGCAACAAATCATTTCTCCCAATCTCAACGCCAAATTCTGCACTGTAAAAACATTCTTTCTTTCTTTTGCTCCACAAATGAGGTAAGTCAGTGAAATAGAAGCCACTTCACAGTGCATTCAATTTTCAACAATCTACTCTCACCAAAAATGCTATGATGCTCCATGTTCAATTAACTCTCAATTGTTACCTTCCTTTTTTTCCTGGTTATATGCTCAGACTCAAAACAAGAGCTTTGAGAAAAATGACCACCTAGAATTCAAATCTGAATCAGAATCTCTTAGGGTAGAAGGAAGCACTTATCTCTTCCCAAAATTGTGTTGGTGAATAATATTGCATACACAACAGGCTATCAAAAGAACAAACAACTCTATTTTGGAGGAAATACAGCCAGAATGCCCCTTGATGGAGAGGCTTTGTTGTACATACGTTAAGCATGTTGTCAGGAGAGCCCAATCCCTGGAAAAGGGTATCATTTTTGATAGAGGGTCAGTGAAAAAGAGGAAGATTCTGAATGGGATGAATGACACTGGTGACAGCAACGGGCTGAGCACAGCACTGCTGTGAGGCTGCAGTGCTACATTCAGTCATACATGAGATTGCTGGGTTGCAAGTGACTCTAGCATCTAACAACAACCACCAAGAACTTGGAATGGAGTTGCAGTGTGGCACAAACTGTTAACCTGCTTGGCTAAGAAAACTTAGAGGCTGAATCCACCCAAAGGCATCTAGGAAGAAAGCCCTGGTGATCCACCTGCAAAAAACCCATCCATTGAAAGACCTATAGAGCTCAGTTATCTCTGAAAGATACAGTCACCGTGAGTTGGGATCAACTCCATAGTGACTGTGTCTTTGGTCATCACTAAGTGGTGCACACATTTAATGCAGCTCGGCTGCTAAGCGAAAGGATGGCAATGAAGCCCCACAGGTGCCTCTTCTATAAGATGTTGTTGTTGTTGCTGCTGTTATGTGCCATCGAGCTGCCTGTGACTCACAATGTCCCTATGGACAATAGCTATGAACCTTTCTCTATCCTAAGCCAATCTTGCTGTCTCTTATATACCTACTCTCATTACCCTAGTTAATGTGTAAATCCATCTTATCTGGGGTCTTCCACTCCTGAGCTGTGCTTCTACCCATCCCAACATGACCTCCTTCTCCAAAGCCTGGTCCCTCCTGGCCATGTGCCCTAAGTATGTGAGATGGAGCTTCAGAAACCTTGCCTCCAAAGAGCATCTTGGTTTTACCCTCTCCAGGACAGACCTATTTGTTCTCTTGGCAGTCAATAGTATGTTCAATACTCTTCTCCAGCACCACAACTCAAAGGCATTGATCCTTCTTCTGTCATCATTTCCACTGTCCAGCTCTTTGATCCATAACAAGTAGCTACAAAGACCATGGCCTGAATCAGGTGCACCTTAGTCTCCAGACTGATATTATTGCTCTACTGTCAGGTCCCTGACAGTAGATTTCCCTAATGCAATTTGTCTTTTGATTTCCTGACTGCTAGTGCTAAGAGTTTTGATTGTGGACCCAAGCAAGCTGAAATTGTTAACAACCTCAATGTCTTCAGCATTTATCAGAGTGATGCCAATTGGCCCATTGGTGAGAATCTTTGTTTTCTTGATGTTGAGCTTCAATCTACATTGAAGACTACAGTCTTTGACCTTCTGCAGCAAATACTTCAAGTCTTCCTCAGTTTCCGTAAGCAAGGTTGTGTCATATGCATAACACAAGTTGTTGCTGAGTCTTCCTCCAATCCTAACACCACATTCCTCCTCATAAAGTCCAGTCTCCCAAATTATCTGTACTGCATACAGATTAAAAAGATATAGCGACAGGACACATCCCTGAAGCACCCCATGTAGTGTTTCCTTGCTGTGTTCTAACAATTGCTTCCTAGTTCAAGAATAGATTTCACATGAACACAATCAAGTGTTCTGGGATTCCCATTCTCCTCAAGGTTAGCCACAATTTGCTGTGAGCCACGCAGTCAAATGTTACTCTGACAAACACAGGTCACCATAAACTGACATCAACTCCTCAGTGAAGGGTGGGAGTGTAAAATGGTGCAACCACTCTGGAAGGCTGTATGGCACTCTCTCAAAAAGTTGCAAATAGAAATTCCATTTGACCCAGCAATTCCACTACTGGGAATATACCCCAAAGAAACCATAACCACCACCCAAGAATATATGCACACTCATGTTTATCATGACTTTGTTCACAATAGCAAAGAGTCAGAAACAACCCAAGTACCCATCAATAAAAGAATGGATAGAGAAGCTGTGGTATATTCACACAATGGAATATTATGCTACATTGAAAAACAAGGAACTCATGAAATATTATTCAAAATGTGTGACCCTCAAAGGGACAAAT
>NW_006399926.1:3576110-3597638 GCF_000299155.1 Elephantulus edwardii
AAAACATTGTTATGATAAAAAGGGTCTTTTATAATTCAAATCACATTCTCCCCTGATAAGGGTTCTCCAGGCTCTATGTGTAGCAGGAAGTTTGGATTCCTTAGAAAAATCTTTAATCCTGCCACACGGTGACCCCAACCCTGCTCTCTGCCTCCTTCCCTCTTGACCCATCTCTGTTTCACACAGAGATATCTTTTTGGTTCTCTCCTTCTCTGTCCAGCTTTCATAAACATGAACTCTGTTCTTTGTTGGGAGAGTTTTAATTCCTGATCCAATAATTTTTCTTTTTAGGGGTCTGCTGAGATCCATTGAATCTTGAGTCAATGCAAGGAAGGAGATTATGTGTTGAAATGTATTCACTTCTTGTAAATTATTATTTTCTAGATTTACAACTACTCACAGTAGCCCCTTATGGTCCTTTTCATTTTCATGGGGTCAGTTGCAGTGCCCTCACATTTGTTTCTAATTTTAGATATTTACTTTTCTCCTTTTTTTGTCAGTCTAGCCAAAAGTTTGTCAGCTGTATTGACCTTTAAGAAGACAAGCAAACACACCCCCCCCCCCACTTTCTTTCTGGTCTCACTGGTTCTATTGTTTAACTATCTTCTATTTGGTTTTGCCCTGATCTTTATTCTTTCCCATTTTACAGCTTTGGTTTAGTTTGTTCTTATTTTTCTAGTTTCTTGCCCTGTAGAGTTTAGGTTATTGATTTGGGAGTATTTACTCTTCTCAGTGTAGCAGTTTATTGTATATATTTTCCTCTGCGTACATACCCGCTTCACTGTCTCCTGTAAGTTTGGGGATGTTGTGTTTTCATTCTCGTTTGACTCTTATTTTTTTTTAAACCTTTAAAAATATTTTATTATGCTTTAAACGATATTTACATAGCAAATTATTTCCCACTGAATAGTTTATACACAAATTGTTCTGCAACAATCAGTTATAATCTCTACAGCGTGTGAGCACTCTCCCCGTTTCCTCCCATGTTCTTCCCCGCTCCCTATGCCCATTCATCAGATTTTCATGGCTCATTTTTTATCTCATACAGTTGATTATTCTAAGGAACACATTCTTCACAGGTGAAACTATTTGTTTCACAGTTCCATCTACTATGTGGCTGAAAGGTGGCCTCCAGCAGCATCTTCAATGTAGGTCAACATTTTCAGTGTGAATGATTCATTGACATTCGGTTTATCACACTGTTGATCATTTTCCATTTCCAGGTTTTCCCATGACCATTGAACAGCTCAGTAGTCTCCATGCTTAATTTTCCTTTTCACCTTCCCCTCATCCCTAATCACTAATATTCAATAATCATTAATCAATTCTTGTCTCTGTATACTTGCTTATCCTAGATATTTCATATAAATGGTGCAATATTTATCCCTTAGCAAGGGTCTTATTTCATCCTGTATAATGTGTGTGCGTGGGGGAGGGGGGAGGGAAGGTTTTCGGACCTTTCCAGACATAAGTGAGCTAAAAAAACCAAAAACCTTAACTATGAGTCGCTATGAGTCGTCTAGGACTCAACGACACTTAACAACACTAAAAACAACATAGAGAGACCTCTGTTGGTCTAGTGGGTAGAAAGTGATGCTACCAAGCCAAAGGAGGGTGATTTTAATCTGCAGCCCTCAGGCCTGCTTTAATTGTTTTTGGTCAAACATTCTTCTAAGTGGTATAGCACTGGTCTGTCCATTTGCTCTACAGAGGAAACTCATGATTGCTGTGATGCTAAACACTGTGACACTGATGTGTCACATGTGATAATGGTTACCCATGGTGGACAGTGTTTGGTGGAGCTCCCTCTTGTTTGACTCTTAAAAAAAATTTTCTATTTTTCTCTTGATTTCTTTTTTTATTGATATTTTAATGAAAGTTTATAGAGAACTTGGATTTCCATTCAATCATTGTTGCACATTTTCCTCCCTGACCCCTCACCCCAATTAGCTTTTCTCTTTGAAAAAAATTTTTTTCATTGTTGTACAATCCCTCCCCAACCCCAGTCCACTTTACTATGCAGCTCTTTTCCTGGACTGCTGTCATGCAAATAATACTAACCATATATTCCTTTATGACTTCTTCTCTTACCCACCGGTGACAGTTGTTAGTGCTCTAGAGTTGGTTCCAACACATAGTGACCTCGTGACAGAGCAGAGTTGCCCTGGAGGGTTTTCTTGGAGTCCTGGTGATGCAAAAATTAAGTACTTGGCTGCTAACCAAAGTCTGGCAGTGCAGACACATCCAGCGGTTCACAGGAGAAGAGACTCAGGAATTCTACAAGGCCTTCACTGTGGAGTTGAGGCCAGCTCATGGTGACCTGTGCTTGTCAGAGTGGCACTGTGCTACGCAAAAGCATGTGATTGTACAGATCACAACAAATTGTGGCTAACCTTGAGGAGAACAGGAATCCCAGAGTGCCAGCTTCTATGGTGATAACATCCTAGAAAACCTCATGGGGCAGGTTTCTCTATCATGCTGGGTCACACTATGAGTCGGAAATCAATTTGTCAACTCATAGCAATAATCAGTGATGGACTGACACAATAATGAGCTTGAGTATTTCAGAAATGATGAGAATGTCAGAGAATAGGGCAGAGTTCAGAGTCCTTGTTCATAGAGTCTGTATGAGTTGAAGTCAACCTGATGGCATCTAACAACAATGACATTTACAGAAGTGAATTGCAAGACATTTTTCCCAAATTGCTGCTGAGTTCAAACCATAAACTTTTTGGTTCACAATAAGTGCTTAATTGTTTCAATACTAGGGTTCTTTATTGGTTACTTAGTGCTATTTAGATTGAGTGTATTTTTCTATCTTTTGGGTTTGCACATACTGTTTCCCCTGCCTGGGTTGTCCTTATCCACTTTTTATATCAAAAACTCTTCAAAACCCACTGCTTCCAGAGTGATTGCACCATTTTATAGTCCCACCAATGGTATATGAGAGTTCTAATCCCTCCACATCTTCTCCAACATTTCCTGCTTGCTGTCTTGCTAAACTTTGCCACTGCTACTGGAACGAGATGGTATCTCATTGTGGTTTTGATTTGCATTTGTCTTCTTGCCAGTGATTTGGAGCATTTCTTAACGTGTCTGTTGGCCATCTGAATGTCTTCTTCTGTGCAGTCTTTCCACGTCTTTTGTCCATTTTATCAGCCTTTTTCTTATGAAGGGCCTATAAGATTCTGTAAACTTTTGCTATGAGATACTTGCCTGAGATGGCATTGCAAAATGTTTTTTCCCAGTCAATAGATTTTCTTTTCACAATATTGGAGAAAGTTTTTAATGCACACAGGAATGTAAACTTTAGAAGGTCCCATTCATTGATGTTATCCTTTCCTGGTTGGCATTTCCTCAAAAAGCTGGATATAGAAATCCCATATGATCCAAATATTCCACTGCTGGGAATATATCCTGAGGAAAATAGAACCAAGACACAAACAGAGACTTGTACACCAATTTTATGGCAATATTATTCACAGTTGCAAGAAAATGGAAATAGCCAAAACATCCATTAGCAAGTGAATGGACTGAAAAATTGTGGTACATTCATGCAATCGAATACTATGCAGTTCTCAGGAACAATGATTTTGAAAAATACTATATAACATGGGAGAGGTTAGAAAGCATTATGTTGAGTGAATCAACCCAGTCTCATAAGGATAAATACTGCATAAGACCATTATTGTTAAAATAGAAGGATTACTAGTAAGATATATATATACACACAAAAGTCCAAAGGGGACTGGGGGAGGGGGATAAATCTTGGGTACACAGAGTGATTTAGGCAGAATGAGGGGTTGAAAGAACTAGGAAAGATTCCGTGGGAACCTGAAAGGTGTAGTAATGGTGGGCATGGATCAATGGTGATCAGTTTTATAAAACACAATGTATGGGAATGATACTATGAAACTTAATGTGAATAGAGGAATGCATGAAACATAACATACATAAAACACAATGTATATGAATTTTATACTCAAACCAACATAAAATAAAAATAATTTTTTTAAAACAACCACCACCAATTTTTTTTTTTTTTAAAACAAACCCACTTCTAGAAAGGCCTTCCTAATTCTCTCATTCTGATAATGAGTTTCCACCAAATAGAATCACAGGGTTTTCAGTGACTGACTTTTCAGAAGTAGGTAGTCAAATCTTTCTTCTGAGGCACCTCCGGGTGGACTTGAACCTCCAAACTTTCCATTAGCAGATTGATGATTGCTGAAATAAGGCGAATTTTAAAAATGTAATGGTAACACGTATCTTGACCTTTCCTTCATAATCCTGATACTAGCTACTCATGTGACACTTTCTGACTAAATTTTGCAACATATGGTCTCTAAAAGTTAGGACTCTGTCTTTCCAGCCCCTCTCTGCTGGCTCTTGCTACCCTAACTGGGTTTGCCAATTAACTTGAACGACTTGCAGAATTTACAGGGATTATTGTTGTTGTATACCATAGAGTTGGAACCAACCCACAGCTGACCTTCCAGTGGGTTTTCGGAGGCTGTAATTGTACAGGAGGAGGATGCCCATCTTTCTTCCATGGAGCAGCTGGTGGCCTTGATTCACATGCTTCAGAACTGCAGCACAGCCTCTTGCCATACTCACCCCATAATACCACAGGCAAGGAGAAGGATCAGGCAGGAGATAACAGCACTGTCCTCAGGGATGTGCCATGCTATCTCATGCAAGGATGTTCTCACCAGGCAGGAAGCCTCAAAGAGAGAGCTCCAACATCCAGGACCCTTAGTCATTGGGAACTCATGAACATGCACGATTGGACTCTTAATGCATGGTTCTGATCAAACCAATCAATGAATATGTATGGTTGCCTACTTAAAGCTCTCCTCCCTTCCTGAGGTTTGTTGCCGGGGTGACCTATTACCAGGATGGGGCCTGGTTAGCCCTCTGCTCCTGTTTAAGTGTTGACTGGCTATTTTCTAAAACAAAAGCCCTTTGATTGCTGGTCAATTCCAAAAGCAATTTTCAGAAAATACAAACAATATTAACACCAATGGCTTTTCACTCACCTGCACTTCAGGACCACCTGGGGAGCTTTAAAAAAAACCCAAAAAACCTAGGTTCGTGAGCCTCATCTCTGATCTATATTCTATATCAGAACGTCCCAGGTGGGAACGAAGCTCTTGCCAGTTCCCACTGCTTCACCCGTGATCCTCAGGCTGAGAAGCCGTGTGGAGTGGAGCCGCTGAGACCTTGGGCCCTGGAGCCACACGCTGGATCTAAACCCCAACTGCTAACTGACTAGATAGTATTAGGATTGCTGTCATTGTTACGTCTGTCTCTCACTGTCTCTTTTCCAGAATATCATGTAGTTGGGAGTCATAAGTATGTAACATTTTTCTGACTGGCTTCTTTAATGTCACTCTGATGACATAGAGTCTTAGGTGTTGTGCTGCTAACTGAAAGGTCAGTGATTCGAATTCACCTGCTGCTCCATTGAAGAAAGATGGACAATCTCTTCTGGTTAAGATTTTCAGCTTCAGACACATGATGGAGAGTTACTATAAGTCAGAGTCTACTCAACGGCAAGTGTTTGGGATCTTTTGCCCGTTAGGTGCTTTGGAATCGGCTCTAACCCATAGTGACCCTGTACATGACAGAATGAACCTCTTCACAGTCCTGCACCCTCCCCATGACCCCTGTGTCTAAGCCCATTGCTGCTGTCACAGTGTCAATCCATCTCACGGAGGGTCGTCTTCTCCTTCATTGGCCCTCCATGTTTCCAAGTGTGACCTTCCAATGGATTTTATAACACAGGAGGGGCTGGCCGCTCTTGAAAACATGCCCAAAACATGTGAGACAAAGCTGTGTCATCCTTGCTTTTAATAGGTACTCTGGCTGCACTGCTTCCAAGAAAAATGTATTCATTATCTTGGCAGTTCACAGAATTTTCAATATATTTTACTAACACAGTTCAAAGTCATCAATTCTTCTGTTTTCCTGATTATATAATTTTCACACACATATGAAGCAACTGAAAATACCATGACTTGAGTCAGGCCCACTCTCAGGAGGCATCCCTGCTCTTTCCCACTTTAAAGAAGCCCTTGATAATAGATATGGCCAATGCAGTACATTATTTGATTTCTTGAGTGTTGCTTCTACAGGTGTTGTTTGTGAGTCCAAGTAAAAGTAAATCATTGGCTACTTCAATCTTTTCTCCATTTATTATAATATTGCTTATTGGCACAGTGAGGATTTTTGCTTGCTTTATGTTGAACTAGGACCTATACTTTGACTTTCTTCTGTAAGGGCTTCACATCTTCATTTTCAGTAAGCAAACTGTGTCATCAGCATAGCGTAGTTAGCAATAAATCTCCTTCCAATACAGATGTGCTGTATTCTCTTTCATACTGTTCAGCTTCTTGGATTATTTGCTGAGTTTACAGATTGGATAGGTATGATGAAAGGGCACAGAGCTGACACACACCTTTCCTGATTGTAGACCTGCAGTTTGTTCTGTTCTAAGGATTGCTGCTTGGTCTACATACAAGTTTCACATGAGCACAAGTAAGTATTCTTGAATTCCCATTCCTCTAAATTTTATCTATCATTTATTATGATCCACAGTGTGTAATATCTTTACATAGTTTATAAAGCAGGTAAACATCTTACTAGTATTCTCTGCTTTCAGTCATGATCCATCTGACATCAGCAATGTTATATATAGCTCATTGTGTGGTCTCTTTAGAATGTTTGAATTTATGACAGTCCTCTGTTGTTGTACTACTACTCTAGCCATTTTAAAATAATTTTCCGCAATACTTTGCCTGTGTGTGACATTGTCTGGTAATTTAACTTAGTGATATGCATTTACATTTCCTCCACATTTTACCTTGACAATGCATTTATTTTTGTCACTAATTAATACTCCATTTTATATATGCACTACAGTTTATTTATTCACCTATTAAGGAACAACATGATTGCTTCCAATTTTGTGTAATTACAAATAAAGGTGCTATAAGTATTCATGTGTAAGTTTTTAATGTAGATATGAGTTTTATCTCACTTGGGTAAATAAATACCTAAGAGTTCAACTGCTAAACTGAAGAGTAAGTATATGTTTAGCTCTGAAAGACAACATTAGCCAGAATGTCTTCCACAGTGACCATGTTACAAATTTGCATCCCCAACAGCTATGAATTAAGAGTTCCTATTGTTCTACGTGCTTCCAACATTTGGTGATGTCAGTGTTTGGGATTTACCATTCATTGATATGCACATGATGTGAGCTTGCTTAAAGAAAAGGAAGATAATTCTTACTGATGAAATAAAAAAAAACCCTCTAGCCTTCAGTATGGATAATATCTAAACATAAAACACAATTCTTCATAAGATAAATAAACAACATTATGATAAATTATGAAAAAATTTTAATTGCATCCACAAACACCATCCATAAAAGAAGCAGTCAAGATATCAAATGATATGCTATACTGGGCAAATATACTGCCAAGGACTTCTTTACAGTGCAAAGATGTCACCCTGAGGACTACAGTGTGCCTTATCCAAGATTTTCAATTACCTCATATGCAGGTAAAAGTTGGGCAATAAATAAGGAAGACCTGATAAGAATAGATGCCTTTGAGGTGGGGTAATGGTGGGCATGGATCGACAGAGATTAATTTTCTAAACCACAATGTATGTGCACAACCAGGAGAGGATAAAATTGATGGATGGAACCTTCTAAAGATTATATTCTAGTGTGCATCAAAATCTTTTTCCAATAGAGTGAAAAGAAAACCTACTAACTGGGGAAAAAAGTTTGGCAATACCATCTCAAACAGGGGTCTCATAACAAAAGTCTACAGAAACCTACAGGGCTTCCGTAATAATAAGGCTGATAACCAGCTACAAAATGGGCAAAAGACATGGAAAGACTTTTCACATAGGAAGGCATTCAGATAGCAAACAGACACATTAAGAAATGCTCAAAATCACTGACAATAAAAGAGATGAAAATCAAAACTACAATGAGATACCATCTCAACCCAGTAGCAGTGGCAAAGGTGGACAGGACAGTAAGCAATAAATGTCAGAGAGGATGTGGAGAGATTGGTCTCGCTGTCACCAGGGTCTAGCTCTCTTCAAGGTGGGGAAATCATAGGGTCACACAATTTGATGGGTGGAAGGAGGGATAAAGAAAATGGGAAATATCTGGCAGAGACCCAGAAATATGGGGTAGTGGTGGGAATAATTCAATGGGGATTGATTTTATAAACCCACTGTACTGGAATGTATGAAACACAATGTGAACGTGGTGTTAGCCTAAAGTTGGGGTTTTTTAAAGCCCCCTCGGGTCTCCAGCTGTCTTAACCACAGGTACATGGTCTTGTATATCATCAGTAGCTGTGAGACTAGAATAAGAGAAAGAGTGCTTCCCACCCTGAGCAGCAAGACTTGAGGAGAGCTAGACCCTGGTGACAGCGAGACCCTGGTGATGGCGGTGGAGAGACTGTGGCATTGCTATGGAGAAACCATGGCCAGGTGTGACTTTGTGCTGGCCAAAGTTAAAGATTTTGTTGTTCTTGTCGATGCTTGAGGAAGGAGCTGTTCAGTATATTACATTTTGTGGTGGTTGTTGTGTGCTACTGAGTTGGAAGAGACTCATGACTGACCCTCCAGCAGGTTTTCAGAGGCAATTAATCAAATAGGAGACTGCTCATCTTTCTCCCATGGAGCAGCTGGTGGATTCAAACCACAAGCCTTTGGGATTGCAGCACAGCTTCTTACTATGAGACCACCAGAGCTCCTGGATAATGACCAAGGATGACAGAAGAAGAATTGATGCCTTTGAGTAGTAGTGCTGGAGAAGAGTATTGAACATACCATGGACTGCCAGGAGAGCAAACAGGTCTGTTCTGGAGAGGATGAAACCAGGCTAATCCTTAGAAGCAAGGATTGTGAAGCTCCGTCTCACATACTTGGGCATGTGGCCAGAAGGGACCAGTCCTTGGAGAAGGACATCATGCTTGGAAGGGTGGAAGGACAGCGCAGGAGAGGAAGATCCCAGATGAAATGGATTGACACAGTGACTGGGGTAATGAGGACAGGCTCCATGCTGGAGACAGTGAAACAGGCTCAGGACAGGGCAGGCAGGTTTCAGGGCTACTGTGCATTGGATCACTATGAATCATAGTCCAATCAATGGCACATAACAACAACAACATATCATATTTTCTGTAAGGCTTTGAGTCAAATATTCAGATGTTGTAATTTCAGGTTTTTGGGGGTTTTTATTGTTGAGGGTTTTAGAAAACTTTCTTTAGAGTGAAAGTTTACAAATCATATTGGGTTTTCAAACAAAAATTCATAGGCATTTTGTTTTATCACATAAATTGCCATTGATTAATGTAGTTACTTAATTATAATGTCTAATCATCTCCTTATTATGTGTCGTCTTTCTCTTGACTCAGTATCTCTCTTTCTTCCCCATGGTTATGGAGCTTATTGTTGTTGTTCTTGTTGTTGTTATGTGCCGTCAAGTCGCTTGCAACTCATAGCAACCCTATGTACAACAGCCCTAAACTCTGCTCTGTCCTGTGCCAATCGCACCGTCTCTGACACACCCATCCCGATTACCTCAATCACTGAATCAGTCCACCTCATAGGGGGCCTTCCCCTTCTGCAATGTCCCTCCACCCTCCCAAGCATGATGTCCCTTTCCAAGGACCTGTCCCTCCTTACAACATGTCTAAAGTATGTTAGACAGAGCCTCAGAATCTCTGCCTCCAAGGAGCAGCCAGGTTTGACCCTTTCCAGGGTGAGTCTGTTTTTCTAGCAGTCCATAGTACCCTCAATACTCTTCTCTAGCACCAAAGCTCAAAGGCATCAATTCTCCTTATATGCTCCTTAGTCATTCTCCAACGCTGTGATGCATAACAAGTGATAGCAAAGACCATGGCCTGTATCAGATGCACCTTAGTCTCTAAAGAGACACCATTGCTCTTCAGTACTTTGGAGAGGTCCCTAACAGCAGACTTTCCCATGGCAATACGTCTTTTAGTTTCCTGGCTGCTGGTGCCGAGAGTATTGACTGTGGAGCCAAGTTGAAAGATTATCATTCAGGTTGGCAGGAGGATACGATCCTTCAGTCCAGACAGCTTCTCCAGCACAGCTGCAGGCCCTTTGACCTTCAGTCTCATGACTTAGGTCAGTGCTGTGAAGTTCCCTCAGCCCTCACAGTTAAGGTGTCCGTCTCTGGCTCTGCGGGGCAGCAGTCCCAGGTCAGCTCCATCTCAGATTGGTTTTGGGTTCTCTGCTGAGGCTGCTGCTGTTCTGTGCAGATTCTGGTCTGGCTGGTACAGGAATCTCTAGCCCCAAAGAATACTTGCTGCTTCCACTTCCTTGTTGGTATTGAGATTTCCCCCAGCATACCTATCTTAATAAATTTGTTAGGCATAGAGAGCAAATTTATTTGGTGAATAGTGCTAGCAAGCATTATCTAAAAGAGATGAGAGAGGAAAGGAGCTGTGACAGCTGAGGAGGCTTTCAGGGCTACACACAGGAAAGGCACAGGACTCTGGGGACACAGGAAATGCTGCCTTCAGCCATTCAGCACCATATGGATGAGATTTTCATAGTTGATACAACCATTGCACTGCAATCCCAGAAGTGCACAGTTCAAATCCACCAGATGCTCTGCTGAAGAAGGAGGAACAGTCGCCTCCTGTACCAGTCAGATCCAATTTGACGGTACACGCATAAGAAAAAAAAGAAAAAGAAAAGAAAAAAAAAAAAGATACAACCATTGCTGGCCTTGTGCTCTTCCACCAGCATCTCTACTTCTTCCCCTATCATAGGGCATCCTGGATTTCAGCGCCCATGACAGTGCCGCTCCCTTCCTTGTCAAGCACTTGAAGGCCTTTAACATAGTCCTCATAGGTGCTCTGGTCCTTGTTCTTGGCCCAAGTCTGGAGCATGGGCAGGAAGTACTCAAAATCCATCAACTTCACGTTCATTTTCTCACTTAGGATTTCTCAGGACCTTGAGCACCATGGTGATGGTGGGGTTCTAGCCCTGGGCCCTCATCCCATTCCCACACTGGCTGTTTAGTTAAATGGCTAGAAGGTATCCTTGAACTCTGCACTCTGGTCCTTGGTGAAGTCACACATCTTGAGTGCGCAGGTGCTATTGTTGTTGTTATGTGACATTGAGTTGCCTGTGACCCATAGCAACTCTGTGTACATTAGCTCTGAAACCTGCCCTATCCTGAGCCAATCTCGTTGTCTCCAACATACCAAATCCCATATCTCCAGTCACTGAGACAATCCATATTATTCTGGATCTTCCTTTCCTGTGCTGTCTCTCCACCCTTCCAAACATAACATCCCTCTCCAAGGACTGGGTCCCTCCTGGCCATGTTCCCAAAGTATGTGAGATGGAGCTTCAAAATCCTTGCCTCCAGGGAGCATCCTTGTTTTACTCTCTCCAGGACAGGCCTGTTTGTTCTCCTGGCAGTCCACGGGACATTCAACACTCTTCTCCAACACCACGACTCAAAGACATCAATCCTTTTTCTATCATACTTAGTTATTATCCAGCTCTCTGAGGCATAGCAAGTAATTATGAAGACCAGGGCCTTAATCAGGTGTGCCTTAGTCTCGACTGACATCACTGCTCTTCAGTACTCTAGAGAGGTTCCTGACAGCAGGCTTTCCTAATATAATTCGTCTTTTGATTTCCTGACTGCTGGTGCCAAGAGTGTTATGGGGCTTTTTTCTTATGGGGCCTATTTAATAACGTTCATCCTCCTCTGCCCTTCTTCCCATCTCTATTTTCCCCTCTGAGATTGATTCTATGTGTAAAACTTTCATTAGAGCTTATAATAGTGGTCTTATATCATCATTGTCTTTTTTTATGACTGGTTTATATCATTCAGTATAATTTGTTCTAGATTCACCCATGTTGTACAGTACTTCACAAATTCTTGATTAATTTTTAATGATGCTCAGAGATGAGTCTCTTGTCATTGCCAAATATACATTCTCAGCCTGGAGATTCTCTTCTTAATCTTCAGAGAAGGCTTTTGATGCACATAAACATTTCATTTTTAGGAGGTCCCAATCATCTAACTTGAAAAACTATTTTGGATATAAGTCCTTATCAGATATGTTTTACAAATATTTTCTCCCATTCTGTGACTTATTCTTGAAATTCCTTTAAGAATTCTATCCTAGAGCTGAAGTTAGCCATTTTTATTGTTCATAAAAATTTTAATAGCTTGTGTTTGAATGATGGATCTGAAAGTAATATGCATAAGTCAGTAAAAAATGGACAACTACTGTATGAGTTCCTCTTACAGAAAGTAAAAAAAAAAAACCTATACAGAAAAAAAAAGCTCTTTGATGGTAGCACGGATGGGGGAGGAAGAGAAGGTGAGAAGAGCAGGTGATTAGATGTAGATGAAAGACACATACTCAACTCATTGAAGGGAAAGGCTATTAAATAAAGGAGGGTAAGTGGATGGAGTTACTGCCAAGCCCAAAGTCACCCAGATTTTCTGGTATGTTATTATCTTGAAATTGTAGAGTTTGGCAACTGACTTATAGGTTTCTGATAACATTTTGAGTCATGATCCGTATTTGTGAAAGATATATGCAGCATTTATTAAGAAAAGACCCTCTGCATTGAGTTGCTTTGCTTTTTTGCCACAGATCAGTTGACTGTATTTGTGTGACTCTATTTCTCGGCTTTCTATTCTGTTCTACTGATCTATTTGTCTCTTTTCTTCTCCACGTACTATTCACTGTCATTTTTTAAATGAGGAAGTGGGGGCTCCAGGGAGTCAACTAGGATTCCCATCCAAGTCTGCCAGGTTTGAGAGTCTTTTCCTTCCAGTGAGCTGCATGTTACTTGACATTTGTGTTGGGTAAATCATATTAAGATGTTGCCACACACTTTTAAATTGATGACCATGCTTGGAAACACATTTTGCCGTCATTTGCAGCAACGTGTTAAATTAGACTTCCCTATCAGCTGGGCCATTTGGCAATGGAAGTTGGATTCATTTTAAGTAGAAGCCATGTTTGGGGTATCTTTGTATTCCTAACAGGGCAATTGGCAGCCTCAGTATGGATGGTGAAGAGATCAAGATAGTTGACAGTTTTAGTTTAATTGGTTCCACAGTCAACACTCTTGGTAACAGCAGCCAAGAAATCAGGAGACAAATTGCATTGGGAAAGTCAGCTGTGAGGGACCTCTCAAGAGTACTGAAGAGCAACGACATCAGGCTGAAGACTAAGGTGCACCTGATCCAGGCTATAGTCTTCGCAATTACATGCTATGTGCATCGGAGAGTTGGACAGTGAATAGGGATGATAGAAAGAGAATTGATGCCTTTGAGCTGTGGTGCTGGAGAAGAGTGTTGAATATACCATGGACTGCTAGGAAAACAAACAGATTTGTCCTGGAGAGGGTGAAGCCAGAATGCTCTTTGGAGTCAAGGATTCTGAAGCTTTGTCTGACATACTTTGGGCATGTTGCAAGGAGGGACTGGTCCTTGGAGAGGGACATCATGTTTGGGAGAGTGGAGGGGCGACGCAAGAGAGAAAGACCCTCGATGAGATGGATCAATTCTGTGAGTGGAGTGGTGGGAATGAGTGTGTTTGAAACGGCGAGGTTGGCACAGGATAGAACACCGTTTAGGGCTCTTGTACATGGCGTCAGTATGAGTCGCAAGTGACTAAATGGCACATAACAACAACAACAACAACACAATACACACCACAAGAGTTGTCGTTGTTGATTGCCTTTGAGTTGAGCACAACTCATTGCGACCCTATGAACAAAAGGCCTCAAGCCCCTCTTCAACTATCGACATTTATCAAAGTTCATAGAATTTCCAGGGGCATGTTGTTTAGGAAGTGGATGCCACTCACTCCCAAACTATAGCTAGGGAAAGCATATCTATAATTGGGGAAGAAATGCCTCCTCAAACTACCTTAATGGCACAGATGGAGTAAAGTTTTCACTCCCTGGAAGACCTTTAACTGCTGATGTGGCAAGACTAAAGATTAGGAGAAACAGCTGCAAACATCAATTAATAATATACAAAATATGAATGTAGGAAAATTGGAAGCTGTCAAAAATGAAATGGAACACACAAAGACTGACATCTTAGGCTTTAGTGAGACGAGAGGGACTGATATTGGATATTTTCAAACAGAAAATCATATATTTACTATGACAGACTGGCAAATTAAAGAAGAATGGTGTTGCATTCACTGACAAAAAAGAATATTTTATGATCTTGAAATGCAATGCTGTTTGTGATAAGATAATATCCATATGCATACAAGGGATACATATAAATATTCCAAATGTTAATACAACTATTATTCAAATATATGTACCAACCATCAAAGTCAAATATAAGAAATTGATCATTTCTACCAGTAGACAGAAGTTGTTATCTCCAGTCTGAAATTGCTTGAACATGCAGCCAAGATACATTACTAATAACTGGTGATTTGCTCAGACGCTGTCGGTATGTGCTCTCAAGTCAGAACCAACTCATAGCTGACCCTCTAGTGGGTTTTCACAGGGTGTAAATCTCAGGGGGATAGAAGGCAACAAGGAAGCCAGGTGGTGGTCCAAATCTGCCAGCTGCTCTGTGGGAGAAAGATGGGCAGTCTCCTCTCATTCCAAGTCAATGAATTAATGAGAAGGCAAAGTTTGAAACAAAGGAGGACCAGTAGTAAGACAATATGCCCTTGATGATAGTAACGAGGCTAAAGATCACATGGCAGAGTGTTGTCTGACCAACAACTTATTCATTGCAAATACCTTTCTTAAAAAAACATAAATTACAGCTGGACACATGGATCTCACCGGACAAATATACAAAAATCAAATTAACCTTAACTATGGAAAGACACAGTGGAGAAGCTCAATACCGTCTGTCAGAATAAGGTCATGGACTGACTGTAGAACAAACCAGCAATTGCTCTGATGCAAATTGAAACTGAAGCTGAAGAAAATGAAAACAAATCTATGAACTCTGGAAATGGAAATGTTGTTGCCATCAATGACCTCTTCATTGATCCCCAACTACAAAGTTTGTATATTCCAGTGTGATTCTTCCCATGGCAAGTTCAATGGCACTGTCAAGGCTGAGAATGGACACTGTCAAAGATTGTCATCAATGGGAAAGCCTTCACTATCTTCCTGGAGCAAGATCTTACCAACATCAAGTGGGGTGATACAGATGTTAAATATATGAGGTAGAGTCCAGTAGTGTCTTTATATCCTAAGAGAAGGAAAGCTGGGGCTCACTTTAAGAGTGGTACCAAATGGATAATCGTCTCTGCTCCTTCTGCTGATGCCCCCATGTTTGTGAAGGGCATGAACCATGAGAAGTATGACAACTCTCTCATGACTCTCAGCAATGCCTCCTGTACAACCACCAACAGCTTGGCCCCTCAGACAAGATGATTCATGATAACTCTGGCATCACAGAGGGACTCATGACCATTGTCCATGCCATCACTGCCACACAGAAAGCTATGGATGGCCCCTTTGGAAAGCTACAGTGTGATATCTGTGGAGCTTCCCAGAACATCATCCATGTACCAACTAGCACTGCCACGGCTGTGGGCAAGGTCATCCCTGAGCTGAATGGGAAACTTACTGGCCTGGCTTTCCATGTCCCCACCTCCAATGTGTCAGTCATGGATCTGACCTGCCATCTGGAAAACAGCTTCCAGACATGAGGGCATCAAGAAGGTAGTAGAAAAGGAATCAGAAGGGTCCCTAAAGTGTATCCTGGAATACACTGAAGACCAGGTTGTCTCCTGTGACTTGAAACCCACTTTTCCACCTTTGATGCTGGGGCTGGCATTTGCCTGAATGATCACTTTGTCAAACTCATTTCCTTATTTGACAATGAATTTGGCTACAGCAACAGTGTGGTTATGGCTCCCAAAGAATAAGAGCCCCTTGGATCTCCAGCTCCAACAACAGCACCAGAAGAGAGACCCTCAGCTGCTGGACAGTTCTTGCCCCTGCTCAATCCCTGCCCCACACACTGAGGATCTCACATCCTTGACACAGTTTCCATCTAGTCGTCCTGAGAAAGGGGAAAGGCTTAAAAAGCCCATCTTGTCATGTACCATCAATAAAGTACACTGTGCTCAGCCAAACCCAGAAAGAACCAATGGTACTAAAGGAGAAGTCTAAACTGCACTGAAGACATTTGGGCAAGGGGTGGGGAAGGCTCCAGGGATTGACAGAATACCAACTGAGGTGTTTTTGCAAGCAGATGCAGCTCTGAATGTGTTCACTGGTCTATGCCAAAAAACTTGGAAGATAGCAGCCTGGCCAACTGACTGGAAGAGACTCACATCTGTGCCCATCTCCAAAAAACGATGATCCTGAGTGCAGAAATTATAGAACAATAGCATTAAGATATGTAAGTAAAGTCTTGCTGAAGATTATTTTTAAATGATTGGTGTAGTATATTAACAAAGAATTGCCGGAAATTCATGCTAAACTCAAAAGAGGCTGTGGAACAAAGTGCATCAGTGCTCAGGTCAGGTGGTTCTTAACTGAATGCATTATACCAAAAAGATGTTTACTTGTGGTTTGTTGGGGTTTTTTTCACTATGCAAAGACATTTGCCTGTATGCATCATCATAAAGTATGGGTAACATTAAGAAGAATGGAAATCTCAGAATGCTTAATTGTGCTTATGTGGAACCTGTACACAGACTGAGAAGCAGCTCTTGAACAAAAAAAAAAAGAGTATACTGCCTGGTTTAAAATCTGAAAAGGTGTGTGTCAAGGTTGTATCCTTTCACCATATCTATTCAGTCTGCATGCTGGGTGAATAACCCAAGAAGGCATACTCTCTGAAGAAGAAGAAGAACGCAGCATCAGGACTGAAGGAAGACTCATCAACAACCTTTACTGTGCCGATGACACAATTCTGCTTGTAGAAAGTGAAAATGTAAAGCACTTACTAAAGGAGATCAAAGACTATAGCTTTCAATTTTGATTACATCTCAACACCAAAAAAACCCTCAAAATCCTTACAACTTGACTAATGGGTCAAATCATGATAAATGGAGAAAAGATTGAGATTGTCACATATGTCCACAATCAGCACCAGAGGAGCAGCAGTCAAGAAATCAAAAGGTGTACTGCAGTGGGAAAATCCACTGTCAAGGGCCTCTTAAAATGCTAAAGAGCAAGGAAGTCACTTTAAAGATTTACGTGCACCTGATTCAAGTTACACTATTTTTTTTTTAACTGTTGCATATATATGTGAAATTTGGACAAGGAATACAAAAAGTCAAAATATACCTTTGTAGTGTAGTATTTGCAAACAATATTGAGCAGACCATACACTACAAAAGAACAAACAAGTCTGTCTTAGAATAAGTGCAGCCAGGATGCTATTTAGAGACAAGGATAGTGAAACTTCAACTCACACATTTGGAAATGTTGTCGGGAGCAGACAGTCCTTGAAAGCAACAAACATCTTGCTTGAAAAGAGGACGGTTGGTGAAGTAGAAGAAGACTCTCAACAAAGTAGATAGACACAGTGAATGTTGTTAATAGACGCTGTCGAGTCAAGTATGACTGATAGCAACTCTATGAACAACAGATCTCAATCCTGTCCTATCCTGTGCCATTCTCATTATTTTTGACACTCCTCAGCCCATTCTTGCATTAATTTTGTTGATTTACCTTGTCAACCCTCCACCTTTCCAAGCATGATATCTTTTTACAAGGAATATCCTTTCTTAGCAACATATCAAAAGTATGTGCCCCTTCCCTCCAAGGAGCACTTTGGCTGCACATCTTCTGACATCCTTATTCATTGTCCAACTCTCAGACACATAACAAATAACGGAAAAGACCCTGGCCTGAATCAGGCACACCTTATTCTTCAGAATGACATCATTGCTCCTTAGTGATTTGGAAAAGTCTCTAACAGTAGACATACCTAATACAATATATCTTCTTATCTCCTGAATGATTAAAATGTTGACAATTTCAATCTTTTTCTCCATCTATCATGTTGCTTATCAATCCAGTGGTAAGGACTTTTTGTCTTCTTGATGTTGCTATGCAATCCATAGTGAAGGCTGTAGTCTTTGATCTTCTACAGCAAGCATTTCAATTCCTCCTAATTTGGGGCAAGCGAAGTTGTGTCATCTGCATAATGTAGGTTGTTGATGACTTTTCCTCTTATCCTGATGCCGCATTCTTTTCTATAGAGTCCAGCTTCTCAAATTATTTGCTCAGTATAGAGACTGAATAGATGTGGAGAAAGGATACAACTCTGACACACATTTTTCAAGATTTGAAACCATGCAGTGTTATCTTGCTCTGTTCAGAGCATGGCAGGAATCATGAAGATGGTGTTGGATAAGGTAATGTTTCCATTTTTAATTTTTGTTCATAGAACAGTTTTGAGTCAAAGTCAATTCATCAGCACCTAACAATCCCAGTAAGCCTTCAGGAGCCCTGTGGCACACTGCACTTTGCCTTGCACTACTAACCAGAAAGTTGTTAGCTCAAATTTACCAGTTGCTCCTCAGAAGAAAAACGGGCAGTTTGCTACAGTAAAGATTTACCACCTCAGAAATCTAATGGAAGGTCACAGGGCTGGAATTCACATACCAGCAGTGAGCTTTGGTGAAAGCTCTCATAGATATTGGCTGAAATATGAATGAATGAATGAATGAATGAATGAAGAAAAGAAGGAAGGGAGATAAAGAGAGAAGGGAAATCAACTAGACAACAATAGCACGCGTGTCCGTGAGTCACCGTGAGGCCTTGAGGTACACCAGGCATCATCCTTTAGAGAACATCTTCACCAACATTAACTCCTTCATACCCCTTTGGGACCTCGTGCAAATAGATTTACAGCCTTGCACACCCTGTAGGAAGTTCTACTCTGTCCAAAAAAAAAAAAAAACCAACCCCAAAACCACTGTTGTTGAGTCTTACTCATAGCGACCCTCTATCAGGTTTCTGAGGTTTGAAAATCATTATGGGGAAGAGTGCTCATGTCTCTCCCAAGGAGCAGCTGGTGGATTCTACCTACTGGCCTTCAGCCAGAAGCCTGATACTTCCTTTACATGTTACAGCACCAGAACTGATCCAATGGTAACAGGTTTGGTTTGGCTATTTCAGGTGGCAGTGAGACCCCTCTGGGAGTGGACATGAGCAGTACAGCCTGTATCCTCCCTACATGCAAAAGTCCTCATTGTGTTTCCACTGCCCGTCAGTGAACCGTTCATAAAAGGTTGTTGGCTCCATGTTAAAGCCCATCACGAGCAAACCTGTTCCATTTGGATGAGCCAAGTGTTCTCCTTTGTGTTCCAAGCCTAGGAGGAGCCTGGCCAGAGGATGAGACTCTTGTATTCAGACGGCCAAGTAAGCACACCTTCACTACAGGCCCTCCTCCTTTTGCTCCCCCTCTTCTATGCCTCATCCTAACATGATAGGCATTGCCACAGAGTCGGAACAGACACACGCGTGCACACACCCTCCCTTCCCACCCCATTCCGTTTCTGAGGCTGTAAACCACACACGAGAAGACTGCTGCTCTTTCTCCCTAGGAGCTGCTGGTGGATTTTAAATTCCAGAGAAGCAGAACCCTTGCGTTAGTAGCACAACTCTCTACAGACTAGGCCAAGGTTTGCGATAAAATCCATCCTTGCCTTTCAAACACCAGGTTTCATTTTATACATATATTTGTTGTTGTTGTTGTTGTTGTTGTTACGAGCCATTGAATCAGAACAGACTCACAGCTGAACCTCCAAGCGTGTTCCCAGAAGCTGTAAATCACCCAGGATCTGTAAATCACTCATCTGTCTCTTGTGGAACAACTGGTGAATTCAAAGCACATGCATTTCGGTTGGCAGCGCACCTCCTCAACCACTAGGCTGCCAGAGCTTCATATGTATATAACGGGGTTGGGGGTGATAGAGGCAAGTTGTGCTGGAGTAATAAATATAGAACAGACACTCATCATTCCCCAGGCTGACACATCAGGCACTCAGTGATGGCTGGGACCCGCAGCCGAGTCATTGATTTACTGACTCACCTTACAGAAAAATTCACCAGCTTTGATTTCCTCATTTATTCACATAGACAAATACGGTTCTCTCTCAATGGACAAAGTTAATGGATTTTGTAATTACTTGTTTCTGTCTTATTTTCCACCTCTTAGTCGAGTTTCAAGTTTGGAGTTTGGTGATTGAAATAAGGACACCATCAATATTTCATTCTCACAGACGTTTTCATTTTCAAGGAATAGCATGAAAGCTGTGGCCCCTCACAGAGTGTATTTGTGTATTCCCGTTTGTCAGTTCACTTCATTACTTCCATACCAGAGGAACTGCAGAGATTAATTGTTATCGCTAAGCTGTTAAAATGAAAGGCATTACATTGTTATTGAACATTGTTTTTCTTTTTTATTTCCTTAGCTACATGATTAGGGGGTGGGAGGCGGGGAAGGAAGGAACCAACCACTGAAAAGTATTGATTCATTTCCCTTTTTCTTATAGAATGGTGCCTTGAACAGAGCAAGGATTTGAAGTCACACTGCCCTTTACTTACAGGATGTGCCATTAAGTAAAGTTGTTTAAGCTTTGTGAACTTCTGTTTTTTTCCATCTGCAAAATGTAGACAACAGTAAGGTTAAGTCCTCAGCTGTTAATGGAAATTTGGTGGCTTGAACTGGAGGAGACTCGAGGGGACAAAGACTTGGAAAACACAGCCAAGAAAACACTCTGGGACTGCTCTAGTCTGTCACATGTGATTATTAGGATTCAAACTGACCCAATAACAACCAAGGACTAAGTGAGACCATTTAAAGCAGAGAGTCTCAAAGTGGGCACCTCCAACCAACAGCAGCAGCATCACCGGGAGATGAGGTAGAATGCTATGTCTCAGGCTCCATCCTAGACTAACTGGAGCTGGAACTCTGGGTGTGGAGAGCAGCAGTCTGTAGTCAATGGGTCCCCATGATTCTGATGCCTGCTCCAGCGTGGCCACCTCTGGTTTAAAGCAGAAAACATATAATGCATGGTCAACACTTCCTCCTCCTTTCTTCCCTTCTCTTTAAAGAACACCAAGAACTTTTCTATCTAATTACTTGTTGCTGTTGTTATGTTCCATCGAGTCTCTTGCGACTCATGCTGACCCCATATACAAGAGCCCTAAATGCCGTTCTATCCTGTACCAACCTCACCGTCTCAAACACACTCATTCCCACCACTCCACTCACAGAATTGATCCATTTCATCGAGGGTCTTCCTCTCTTGCACAGTCCCTCCACTCTCCTAAACATGATGTCCCACTCCAAGGACCGGTCCCTCCTTGCGACATGCCCAAAGTATGTCAGACGAAGCTTCAGAATCCTTGACTCCAAGGAGCGTTCTGGCTTCACCCTCTCCAGGACAAACCTGTTTGTTCTCCTAGCAGTCCATGGTATATTCAACATTCTTCTCCAGCACCATAGCTCAAAGGCATCAA
>NW_006399926.1:3599022-3599807 GCF_000299155.1 Elephantulus edwardii
TGGCTGTCCTCCAGATTTCTTGGCACAACTTAGTGAACACATCCAGGTCAGCATCTGTTTGTTGAAATAAATCAATTGGAATGCTGGCAGCTCTTGGAGCCTTGTTTTTTGCCAATTCCTTCAGAGCAACTTGAACTTTCTCCTTCATCACCATAGGCTCTTGCTCATGTTATTTCATTAAATTCCTCCGTGTCAGCCAATTCCTTCTGATACAGTGACTCTGTGTAGTCCTTCCATCTTCTTTTGATACTTTCTGGATCATTTAACATTCTGCCCAAACTATCCTTAAGTATTGCCACCCGTGGCTTGAATTTGTTTTTCAACTCCTTCAACTTAAGAAATGCTGAGTGAGTGTGGCCCTTTTGATTTTCTGACTCCAGCTTTCTACACATTTCATTATAGTATCTTGCTTTGTCATCCCAAGCTTCCTTTTGAAATTTTCTGCTCAGCTCTTTGATTTCTTGGTTTCTTCCTTTAGCTTTGGCTTCTCAGCCCTCTAATGCAATATTCAGAGTCTCATATGACATCCATCTTGGTCTTTTCTTCTTCAGCCTTTGTAATGATCTTTTGCATTCTTCATGGACGATTTTCTTGATATCTTCCCAGAGCTCATTTGGTCTACGCTTATTGGTGCTCAAGGCCTCAAACCTGTTCCTGAGATGGTTTTGAAATTCGAGTGTGGAAGACTTAAGGTCAAATTTTGGTTCCCGTGGGCATGATTTAATTTTCCTCAACTTCAGCTTGAACTTGCATATGAGTAATTGGTGGTCTGTCCCACAATCAGC
>NW_006399926.1:3600172-3655777 GCF_000299155.1 Elephantulus edwardii
ACTGATCCTTCTTCCCTGTTCCCAACTTTTGCATTCCAGTCACCCATTATTATCAATGCATCTTGATTGCATGTTTGATCAATTTCTGACTGCAAAAGTTGGTAGAAATCTTCCATTTCCTCTTCTTTGGTTGTAGCTGTTGGTGCCTATGTTTGAATGATAGTGGTATTCACTGGACTTCCTTGTATGCATATGGATATTATCCTGTCCCTCACCACATTGTATTTCAGGATAGATCTAGAAATTACTTTTTTAATTATGAAACCAACCCCGTTTTTTCTCACCTTTTCATTCCCGGCATAGTAAATCATATGATCATCTGATTCAGAATGTCCCATGTCAAGCCATCTCATTTTGCCAATACCTAGTATGTCAATATTTATGCATTCCATTTCTTTCTTAACAATGTCCAATTTTCCTATATTCATGCTTCTCATATTCCATGTTCCAATTACTAGTGTCTCCTTGCAGCTCTTTCTCCTTCTCTGTGTTTCCATTTCTTTTTCTTTTTTTTTACTTGATAAGGGGTTTCTTTTATTTGTAAAATCATTTAGACACTCTGCCATGAAAATCCAGCTAGGCATTTTCCCAGCATGAGACCATCATTTAAAACAGGCTTCCACATAAGAAAGGGTGAGGCATCATTTCATGTCCTTGTGGAAAATGTCCTTTTCTTCAAGCTGCCGATGTTGCATCATCAAATCTGTGTTTCAGAATCTGCATCTCTGATGTGCTGTGGCCCAGAGGTTATTCTTGAGAGAATGTAAGCCCGGACACTGCTCTCTGATGATTCTTTATTCTGCTAAGGGGGCACCACATTGTTCTTTTAGCAGCATCTCCATTATTCGAATTCCCTTCTGGGCACCTTGTTTTAACAACGTGCTGGCAAAAGTTTCCGAAACACAGTTGAGAAATCCAGCCCCAGTGATTGAAATCCTGCCTCTTTGAATAAACTCTGTCCAATTTGGATTTTCCACACTTTCCCAGAAGACTGACTCTTCCTTCATGGAAGTATACTGTGTCCATGTAAGGCAGTGACTCTGTATAGCCATGCTTCTTTCCTGAGGATTGAGCCATGATTCCTCTTCTAACTGGATATTAGGTATTTTTAAAATGCTCACCTTCCTTAAAATTTCTGGAATCACAATTCTGACAGACTGCAATCCTTTTCCTATAGATGATTCCTGTGGATATATCTCTTTTTTCTTCCACTATTTTCAGAGAGATGACATTTTTATCCATGGGGTTGGGATACTTTCGGAGAAAGCTGGAAACCACCTGCTCGAAAGGGGCACTTGTATACCTGGTACACGTCCACCATGACCACCATCCTCGCTCCGCTGGCCTGCGCACCATGTGTTTCCATTTCTAGTATCTCAGTTTCAATTGCCATGTCTGCTAGTCCAAGTCGTAGTCTAAGTGTGCTCTATTGTACATAGGGTTTGTGAAATAAGCTAGTGTTTGCTTGTTCCCTTGTAGCTAAAAAGAACCCCAGACCTAGAGAACCCTTCAGAGTTGAATGGCCATAGTTCAAAACCTCACCTCACAGAGACCAACTTCCACAATGCACATTAAAGGCAAAGTGGACAGTGACAGTACTGTTTTCCTTTTCCTGAAATCCCTGATTTCTGCCTTTCATGAAAGTTGGGGTAATTACCCATTCAAGCAAACCCACAAATGTGGATTAAAAATTTGAGGAGTCCTTCTCATCTTTGGAACACATTTGACACTTTAATTGAAATGTTACCCTGGTTCACAAAAGGTACATAATAGAAAAGTAGCTCTGGGGGTGAGAGGAGTGTGGTTAAAGAATTCAGCTTCTATTCAAAAGGATAACAGTGTAAACCCATCAGCTTCTCTAATGAAGAAAGACGAGTCAGTCTAGTATAGAGGAAGAACCCTTTGCCATCAGTTAGATTCCTACTGACAGTGATCCTCCATCAGAATTCCAAGACTGCACATCTTTATTGGAGGAGACTGATGGATTCAAACCACTGACCTTTTGGTTAGTGGTCTGAGAGGTTATATATTACACCTCCAGGGGTTATTTCTATAATGAGTACAGCCTGGGAAACCCTAGGCGACTATTCCAGTCTATTCTCCAGAGCTAAGATGAGCCAGAATCTGCTTATGATAGTGAGTTATAACAATACATTTCAATTAATATTGATTACTGATGCAATTTTATTTTTAACAGCAGGTGACATTGTGAATCTTGTTATGCAAGTTGCCTTGATAAACTGAGACCTGAAATGCTGTGTTCACTGCAGGAGGAAACCAGGCATTTTCAAATTCCCAAGAAGCTGGGAGTCCCTGGTGGGGCTGGAGCCTCGACTCAATGCTGCCATCCTGTGGGCAGAGGGGGGACACTGTGTCTGACCGCCGGGTGCTGAACTGGTACTTCCTGGGCATCCGTATCTAGCACAGCAGGCCTGGAACCAGGCTGGCAGGAAGCGGAGACGTGGAGGCCCTACCCTAAGGAGCCACCTGCAGGCTAGTGGGGAAGAGAAACCTGTAAACAGGTAAGTAAGAATCACATGCTGGGGTTGGGGGGAACCTCACTCCAACCATGAAAATGGACAATCTATTCCCCAATGCCAGCAGAGAACTTGCAGGAGTATTAATACATTTTCACAGGATAACATACACATGGATTTTTAGACGAAAAGCTAAAAATTAAGAGTGACTAAAAAAATGGTCTTCAAAAAGCTCAGTTTCTAATTATAGTGTCCTAACGGGGGGGGGGGGGGAACCATGGAACAGATTCCTCTCACTTGGTACAACAGATAGTGTGGGAACTCCCTTTGACAAATCAGGGCTCTCATTTCTATCTGTTCATTCTGCATAAGGTAAACTTCCGGAAAGATATATTGTTTCAACATTCAATACCAACCTTTGAGTGAACGCAATTTATTTAAACTTGAAACTAGGAGCTAGTTTTATTTGAAAATAGGAAAGAAAGAAAAACAAAATATCTTTGGAGAGGGATGTCATGCTTGGGAGGGTGGAGGGACCGTGCAGGAGAGGAAGACCCTCTGTGAGATGGATTGATTCAGTGACTGGGGTAATCGGGATGGGTGTGTCGGAGACAGTGCAATTGGCATAGGATAGAGCAGAGTTCAGGGCTGTTGTACATAGGGTCGCTATGAGTCACAGGCAACTCGATGGCACATAACAACAACCACCACCAAACAATCTGCCAACAGAAACACAGCTAGTAAGACAGAGAGAGGACACTGCTAGCCCTGGTGGCACAGTGGTTAAGTGCTCAGTTTTGCTAACTTAAAAGTTGAGCAATCTGGACTCACTAGCTGCCCCACAGATGAAAGATGTGGCCGTCTGCCCCCACTAAGATTCTTGTTGTAGTAGTGTGCTGTCAAGTCAGAACCAACCCATAGACGACTGTCCAGTGGGTTTTCAGAGGCAGTAAATCACACGGGAGTTGACTGTCCATCTTTCCCCCATGAAGCAGCGGGTGAATTGCTACTGTGTACTTTCAGGTTGGCAGTCACCTCCTTATCACTGGGCCACCAGAGCTCCCTGGCTGCAAAGATTACAAACTGGGAAACCTAAAGGGCAGCTCTATCCTGGTGGATTCAGAAATGGCTCATAGCTGACCCTCTTTTTTTTTTAGATTTTATTTAATAATTTTAATGAACATTTACAGAGATCCTGGACTTCCATTCATTTATTGTTGCACTCTTCCTTCCCGACCCCCCCGCCCCAGTTTGCTCCTCTCCCCGAAAAGCAAAAGAAAAACTTCTTCTTTGGTATACAATCCCCCTGCACCCCTCCCACCGCCCCAAGTACACCCCACCATGTAACCTTAATTGTGAACTCTTGTGATAACTATAATACCTTATCATATATCACTTTTAAATTATTCTCTCCTTCATCTGTTTCAACGCAGTATACACAATTTGTCCAGTTTTTCTCAGTCTTATCCCAACCCTGGTATCAGTCCCATTTTACAGCAGTGGCACCATGCAGTATTTGTCGTTTTGTGACTGAGGTATTTCACTCAGCATAATGTCCTCCAAGGTCATCTATCTTGAATAATATTGCATGAGTTCCTTGTTTTTCAATGCAGTGTAGTATTCCATTGTGTGAATATACCACAGCTTCTCTATCCATTCGTTTATTTATGGGCACCTGGGTTGTTTCCAACTCCTTGCTATTGTGAACAAAGCCGCAGTAAACATGGGTGTGCATATATTTGCTTGGATGTCAGTTATGGTCTCTTTGGGGTATATTCCCAGTGGTGGAATTGCTGGATCAAATGGTATCTCTATTTGCAACTTTTTGAGAAAGCACCATACCACCTTCCACAGTGGTTGCACCATTTTACACTCCCATCAACAGTGAATCAGGGTTCCAGTTTCTCCACAACCTCACCAGCATTTGTTGCTTGCTGTTCTGTTAACTTTTGCTATTCTGACTGAGGTGTGATGGTATCTCATAGTTGTTTTGATTTGCATCTCTCTTAGAGCTAGGGATTTTGAACATTTCTTCATATGCTTGTTCATCATCTGAATGTCTTCTTTGGTGAAGTGTCTTCATATCCTGTGCCCATTTTTCAATTGGATTATTTACCTTTATCTTGTTGTGGTGCTCAAGTATTTTATAAATTCTAGATATAAGTCCCTTATCTGACATGTCATTACCAAATTCTTTTTCCCAGTCTGTGGCTTCCCTTTTACCCTGATGGGGAAGTTTTTGGATGTGCATAGGGATTTGATTCTTAGAAGGTCCCATTCATCTATTTTATCTTCTCCTGTTTGTAGAATAGCTGACCCTCTTATGGGCTTCCAAGGTTGTAATGCGGACAGGCAGAGATTGTCCATCTTTCTCTCAGGGAGCTGCTGGCAGACAGGAACCACCCAGTGGCAAGACCTTTGGTACAATTCCCCGCTGACTACACCTCCAGAGTTCTTCTCACAGCCTTCTGGTCAATTCTGACTCCTGGTGACCCTCCTTTAGGCTTCCGGGGCTATAAATCTTTACAGGAGAAAACTACTCATCATCGTGCTACTCAGTGTTGGTAGATTCACCACCAACCTTTTGGCTAGCAACTCAACATAAAATGCATATTGTTGTTGTTGATGTTGTGTGTCTTTGGGTCAACTACAACTCACAGCAACCCTGTGAACAACAGATCTGAACCTGGCCCTCTCCTGCACCGTCCTCCCCATCTCTGATACGTTCCAACCCATTGTTATGGTCACTATGTCTATCCATCTTGTTGAGACTCTCCCTGTCTCTGACTTTCCACCTTTCCCAGCATAATGTCTTTTGACAAGGACCTCCCCTTCCTGGCAACATGTCCAAAGTATGTGAGACAAAATTTCTACCATCCTGACTGCTAAAGAACATCCTGGTTGCATTTCTTCCAAGACAGACTTGTTTGTTCTTCTGGTAGTCAGAAAGAACTCTTCTCAGCTCTCTTCTCCAGTATACCAATTAAAAGGCACCAGTTCTTCAGTCATCCTATTCACTGTCCAACTTTCAGATGCATAGGAAGCAATTGACAATATCATGGTTTGGCCAGGTACACCTTAATCTTTAAACTGACATCCTTGCTCTCTAGTACTTTGGAGAGGTCCAACTTTGGACAGCATATTTTCCCAATGCAGCACATCAGTTTCTTGACTGCTGCTACCATAAATATTGGTTGTGGATCCAAACAAAACAACATCATCAACCTTTTCTTCAGTGATCACGATGTTACCTATGAATCTAGTGGTAAGATTTTTTTTCCTCGATAAAGAGATATAATCGATAATGAAGTCTTTGATATTCTGTATCTAAAGAGCAGAAAACAGGACATGGAGTACAGGTCATGATCATCTCTCTGAAAGGGTCAGAGGGAGTGAGAATATCACAGCCCCTTACTGCCCCAGAGCAGAAAGCAGATAAAAAGCCTGTGGCATACCACCATGGGGCGTCTAGAGCCATACCAGCAGCAAAAGGTAAATTTATTTGTTTTTGACTTGCAGACTCACAGTTGTGGTATTGAGAATGAGGTTTATGAGGGAAATAAGTTGGAGAGTGGGGCAGGCAAAGGATATTCAAGTTTTAGCCCAAGGCACAATTTCTCTTAGTCCAAGCTCTGGTTTCACTTTAGCAAGCAGCTTTTCCTTCCTTCATCAAAAGCAAGAACAACAAAACCTTGAACTGTGGGCAGTACAAATGTAAGATGTCTCAGGTCATACCTTGCAACAGTTTCTCCACAGCAATGCCACAGTCTCTCCACCACTATCACCAGGGACTTGCCACCAGGATCTCACTTTCAATAGGATCTTGCTCCAGTCTCCCTCAAGTCTTGCTCATCACAAGTTTAGCTATTCTGTCTGGGAAGCACTCTCTATCTTATCTAAGTCCCATAGCTATTTATAATTTGCAAGACCACTTGTCTGCAGTTAAGGTGGAGACCAGAGAGTGATAACTGTAATGGCTTTTAAAAAGCCAATTTTTAGGCTAACATTGCAGCATGCTTCATGACATCTTCACTTATTGTAAGCAAGGCCCTATCATACATACAATGCAAGTTGCTTATGAGTCTTCCTCTAATCCTGATGCCACAGTCTTCTTTGCATAGTCTAGCTTCTCAGATTATGTGGAAACAATGGATTGATAGTTGGAAAATACAGCCTTGGTAACCAAAATGAGACTGGAGATCTAATGATAAAATTTTATATAATGAATAAATTATTATTTTAAAAACCAAAAATGGAAACTATACACCTAGCCCTCACTTGATGGACTACAAAGGAGTTAGATGACTACTTCTGTGGAAACAGGATATAGAGAAGGTCATATCAGCAGTCAAAACAAAGCTAGGACCTGACAATGGAACTGACCATCAATTACTCTTGTGTAAGTTCAAATTGAAGCTGGAGATAATGGAAAATAGTCCATGAGAACCAAAATGTGACCTTGAGTCTATCCCACCTGAATTTAAAAACCATCTCAAGAACAAATTTGATGCACTGGACACTAATGACCAAAGAGTAGATAAGTTGTGGGATAACATCAAGGACATCATCCATGAAGAAAGCAAATGGTAATTACAGAGACAAGAAACAAAGAAAAGACCAAAATTGAGCTCAGAAGAGATTGACACTTGCACTATAATGTAGCAGGGTCAAAGCAAAGGAAAGAAAAGCCCAGGTAAGAGAGATGAACAAAGATTTCAGAGGGCAGCTTGGGAAGACAAAGCAAAAGTATTATAATGAATTGAAGTTAGAAAACCAAAAGGGAAGAACTTGCTCAGCATTTCTCAAAATGAAAGAACTAAAGGACAAATTCAAGTATAAGTTGTAACAAGGAAGGAGTCTATGGAAAAATCTTCAGTGATGCAGAAAGCACTCAAAGAAGATGGCATGAAGACACAGAGTTACTGTACCAAAAATTACTGGTTGACACTGAGCCATTTCAGAAAGTAGTATATGAGCAACAACAAATGGTAATGAAGGAAGAGGTCCAAGCTGCATTGAAGACATTGACCAAAAAATAAATAAATAAATACATAAATAAATAAATAAATAGATAGATAAATACATACATACATACATACATAAATAAGATGCCAGGAATTGATGAACTACTAGTTGAGGTGTTTTAACGAATAGATGTTCTAGATATGACCAACCATAAGGCAATATATGTTATTTAATCAGCTGGCTTTGTGTAGAGCTGTCGTTATTGCTGCCATTAAGTAGATTCTGTGTCATGGCAGTGAGTTTTCAGAAGCACATCCTCACACCTGCCTTTCTAGATGTTTCTGGGTGAGTTTGAACAAAGGGCTACCTACCAAAAAGAATGCCGCTGGTGAGCACTGAAATTGCACCCCTGTTCAAACATCAGAAACCCATCTTTCAGATAACTTCACCATAATAACAACTCAAAAATACAAGTCACACTTGTTAACCTCTTTACTGAGCACATTATGGCACTGCATGAAAATGACAGCTGCACTTTCCTTGTTTTCACTGATGAAAACTGGTCTTTGATGTCCTCAAAAGCCTACTTTTTTTCTGTTTCTTCTCTTTCTGCATTCAGCAGAACAGCATCACACAGTCTGCCCTGACCCATGAGGGTTCTCAAACATGAAAGCGTTACTTTTAACTTGCTCAGTGATCTTTCTGAGCTGGCGATGGAACTTGGGACGGGTGATGGAACCTGCTCGGCAACGACCTGCTTCCAGCAGGGTGTAGGGCATGTGCCATTCCTGCCATACCTCAGATACAATACACCACTCAGTTCTTCTAGTTAGTAGCTGGCCACTTATCCACTTGTGCCACCAAGGTCTCCTAGAGCAAACTACCTTCCGTCAAATCTGAAGCAGTTCAATATAATCAACTTCCACAGATATTATAAGGAGGCCTGCTGGCATACCTCACAATGTGTCCAGCTATTAATAAAAAAGCTCGTGGTGTGAATCCACCAGTCACTCTGTGGGATAAAGATGAGTAATCTCCTGCAAATATTTACAGCCTCAGAGACCAGGTGAAGAGTCAGTGTGAACCCTCTGAGTTGACTTAATAGTAGAGGTTTTGGTTTACAGATACTCTATTTTTATAAACTCAAAACTCACTCCTGTTGAGCCAGTTCAGACTCATAGCTGACCCTCTAGTGGGTTTCCAGGGCTATAAATAGCACTGGAGGAGATTCCTTATATTTTTTCCATCCTTGCTAGGGAAGCCTTTGGGTTATCAGTGCAATGCTCTGTGGACTAGGGAGTATTGTAATAGAATCACCTCAATCAAAGGATGGAGAAGCTTTGTCTTACCTACTTTGGGCATTTTATTACAAGGGACTAGTCCTTGGAAAGGGACATCATGCTTGGAAAGGTAGAGAGTCAGCAAAATAAAGGAAGACTCTCGGTGAGATGGACTGACACAGTGATGACAGCAATGGGTTTGGCTATGTCAGGAAGGATGAGGATGGCACTTGATAGGACAGGGTTCAGGTCTGTTTTTCATAGAGTTGATATGAGTCATATTCAACTCAGTGGTACTTAACAAAAGCAGTATGATTATGTGATGTGATGTGATCAATCAATGAGCTGATGTCATAAAAGTGCAAAGTGGATTCTAAACCTAATCACTTCTGAGTTATAAGAAGACTATGACAGATACACATGCATGCACACACACAGAGAGAGAGAGAGAGAGAGAAAGAAAGAGAGAGAGAGAGGATAACTGACATGCAGAATTGTCTACAAGCAAAGGAATGCCAACAGTCTTCAGCAGGCACTAGATACTAGCAGTGAGGTTCAAAGAAGGAATTGGCATGGTCTGCTGACATGAGACCCTGATTTGGGCTTTTGGCTTCCAGGACTGTGAGAAAATAAGTTTGTTTTTAAACGCCATGTGCTTGTGTTATCGCAGTACTGTTACTGTTGTTGCTAGGTGCCAGTGGTGTCAGCTATGACTCTCAGTGACCAGATGAGCAACAGATCTGAGACTTTCCTAACCCAGCCCCATCCTCGCTGTCTCTAACATGCTCAACCCATTGTTACCCTCACTGCATCAATCCACCTTGTTGAAGGTCCTCCTCTTCTCTGACCCTCCACCTTCCTAAACATGATGTTTTTTTTCCCAAGGACTCGTCTCTCCTGAAAAAAAGAAGTCCAAAATATTTCATGATCCTTGCCTCTAAGGTGGTCATCTTTGACCACCCTGGTTTAACTACCTCCATGACAGACTTGTCTGTTCTTTTGGAAGTCCATAGGATTTTCAATACTCTTCTCCAACACTGTTGTTCAAAGGCATCAATTTTTTTTGTCATTCTTATTAACTGTCCAATTTTCAGCTGCATAGGTAATAACTGAAAATGCTATGGCTTGGATTAGGTACACCTTAGTCATTCAACTGACAGCCATGCTCTTAAGCATTTTGGAGAGGTGCTTAATAGTAGATTTTCCCAAGGCAACACATCTTTTAATTTGATTGCTGTTACCACAGGTGGTGGTTGTGGATCCAAGTAATATGAAATCATTGACAATTTCAATATTTTCTCCATTTACCATGATGTTATCTATTGGTCCAGTATTGAGGATTTCTGTTTTCTTAATGTTGAAATATAATCTATATTGAAGGCTGGAGTCTTTGATCTTCTTTGGCAAGTGTTTCAAGTCCTCTCACTTCCAGCAAGTAAGGTTGTTGTTGAGTCTTACTCCAGTCTCAAATTATTTGCTGAGCATATACTAAATAGATATGGAGCAATGATGCAACCCTGATCAAAAGCTTTCTTGAATTTAAACCACGCAGTTACCTTGTTCCAGCTGGACAACTGCTTCTTGGTTTATGGATATGTGTTTAAGTAGGAATGTAAAAATGGTATGAGCACAAGGCATCTGACCTCCACTAAGTTCACAAGGGAGAAGAATCAACAACAGCAGCTTAAAGCCAATTTCTATGAGGTCACACTCTAACCTCCTAGCAATTCTGACACCAAATGGCCCTACCATAACAACAATTGCTTCTCCCTCTGACCCTTCTCTAGCTCTGTGGGTCTGTAAACCTTGTTCCCCAACAAATGCTAGATAGCACCCACTTCATTGGCTAAGAAGCTCACAGCACTGTCTTTCTACAAGCTCTTGGACCTGTTGTAAGGTGCTGTTAAATCAGCTGTGACACATAATGACCTTGTGAATAACAGATCTACCCTATGATCTTTGGCTTGCATGAGCTCGCTGTTACAGTCACAGTATCAATCCAGCTTGTTGAGGGTCTTTCTTTTACCAAGTCTAGACTTTCTACAGCATGATATATTTCTTAGAGGCTAGCCATGCCTGGCAATATGCCCAAGGTATATGAGACAAATTTTCACCATCTTTGCTTCTAAGAAACATTCTAGTTACACTTCCTCTAAGATAGATCTGTTTTGTGTTTTTTTAAATTCATGGTATATTCAATAAACTTGTCCAATATCACAGGTCAAAGGCATCAATTCGGCTCGCTTTGGCAGCACATTTAATAAAATTGGAACAATATAGAGAAGATTAGAGTGGCCCCTGTGCAAGGATGACACACAAATTCGTGAAGCACTCCATATTTTTTTTAAAAAGGCATCAATATGGTTCGAATTCACCAGATGCTCTACTGGAGAAGGAGAGCCAATCTCCTGTACCAGTCAGATCTGATTTGATAGTATACACACAAAAAATAATAAAATAAATTTTTTTAAAAAGCATCAATTCTGTTATCTTTATTCATTGTCCAATTTTGAGAAGCACAAGAAGCAACTGAAAATGGCTTGGATCAGCCATACTTTAGTCTTTAAAATTACATCACTGCTCTTTAGCACTTTAAAGAAGACCTGGACAGCAGATCTCCCAATGCAATAAATCTTTTTCTTTCTTGGCTATTGTTGCCATGAGTGTTGATTATGGATCCAAGTAAAACTAAATAAACCCTTTGTTTAAAACTCTGGCTTTGTAGCATGTGCCAACACAGAGCATGATAGTCTCCTCTATTTTAAATTGGGTTTTTCAATTTAAGAATGAGGACTAAGGTTGGATTATAATCAATATCATGAATTCAATATGTATGAGTTGTTAAATGGAAAATCAATGTGCTCTTGTAAGCCTCTGTTACTAGAAAATCAGAGTTCTCCCACCTACTGCCAGAAAACCAATCAATGGGTTTTGTTCAATGGAGTTCAATGGAGAATTGAAAAAGCAGATTTATTATACAGACTATGATAACCAGGGAGCACTCATGGCCTAGTGGCAAGAAGCTGTGCTGTAATTCCAAAGGCACATGGTTCTAGTCCACCAGCTACTCCACTGGAGAAAGATGGGCAATCTCTTCTCATGCAATTAACTGCCTCTGAAAACCTGCTGGAGGGTCAGCTATGGATTGGTTCCAAGTCAATGGTACACAACAACTAGCATAACTGGACTATCCCTAAATATGGTCACCAAGAAAATGTCTCCAGGTCATGTGTTAATTTTGGTTCTTCCTCCTGTTAAAGAATAACAAATTTACTTGTTATTAGCAAAACAGGAGTCAATGATTTTTATTTGCAAGGAAAAAGAGTTTTATTAGAGGAAATACTTTGCAAAGAAGACACAGGAACAATATGTCACTTGGCCCTGTCTCCACTAACAACAGAAGAGGAGATCCTTTTGTTGACTCTGGAGGCAGGGAAAGACATCATGTTTACTCATGGAAGGGTGGGGTTCTGGGTTAACCTATTAAAATGACAAGACTGTCATATTTATTCATGAAAGAAGGGGAGTGGTCTGGGACTGGCTTGTGTGGGAGGGATTAGGATAATTAAGCACATGCACAATTTGTCTTTCAAGATGGCTGCAGAGTGGTCTTGTGGGGAACATGTACATATGCTCACTGATATGTGCAGTAAATACCCCAGCTCGGTCTTTCTTGCCAGACAGAATTGAGCTGAGTGGAAGACAAAGGAAAGATTGGCCATAGATAAATCTAGTTATAGCCTACTCAGAATTAATTCCAGCGTGGGTTAAGCCCTTATTATTCAGTTAAGAGAAAAGGAGAGGATACAAAAATGAAGGTGAAAACAGAATAGTTTTATTAGAAAATATACATCCCAGAAAGCAGGACAGGATATTTCCTCTAAAATAAAGAAGTGAGAAGAGCCTACAGTGGGAAGTTCTGGTAACTTGTTTTGGGTATAACTCATGTGCCTCTTCAGGCTGCCTTGGGCACAGCCTCTAGGGCACACAGCAGCACTGGGGCACCTAGATCCAATGTCGCTGTTTCTGACAATGTAGGTGCCCCTGGCCCCTGCCTTCCTTTTGCTAACATGACTTCTGAGGCCTTCATTATCCCATTGGTGTCTGTCTCAACATTTCTCTCTACAAAGCCTCTCCTAACTTCTCCCTAACTTTGCTTGATTTTGACCCTACCAATAATGATGGCCACAAATATAACAATTCAGCATCCCATGTACATGAATGACAGCCATTCAAGTGAGCCTCGTGGTCATCAGGGAACACTCCCTTTCAAGACTGGCTGCTTACTAGATCATACAGGAGTCGCTCTCCTGGCACCCGAAATCTCTTCACAGAGTAAAGATGTTAAGAAATCATACCTGGGAGAACCTAGGATACTTAATTAGGTTGCGATTTGGGGTCTTATAATGCTTGCATTAGCTGAATGCTGTTTTTCCATACTAATCTTTGATTCACAGCAAAGTAGCAGTAACCTAGTTCAAGATTAAAACAGTTCAAATTTTCCTTTCTTTCCTGAAAAAGGCTGTCCTTGCTTCGAGGTTAGAAGATTCTATTCTGCTTATTAACATAATAGGAGTGACTAGGGTGTAACTGCATATAGATTGAAAGGTAATGAAGATGGGATGCATCCCTGATGCACACTTTCCTGATCCTGAACCATGAAGTGTTTCTCTGCCCTCTTTTGACTACTGCTTCCTGGTCCAAGTATATGTTTCACATTAGCACAATTAAGGGCTCTGGGATCCCCAATTCTTCTCAAGGTTAGTCACAAACTGTTATCCACACAGCCAAATGCCTTTTTATAGTCAATGAAACACAGGTAGACATTCCTCTGGTACTCTCTGCTTTCAACCAAGATCCCTCTTATGTTGGCTATGATGTCCCCTAGTACCACAGCCTCCTCTAAATCCAGCCTGCACATCTGGCAGTTCTTTGCTGATGTACTTCTCCAGTCATTTTTTAATAATCCTCAGCAGTATCTTGCTTGTTTAATATTAGTATATTGTTCGATAATTTCCACACTCTATCAGGTCACCTTTTTTGGAATGGGAATAAATATAGATCCTGTCCAGTGAGTTGGCCAGCTTGTTTGTTGTCCTCCAGATTTCCTGGCATAATCTAGTGAGTGTGTCTAGGGCAGCATCTGTTTGCTGAAGTATGTCAGCTGGAATCCCATCAATTCCTGGGGCCTTGTTTTTTGCCAATTCCTTCAGAACAGATCTTTCAGGAGGTTGGACTTTATGAGAAGTAATGTGTCATCAGGATTGGAGGGAGACTCATTAACAAACTTGCTGAAACTGTGGTGGATATGAGGTGTTTACTGAAGAAGGTCAAGGACAGTCATCTTCAATATAGATTGAAATTCAACATCAAGAAAACAAAGATTCTCACTACTGGGCCAAGTGGCAGCTTCATGATAGATAGAGACGAGATTGAGATTGTTAGTAACCTCAGCTTGTTTGGTTCCACAATCAACACTCTTGACATCAACAGTCAGGAAATCTAGAGACGAATTGCACTGGGAAAGTCTGTTGTCAGGGACCTCTCTAAAGTACTGAAGAGCAATGATGTCAGTCTGGAGACTAAGATGCACCTGATCCAAGCCATCGTATTTTCAGTTACTTGCTTTGCATCAGAGAGCTGGACAATAACTAAGTATGATGAAAGAAGGATTGATGCCTTTGAGCTGTGGTGCTGGAGAGAGTCTTAAACATATCATGGACTGCCAGGATACATGTTTGTACTAGAGAAGGTGAAACAAAGCTGCTCCTTGGAGGCAAGGGTTTTGAGATTTCCTCTCTCATACTTTGTGCATGTGGTCAGGAGTGACCAGTTTTTGGAGAGAGACATCATGCTTAGAAGGGTGGAGGGTCAGTGCAGGAGAGGAAGACCCAGAATGAGATGGATTGACTCAATGATGGGAGAAATGAGATTAGGTCTGTCAGAGTCAACGAGATTGGCTCAAAATAGAGCAGGTTTCAGAGATACGGTGCATAGGATTGCTATGAGGCACAGGCAACTCTATGGCACATAACAACAGTAGAGTCTAATAGAGGATTTAAACTTGATAAGAAGGTACTCCTCAAAACTGTCCCCCTAGACTAAAAGAACACATCTTTATAAATTTTTATTTTATTGTTTTCTTGCATGTTGTGTTCTTGCTTCTTTATTTGTTAGTTACTCAATCTTGGGAAACAAGACAAGTCTTTATACTCTCTTGATGTAATAAAAATGGCACTGATGTAAATGCCCTTCTAAGAGGCATCTGATTCTTGTCAAATCCTAATGTCTAGTAGGGATTTTGAAAACTTTCTGAAGTAGCTCTTCGGACAATTTAAAAGAGGGAAGCAAAGAGAAAGGGAAAAAAAATCAAGATGGCATTTGAACTTTTTACTGTGGGGTCAATGCCCTGGTTCACTCTCCTCACCTGGTAAAGAATTAAACCAGATGGGAGAGACTGGAGGAGGGGATGATGGTCAAGCTAATGAAGGAGTACAGTGTACTTCAGTCTCAACAGCCTGTGAGAGAACCTGCTTCAGTGCACAGCACAGAGGGGCTGTTCAAAGGACAGATTTTAGTGTAGAGCATGAAGATTGGCTGTTAATCTTCCCACAACAATTGGGCTTACTACCACAGCAAGGTCCACACGAAAAGTATCTGGTTTGCTTTTTAAGACTGTCCACTAATATATAATTCCTAAGGGTTAAATCTGCACAAAGCTAGAAGGGCTGTTGCTAGTCTTGCTCAGAATACTCTCGATATAGATTGAGGCGTTGGAGCACTTAGCCAAAAGCGTAGGCCAAAGCTTTTGTTAGAGCATGAGGACAAGAAGAAACGTGAGGAGACAGAAGATTAGAAGTACCATTTTACAATCCTGGAAGGTAGTTTGGTGTTTCCTCAAAAAGCACAACATAGAAATTTCATATGACTCAGCTATTCCACTGCTAGGAATATACCCTGAGGAAAACAGAACTGAGACACAAACAGATTTATACACTGGTGTTCACAGCAGCATTCTTCACAGTATCAAGAAAATTGAAACAATGCAAATGTAGACCAACAAATGAATAGATTTACAAGTTGTGATACATTCACATAATGAAATACTATTTAGCACTTAGAAGCAATGATTTCATACAGTATTATATAACATGGGAGAGGGCTACATTACGTGGCATGAACTAACTCAGTCTCTTAAGGGCAAATACTGCCTAAGACTATTATTGTAAAAATATAACTAGTAAAATGTATATAAAAGTCCAAAGGAGAAGGGGTGGGGGAGGGACAAGTAGGGCAAAGGTGGGAGTTGGGGGGGGGGTGAAATCATGGAGTTGCAGAGTTTAATGGGTAGAGGGAAGGGGTAGACCAATGGTGACCTGAACAGATTGGGTGATACTGGGCACAGGTCAATAATGGTTAATTTTATAAAACATAATGCATGGGAATGATAATATTAAAGGAATGTGTGAAATATAATGAATACAAATTTTGTATGCAAATCAATATAAAATCTAAAAATAAGTTTTATAATCACAAAAATAGTAATTTTAAAAAAAATGTAAAGATCGATTCCCTAGCAAAAGTATGTCCCAGAGAATAGGAGGAGCTTTCCTCCCCAGAAAGGAAGTAATGAAGGAGGCAGCATGCCACTGAGGTGAGGCTTCCTTCTTGGGGCGAGCCTTGGGGCTGTAGTCTGGGCCAAGGAGACGGTGTCACGGAGAGTTCAGCTTAGTGGCTGGTTCTTATTCCAGCCCACTTCCTTTGACATCACCTATGTGCCATCACTAATTCCATGCCTATCAGTATCTGCCTCCTGGTTCTGAGGACTCATTTTTTTTCACCAGGCATGCCTCTCCCATCTCGTTGGTTCTAACCCTAACAAACTCAAAAAGCATGGAAGCAGTAGTGAAGTTCTTCCTAATAATAAGCATCCTGTTCCAAATTTTAAAGTAGAACCCATCCTGCAGAAAGAAGGTCAAGGACTGCAGCCTTCAATATGAACTGAAGCTCAGTATAAAGAAAACAAAGATTCTCACCACTGGGCCAATTGCAGCATCATGATAGATGGTGAAGAGAATGAGATTGTTAACAGCCTCCACTTGCTTGGCTCCATAATCAAACTCTTGGTACCAGCAGCCAAAAATAAAAAGATGAATTGCATTGGGAAAATCTACTGTAAGGGACCTCTCCAGAGTACTGAAGAGCAAAGATGTCAGTCTAGAGTCTAAGGTGCTCCTGATACAGATCTTCACAATTTCTTGCTTTGCCTCTGAGAGCTAGACAGTGCTAAGAATGATAGAAGAACAATCAATGCCTTTGAGCTGTGGTGCTGGAGAAGACTCTCGACTAGACCACGGACTGCTAGGAGAACAAACAGGTTCATCCTGGAGAGGGTGAAACAGGCTGCTCCTTGGAGGCGAGGATTCTGAAGCTTCGTCTGACATACTTTGGACATGGTGCAAGGAGGGACCAGTCCTTGGAGAGGCACGTCATGCTTGGGAAGGTGGAGGCACAGCGCAGGAGAGGAAGACCCTCAATGAGATGGATTGATTCAGTGACTGGGGTAATGGGGATAGGTGTGTCAGGAAAGAGCAGGGTTTAGGGCTGTTGTACAGAGGGTCACTATGAGTTCCAGGCAACTCGACGACACATAACAACAACAACAACAACAACAATATGAGTCATAAGCAACTCAATGGCTCATCAAAACAACAACCTTGATGTTAAGAGCACCTTGTCACAAATATAAAATGGAGTCTATAAAACTAAAGGTGTAAGTTCATCTGCTGAATGTTAAGAATATACATTTTCTATGTCATGTTTGGCTAGAAGGGATTATGCTTGCTGTGTTGTGTGAAGTAAGTTAAGAATATAATTGTCATGATGTTTATTATATCGTTAGAAATATAAAGTTTAGGTTTAGAAGTTGTTAAGCAAGTGTGTTAGTGTTCAGTGTATATTGTAAAATACGCACTGAAGCTTGTAAAATTAAAGTTTAGAATGCTGTTTTTATTTTTAAGTGCCATCAAGTTGAGTACAACTCAAGCGACTTTATGAACAAAAGATCTGAACCCTATCCTACCCTGTGCCATCTTCACAATCTCCAACATCCTTAAACCCATTAATTACTCCGGTCGCTGTGTCAATCCACCTAGTTGAGGGTCTTCCTCTCCTTCACCATCCCTCTACCCTCCCAACCATAATATCCTCCTCCAAGAAATAATCTCTCCTAGTAACATGGCCAAAGTGTATGAGACAAAGCTATATAATCATTACCTCCAAGGAGCACTCTGGCTCCACCTTCTCTAAGACATATGTCTGTTCTTTTAGCAGTCCATAAGATATTCAGCACTGTTCTCCAAGATCACAACTCAAAGGTATCAATTAATCTTCTGTCATGCTCAGTCATTGTCCAACTCTCAGATGCACAGCCAGTGACTGGAAAGACCATGACCTGAATCAGGTACACCTTAGTCCTCAAACTGACATCACTATTTCTCAATAATTTGGAGGGGTCCTTGACTACAGACTTTCCCAGTGCAATGCATCTCATGATCTCCTGACTGCTGGCACAAAGTGTATTGACTGCTGATCTAAGTAAGATGAAGTTGATGACACTTTCAATTGTTTTCCAGCTATTATGATGTTGCCTATCGGACCAGTGGCTAGGATTTTCATTTTCTTGACATTGAGATCCAATCTATATTGAAGGCGGTATTCTTTGGTCTTCTGCAGCAAGAGCTTCAAGTCCTCCTCACTTTCAGCAAGCAAGATTGTGTCATCTGCATAAGGAAGATTACTGATAAGGCTTCCTCTGATCTTTTCCCCCCTTTTATTTTATATTTGTTTGCTTACAAAGTTTGTATACATTGTGTTTCACACTATTCTTCACTCATATTGTGTTTTATACAACCATTCCTATGCATTATGTTTTATAAAATCAATCATCATTGGACCTTGCCCTTCATTACCTAATCTTTTCAGGTACCTGCCAGATCCTTCCAATTTTCTTCACCCCTCCCTCCGCCCACCAACTGTGCAACCCTGTGTTTTTGCCCCTACCCATCCTCACCTTCTCCTCCTGCCCCTTCCTTCCTTGGGTCCCCATACACGCTTTACTAGTTATCCTTCTATTTTTACAGTAATGGCTTTACACAATATCTGTCCTTATGAGACTGAGTTAGTTCACATAATGCTCTCCAGTCTCTCCCAAGTTATGTAGTGGTTTTTTAAATCATTGTTTCTGAGTGCTACATAATATTCCATTGTGTGAATATTCCACCATTTCTCAATCCATTCCATTTTAGTTAGAAATCTGGGCTGTTTCCATGTTCTTGCAATGGTGAATAATGCTGCTATGAACATTGGTGTACAGATCTCCATTTGTGTCTCAATTCTTATTTCCTTGGGGTATATTCCTAGTAGTGAAATAACATATCATACAGAAGTTCTTTGTTCAACTTTTTTGAGGAAATGTCTAGCTGTCTTCCATAGTGGTTGCACCATTTTACAGTCCCACCTAGAGTGTATGAGACTTCCCTCTTCACATCCTCTCCAACATTTATTGCTTGCTACCCTGCTAAGTTTTACCACTGCTTCTGGGGTGGAATAGTATCTCATTGTGGCTTTTTTTTTTTCAATTTGCATCTGTACCTTTTTCAAACTGAGAAGGGGAATAAAAATCTGCTTAGCTGTTGTTTTCTTGTTACGTGCAAGAGAGTTGGGTATGAGTCATAGTGACTCTCTGAAAAACAGAGCTGAAGCCCAGCCCTATCATGCATCATCTTCACCATCTCTGGCATACTTGAGCCCATAGATGAAGTCACTGTGTCAATCCATCTCATTAAGGGTCTTTCTTTCACTGACCTTCCACCTTTCCAAGCATGATGTTCCTTTCCAAGGAACAGACCCTCCTAACAACATGACAAAAGTATGTGAGATGAAATTTCATCCTCCTTGCCTCCAAGGGGCATGCTAGCTGTAGTTTCTCCAAGACATATCTGTTCATTCTTTCTGTAGTCCATGGGCTATTCAGTACTCTTCTCCAACATCACAACTCAAAGGCATCAACTCTTCTTCTTTCATCCTTATTCATTGTCTAGCTCTTAGAAGCATAGCACATGATTGGAAAAAACCATGGCCTGAAATCAAGTGCACCTTAGTCTTTACTGTGACATCACTGTTCTTTAGTATTTTGGAGAAGTCCTTGCCAGCAGACTTTTCCTGCTTAGTTGTTGTTAGGTGCTGTTGTAGAGCACGACTGACAGTGACCCTATGAATAACAAATCTGAACCCTGTCCTTTCTTGTTCCATCCTTGAAATTTCTGACATACTCAAGCCCACTGCAGCAGTCATTGTGTCAACCCATCTAGTACAAGGTCTTCCTCTATTTCACAGACCTGCCACCTTTCCAAACATAATGTCCATCTCCAAGGAATAGCCTGTCTTTGCAATATGCCTGAAGTATGTGAGACAAAGTTTTAACATTTTTGCCTCCAAGGAGGACTCTGGCTGTACCTTCTCCAAGACATATTAGCTTAGTTAAAGGAGTAAAAATCTCTACAGTTGATCTAGATTTTTCATTAAGTCTATTATTTGGGACTATTACAACCTTGTTGTTGTTGTTGTGTTATTGTTGTTGTTATGTGCTGTCAAGTCGCTTGTGACTCATAGCGATCCTATGTACAATAGCCCTAAACCCTGCTCTATCCTGTGCCAACCTCATTGTCTCTGACACACGTACTCCCACTACCCCAATCACTGAATTGCTCCATCTCATTAAGGGTCTTTCTCTCCTGTGCTGTCAGAAAAAGCTTCAGAATCCTTGCCTCCAAGGAGCATCCCAGCTTCACCCTTTCTAAGCCAAAGCTGTTTGTTCTCCTAGCAGTTCCTGGTATATTCAGCACTCTTCTTCACCACCACAGCTCAAAGGTATTAATTCTCTTTCTATCATCCCTAGTCAATGTCCAGCTCTCCAATGCATAGCACGCAATTGCAAAGACTATAGCCCACACCTTAGTCTCCAGCCTGACATCGTTGCTCTTCAGTACTCTGGAGAGGTCCATCACAGCTGACTTTCCCAATGCAATTCATCTCTTGATTTCCTGGCTGCTGGTACTGAGAAGTTTGACTGTGGAGCCAAGTAAACTAAAACTATTAATTATCTCAATTTCTTCACCATCCATACTAATGCAGCCAATTGGCCCAGTGGTGAGAATCTTTGTTCTCTTGATGGTGAGCTTCATTTCATATTGATGGCTGCAGTCCTTGACCTTATGCACCAAGCACTTCAGGTTCTCCTTAGTTTCAGCAAGCAGAGTTGTGTCATCCACATAATGCAGGTTGTTGATGATTCTTCCACCAATCCTGATGCCACATCCTCCTCGTACAGCCCAGCGTCTCGGATGATCTGTTCTGCATACAGATTGAAAAGGTATGGAGACAGAATACATCCCTGACAGACACCCTTCCCAATTTTGAACCATCCAGTGCTTCCTTGTTCTGTTCAGACAACTGCCTTTTAGTCCAAGTATAGGTTTTGCATTAGCACAATCAAATGTTCAGGGATTCCCATTCTTCTCAGAGTCAGCCACAGCTTGTTGTTATTCACACAATCAAAAGCCTTTGCATAGTAAATGAAGCACAGATAGACATTCCTCTGGTACACTCTGCTTTCTGCCAAGATCCATCTAACATTAGCTAAAATATCCCTAGTACCACAACTTCTTCTAAACCCAGTGGCACATCTGACAGTTCTCTGCTGATGTGTTGCTCCAGTCGTTTTTGGGTAATTTTCAGCAGAATCTTGCTTGCATGTGATATTAATGATATTGTTTGATAATTTCCACACTCTGTTGGGTCACCTTTCTTTGGAATGGGAACAAATATCGATCTCTTCCAGTCAGATGGTCAGCTGGCTGTCCTGCAGATTTCTTGACATAACTTAATGAGCACATTCAGGACAGCATCTGTTTGTTGAACTATGTCAATTGGTATGCCATCAACTCCTGGAGCCTTGTTTTTTGCCAATTCTTTCAGAGCAACTTGAACTTCCTCCTTCATCACCGCAGGCTGTTGCTCATACATTACTTCATTAAATTCTTCTGTGTCAGCCAATTCCTTCTGGTACAGTGACTCTGTATACTCCTTCCATCTTCTTTTGATACTTCTTGGATCATTTAACACTCTATACCCAAAGGATCCTTATGCATTACAACCTGGAGGACAAATTTTCCAGACAGAATTAACAGGTATGCTGTGCAACCAATATAGGTGTGACTTGAGTTGTACTGGTTTTAAGATTTGCACTATTTTGAGATCTCTGGTTCAGCAATTGCTGAACTAGTGTCATGCATTATAGTCAAGCTTAATGTTACCTTGTTTTCATGTTTTTTACCTGTTGCACTAGTATATAGGACAGGGAGCTCTGATGGCATAACTGTGTTGCTACTCGAAAGGCAGCTGGTTTGAAACCACCAGTAGTTCTGGGTGAGATGAAAGATCCAAACTCATGATGACGTTCAGACCACAACACTTAGCTAAGCGTACAACAAACATGCTTAATTTAAATGTACGCTTCAGTGAAAGCAGGCTGACGTTCAATGTATCATCAGTCCTGAAAAGAGAAGAGTAGGGTGTTTATCCATTCTGCTTTGGCCAGCTGCGGGTAATCAGAGCTGTTTCAAGGTCCTGGGGCTATTTTCTATTATTCCACGACATCTGGTTTTAGCTATCAGTTACCTCCAGGGGTGGCTCATAAAACTGTGTCTAGGCGTAAGGGCCAATCGGTAGCACCCTGACAGATGGATAAGAGACTTAGGTTGTTAACGATTTTAGCTTGCTCAGATCCACAATCAACACTCTTGGCACCAGCAATCAAGAAATCAAAAGACAAACTGCTCTGGAGAAAGCTGCTGTCAGGAACCTCTCAAAAGTGCTAAAGAGCAACCCTGTGAGTCAGGAGATTAAGATGCGCCTGATGCGAGCCATGGTCTTAGCAATTACCTGCTATTCATCAGAGAGCTGAACAGTGACTAGGGTTGACAGAAGAAGAATTGATGCCTTTGAGTTGTGATGCTGGAAAAAGAATATTCAACATACTGTGAACTGCCAAGGGAACAAACAGGTTTATCCAGGAGAGGATGAAACCAGGCTGCTCCTAGGAGGCAAGAATTTTGAAACTCTATCTCACATACTTTGGGCATGTGGCCAGAAGGGACCAGTCCCTGGAGAATGGGACATCATACTTGGAAAGGTGAAGGGACAGCACAGGAGAGGAAGACCCCAGGTGAGATACACTGACAAAGTGACTGAGTTAATAGGGGTAGGTGTATTGGAGACAGTGAGACTGGCTTATGATAAAGCAAGGTTCAGAGCTATTGTACACAGGGTCTCTATGAGTCTCAGGTGACTCAATGTCACTTAACAACAACAATAGGGGTACAGTAACCAAGTTATTTACTATTTCTTGGAACACCCAGACATATTTGAGTAGGGTTAGAAGGTCAGCATAATGGAATCTCTTTGGTTTCACTTCAATCACCCTCATATGAGAAAGATGGGCCACCTCCCCCCACCCCTGCCATTTACAGCACTACTGGGAGATCAGCCAGGAGTCAGTTTTGACTCAATAGCAATGAATGAATGAGTACATAGGAGACAGGGAATATGGCTTCCCAACTGTCTCACCAAGGGAAAATTTTTGAGGGGATATTTTGTAGGCTAGATCAGAGGCGTGGGAAAGAGTTTATATTTATTCACTGCTTTTGGGAGAGAGGTAGGCTCTCTTAGACACTCATAAGTTATTCATATCTGTGGTTACACCATGCTAGGCTCCACGCTGTCAACTATCTGATGAGTGCTTAGTCATCATGAGATACGCTCTCTAAGTTAAATTTTTTTTTCTTTAAAGATGGTGTCTATCTGGCTTAGTGCTTAGTCATCAGAGGCATGCACTGTTAAGTTTCCTCTTTCAAGACGACTGTTCTCTAGAAGGTCATACAGGGGTCACGAGCATGCTGTCTAAAACCTTTTCACTGAGATAGTTAAGAGGGAACACCTAGTTGAATGCTGGACTTCTTAGTCTGAAAGGTCTCAGGGGAAAATATTTTGATTAAGCACAAGGTGTGCAGAGGAAACATAGCAGTAATTCCATTACAGTTTAAAAGAGTTTAAAATTTCCTTCCTACTCACTGAAAAGGTCATGTTTGATACTAGGTCAGGTTTTCTTATCATATTAACAAAAAAAGAGTGACTGGAAGGTATAAATTTCAGGGCAGGAACAGGTCTTCCTCAAAATTGTCCCTGCAGGCTCAGAGGACAAAGGGCTCCAGCCTGAGAAGTTCTCCTTCCCCCGTCCTTCCAAACTAAAAGGGAGGTGTGCTGCCAACGGAAGGCCAGGTGATCACATACACTAGTAGCTCTGCAGGATATAAAGGTGCAATCTCTGTCCATGCGATTCACAGTCTCTGAAAACCCAGTGGAGGTCATGAACTGGTTCTGACCCAACAGCAATGAGTTTCAATGTTTAAGTTTTCCAAACTAAAATGGCATGTATCCATTTAAAATACTGTTGAAAAAAAAAATTAGCTTCTTATTGCTTTCTTAACTGTTTCACTTTCACTCAAAAATGACATTTTTTTTTCTTTAAAAGAGGAGGGGACAGGAGCTTATTAGGATTGAACAAAATTCATGGCATTTAAGGATGGGTATTAAACAAGCCTCAGGCATAAGCAGCCTTTAGGTAAGACAGTGGAGTGATTAACTGCTTTGAGAATAGCTTATTCTTTGATAAGGACCAGATGAATAGTCTATGTCCAGTTAAATGGATTTTCTAGAAGTTCCTGAAACAAATCACAATCTATTTGTAACTTTATCTTCCTGGAATCTAATTCTTTTCATTTCCTGGGATCCAAGTAATGTTATGTTTTCCCTTGCAGATAAAAGTCTTCCCACTTTCCTACCCTCTACCTTCCTTCCCACCCCAACTCTTCACCTCATCAAGACCCAACTCTACCTCAGGCCATGCCTCCTATTTCTAGAGCCCTTTGGCACATCTCCTGAAAGGGATCTTTAGAGAAGCTCAATATCAGCAGTCAAAACAAGGCCAGGTATTGACTGTGAAACTGAGCAAAAACTACTCATGTGTTTCCTCCCGTGCAATTAAACTGCCTCTGAAATCCTGCAGGAGGGTCAGCTATGGGTCAGTTCCAACTCGATAGCACACAACAAGTTCAAATTGAGAAAAAGAAATGAAAATACCAAAGAAAATTAAAACAAGTCCACGAGAACCAAAATATGTTCTGGAGTCTATACCACATGAATTTTTAAAGCATCTTAGGAATAGAGGGTGTTGGTTTTGTTTTTGTGGTTTGTTTGGTTTTTTTTTAAATAAAAAAAGGTTTACATTGAATACCAATGATCCAAGATGGCTGCTGAGTTGTAGAATGACATCAAGAATATCATCCTTGAAGAGAGGGAAAAAATCCCTACAAAGACAGAAGAGAAACAAAAAGCCAAAATGGCTGCCAGAAGAGATTCTGAAAATTGCACTACAGTGTCAAGAAGCCAAAACAAAGGGAAGACATGCTGAAGTATAAGAGATGAGCAGAAGATTACAAAGGGCAGCTTGACCTACAGCCAGGAGAAGATAAAATAGATGAATGGGACTTTCGAAGAATCAAATCCCTATGCACATCCAAAACCTTCTCCAACAGGGTAAAAAGGGAAGCCACAGACTGGGAAAAATATTTGGTAATGACATGTCTGATAAGGGACTTATTTATAGCTAGAATTTATAGAATACTTGAGCACCACAACAAGAGAAAGGTAAAGAACCAAACTGAAAAATGGGCACAGGATATGAACAGACACTTCACCAAAGACATTCAGATGGTAAAAAAAAAAAAAATTATGAAGAAATGTTTAAAAGCCCCAGCCTCTAAGAGAGATGCAAATCAAAACAACTATGAAATATCATTTCACCCCACTAAGATTACCAAAATTTGACAGAACAGCAAAGAACAAATAAATACTGGCAAGGTTGTCAAAAAAATTGGAACCCTTATTCACCATTAGTGGGAGTGTAAACATGGTGCAACCACTATGGAAGTCTGTATGGTGCTTTCTTAAAAAGTTGGAAATAGAAATACCATTTGACTCAGCAATTCCACTACTGAGAATATATCCTATAGAAACCAGAACTGCCACCCAAGCAGATATATGCACACCCATGTTCATTTCCGCTTTGTTCACAATAGCAAGGAGTTGGAAACAACCTAAGTGCCCTTAAACAAACGAATGGATAGAGAAGCTATGGTATATTCACACAATGGAATGTTATGTTGCATTGAAAAACAAGGAACTCATGCAATATTATTCAAAATGGATGACCCTGGAGGACATTATGCTGAATGAAATATCTCATGATAGATGGAGAAAAGACCGAATCATTCCATTTTGCTTGGAACCACAACAACATCCACAGGAACATTCATCAAGAAATCAAAAGATGTGCTGCTCTGGGAAAACCTGCTGTCAAAAACCTCTCCAAAATGCAAAAAAGCAATAATGTCAGTTTAAAGACTCTGGTGGGCTGATCCAAGCCAGTCTTTTCAGTTATTTCCTTAACATCTAAAAGTTGGACAATGAGTAAGGACTAGAAGGAGTAAAGCCTTTGAATAATGGTATTGGGAAAGAGTACTGAATAACTCATTGCCTGCCCAAAGAACAAACAAGCCTTATCTTGCAGGAAGTGCAACCACAGTGCTCCTTAGAGGCAAGAACAGAAAAATTTTGTCTCGCCTACTTTAGGTACTTTGTCAGGAGGGGCCAGTCCTTGAAGAAGGTAATACGGAGAAAGGTAGAGGGTCAAAGAAGGAAAGGAAGATCCTCAACAAGATGGATTTATGCAACAACTATAATGGGCTTGAGCATATCAGAGATGGTGACTCAAGTTTCAGAACCAGCTTCCTAATGGGGGAAAGGTGGGTTATAGTCTGTGTGATTTATTGCCTCTCAAAACCTACTGTAGGGTCAGCTATGAGTCAGCTCCAACACAAAGGTCCATAACAACACTGAGTTATAAATGACACAATGGAACCTAACCACCACCACAGGCTGTGTAGCTGTAAATGGAAGCCATTCTCAGTGGACAGTACCAGACATGGTGCAGGGACAACAGGTATAAACCTGGATATATGGTCACTCTACCATTGTTGTTAAGTTGTTGAATAGAATTGCACTGCAAGGCTTTCAAGGATATGACTGCAATAAACATGAAGGCAACTTTTAAAATACCCTATAGTAGAGAGCTCCAGTGGCTTAGTGGTAAGGAGTTGTGTTGCCAACACAAATGTATGCAGTTTGAACCCACCAGTTGTTTCACAGGAGAAAGATGAGCAATCTCCTTCCATGAGATTTACTACCTCTAAAAACCCCCTGGAGGGTCAACTATGAGTCAGTTTGAAAGCAAAGTTACACAACAACATAACAAGTTGAATCTAACAAGTCTTTAATTTTAAAAGTTAGGTGCTATGGAGTCGACTACAACTCGCAGAAACCCTATCAACAACAAACCTGAACCCTGCCCTCCTCTCCTGTGCCATACTCTTCATTGCTGATATTCTTGAGCTCACTGTTGTAATAACTATGTCAATTTGTCTTGCTAAGAGTCTGGTTTGCTGACAATTTTTTCCAAGGATAAACTCCTCCTGACAATACACCCACAAAATATGTCAACAAAATAAAAGTGAGACAAAGCATCACCATCTTTGCCTCCAAGGAGCACCCTGTTTGCACTTTCTCCAAGACAGATTTGATTGTTCTTTTTGCAGGCCATGAAATATTCAGCATTATTCTCCAAGACCACAACTCAACATCAATTCTTCTGTCATCCTTTGTCACTGTCCTACTTCCAGATGTGTAACAGATAGTTGAAAAGACCATGTCTTGAATCAGATGTGCTTCCTTAGTTTTTAAACTGACATCATCTCTCCTTAACACCTCGGAGAGGTCCTTGACAGAAGATTTTCCCAGTGCAGTATGTCTTGTGATTTCTTGGCTACTGGGCTAAGTTTGTTGATTGTGAATCCAAGCAAGATGACATATATTGCCTCTTCAATGCCCGGTAATGAAAGAAGACAGTCTTCCTAATGTTTAGATGCAATTCATGTCACAGGCTGTAGTCTTTGATCTTTAGCAGCAAGCACCTAAAGACCTCCTCAATTTCAGCAAACATCTTCATAAGGCAATCTGTTGATGAATCTTCTGCTGATCCTGATATCATATTTTCATAAAGTCCAGCTTCTTGAACTATTTGCTTGGCATACAGATTGAAGAGGTATTGAGAAAAGATACAGCCTACCACACACCTTTCTTGGTTTTAAACCATGCAGTGTTCCCTTACTCTATTCAGATGAGAGCTTCTTGGTCAAAGCATAGGTTAAAAGGAAGTAGTGACAGATACATTTGATAAAATTCAGGATTGTAAATTATAGCATATATATGGTTAAATGAGGCTGACATTTTGCATCTACTTGAACTTCATTACTAGCTAACGTCTCTGTAACAGGATTTAACATTCTATTGTTTGAGTTTCAGTTTACATTACTGGTTAACTTCTCTGTGATGAGATGTAGAATTCTGCTTGTCTCCATATCCCTAGATTCATGTTTTACTTCTCTGTGTTAGTATTCTTCTAAATTAACTGAGCTGGGATGGTAAACAGTGCAGGGCCATCAAAATGTCCAACCTTAGGCTAATCTCATAGCCTGGGCAAATGGTACTGTTTAGAAAAATAAAAGGTAATCTGTAAGGAAAAACATTTGTCTCCAAAAATAAATCACTTCCCCAAATAAAAAAACCCTTTAACTTTGGGATAAGATAAAGCAATGTATTTCATGAGCATTATTTGAGCTGGGCACTGTTTGTAGAAAAGTTATTTGGCTGCACTGGACATTGTTTTCTCAGTAATATATGAATGTCCTTCTCAAATGGAAAGCCCTGTAACACCGAACAAAGTATAATAATATGTCAAGTAGATTAATAGCTGACCAGGAGGCAGCCCTCAGCACAGAACAAGGAAACACTGCGTAGTTCAAAATCAGGAAAGGTGTACGTCAAGGATGCATCCTATCTCCATACTTTTTATATCTGTATGCTGAACAGATCATCCAAGAAGCTGGACTTTACGAGGAGGAATGTGGCATCAGGATTGAAGGAAGACTCATCAACAACCTGCGTTATGCAGATGACATAATCTTGCTTGCTGAAACCAAGGAGGACCTGAAGTGTTTGCTGCAGAGGGTCAAGGACTGCAGCCTCTAATATGGATTGAAGCTCAACATCAGGAAGACAGATTCTCACCACTGGGAGTCCAGTAACAGTAGTGTCCTTTTTCAACTACAAGGGCAACTGACAGAGATTTCCTTATCACACTAGAGGTCCTTTGCTTAATTTAGAGGGACAATTGAGGAAGATTTCCATTGTTCTTTCTCTGTTTTCATCTTTACTCTGCAATCTTAGCATAGGTAAGACCTTCTGATCTAGTATCAAAAAAGACCTTTTCTTTGACTGAAAGTTTGCTCTGAATCACAAAATTTTCCATTGTCTCAGCTGCTTACTCTCTTTACACGACATGCTGAATAAAACCACCTTTCTTTCCTGATAAAATATTCATCCCCTGAGATAGTTTCGACCAAGAAAACCAGGATTCAGCAATCAATCCCAGGTTTTCGTTCCTCATGGCCTTTGGCTTTGCTAACAATTCCTATTCAGTGATCTACAAAGAGCTTTCAGGTGCCATGGGTGTAACAGAGTTAAGAGTGACCAGTGCATAGAAAGCAGCCGTGAGGAGGTAGCCAAGGACCATGTCTCATGATGACTAAGAACATAACCAGACAGATGCCATCTTGAAAGTAGAATGTACAGCCTGAGCTGTAATGACTTGGGATGGCTAAAGCCCTATAACCAGACAGACACTCTCCAGGAGGTCAGTAGCATTTGCCTTCTGATTTGCATAATCTCTTCTAAAACAATCAATTTCTAAGATAAAAATGAGCATTCTCTTCATGTGTGATTTTGAACCTCCAAATTCCAATATGAGAGTCAGCTGTGTCAGTTCAGGCTCCATGGTTTTGAGTGAGTGAGTGAGTTCTCGCCTAAAAGAGCTAAATAAACATGAGTTCTTTCCTATGTTCTTACTTTAACCTACAAATACATTCTCAAAACTTCTCTTTCTTAAGACTGATTTCAAAAGCCTGTACCTCCCCACTCTGTGTCTCTTAGATTGTTGTTGTCTGCTGTCAAGTCAGAACCTACTCATACCTGATCCTCCAGCAGGTTTTCACACGGCAGCAGTTTGCCAATTTTTCTCTCGAAGATCAGCCAGTGGGTTCAAACCAGCTGGTTTGGGTTGGCCTCTCATTCCCTTACTCACTTGACTGCTAGACAACACTGTCTGCTATGTTGTTGTTGTTATGTGCTGTCAAGTCGCCTGCAACTCATTGCGACCCTATGTACAACAGCCCTAAACTCTGCTCTGTCCTGTGCCAATCTCACTGCCTCTGACACTCCCATCCCAATTATCCCAATCACTGAATCAATCCACCTCATAGAGGGCCTTCCTCTCCTGCATTGTCCCTCTAACCTCCCAAGCATGATGTCCCTCTCCAAGGACTGGTCCCTCCTTACAACATATCCAAAGTATGTCAGACGAAGCCTCAGAATCCTTGCCTCCAAGGAGAAGCCTAGTTTAAGCTTCTCCAGGTTGAACCTGTTCGTTTTCTTAGCAGTCCGTGGTATGTTCAATACTCTTTTCCAACACCGTAGCTCAAAGACATTAATTCTCCTTCTATCCTCCCTAATCATTGTCCAGATCTCTGATGCACAGCAAGTGACTGCAAAGACCATGGCTTGTAGCAGACGCACCTTAATCTCCAGAGTAATACCATTGCTCTTCAGTACTTTGGAGAGGTCCCAAACAGCAGACTTTCCCATCACAATATGTCTTTTAATTTCCTGGCTGCTGGTGCCAAGAGTGTTGATTGTGGAGCCAAGCTATACACTGGTATAATATAAGAAATCTTCCACTTTTTCCATTTCAATCTATCTTCAAGATTAGTTTTGATGCCGACAATCAGCAAAACCAAGGCCTTTCTGGTAACATGAACTTTCAGGCCTTTTGGCTGAGCATCTATGGATGGGTTTGAACTGCCAACCTTTTGGCAACTAGTTGAGCCGTCTGTGCCACACACGCACTACAACCACTGTTGTTGGTTAGGTCCTGCTGAGTTGGCTCCAACAACTCCTTGTGATCTGATGTGTAATAGACTGAACCCCTGCCCACCACTGGGCCATCCTCACAAGTCTCTGCTGTGTGTAAGCATTGCTGCAGTCACTGTGCCAATCTGTCTCAACGAGGATCTTACTCTGTTCTTTTCCAGGGACTGGCCCTGCCTGATAACATACACCAAGCATATGAATTGAAGTTTCACAATCCTTGCTTCAAAGCAGCATTCTGGCTGCACTCCTTCCAAGATAGATTTGCTTATTTTTTTTGATGATCCATGATATATTCAATATTCTTCTTTGGTCTTATTTATTTTCCAACTTTCATACACATGTTGTCCTTGTTGTTGTGTACCATGGAGTTGGAACGGACCCATAGCTGACCCTCCGGTGGGTTTTCAAAGGCAGTTAATTGCATGGGAGGAGAATAATAAGCTCATGGACTTCCAAAAGAACAAACAAGTCTATCTTGGAGGAAGTGGAGCCTGGGTGCTCCTTAGAGGCGAGGATGGTGAAACTTCATCTCACAGACTTTGAGCGTGTTTAACAGGAGGGGCCGGTCCTCAGAAAAAGACATCATACTGGGAAAGAATGTGAATCAGCAGCAGAGAAAGAGATCATCAATGAGCTGGATTGACACCGCAATTGAGCATAGCAGAGATTGTGAGGACGCTGCAGGATGGGGCAAGCTTTTTGTTTTTTCACAGAGTTGCTGTGAGTTATAGACAACTCAATGGCACCAAACAACAACATATATAACTAATAAGGAGCTCTGGTGAGATTATTTGGCTTGAGCTGGGAGTTAGGTCCCTCACCTAACAGAAATGTTGGTAATTCAAACACACAGCTGCTCTTCAGGAGAAAGATGAAGCAGCCTCATTCCATAAAGATTTACCCTTTCAGAGACTGACGAAGGGATTCACGAGCAGTGATTTGAGTTTGGGGTTTTTATTTTTCATATGACTAGTAACTACTAAAAGTGCAATAGGGAGCTCTGATGGCCTAGTGGTAAGAAGCTGCACTGCAGTCCTGAAGGCAGGAATTTGAAATCCACATTTCAAATGAAGTCCTTGAATACACCAACTGCTGCGGGGCAAAGGATGGGCAATCTCCTCCTGTACGGTTAACTGCCTCTGAAAACCCGCCAGAGGGTCAGCCGTGGCTTGGTTCTGACTCAGTGGAACACAACAACAACAATAGTAGGACAATTATTTAGTGTTGGGGGTGCTGACATCGGTTGGAACCCACCAGCTGTTCTGCAGGACAAAGATGAAGTCATCTGCTTCCTTTAAGATTAACAGTCTCAGGAAACTGACAAAGGATCACCGTGACTTAGAATTTACAAAATGAAAGTAGGCAGAACTAATAAGGAGCCCCGGTGATGCAACAGTCAAGTGCTCGGTGACTAACCAAAAGGTCAGGGGTATCTGGAACCCATCACTCACTCTGAAGGGGAAAAGACCTGATTATCTGCTCCAGCAGATTATAATCTACGAAATCTATAGAGCATTTCTACTTTGTCATATAGGGTCTATATGAATTCCAATACAACTTGATAGCACACAGCAACAATATATATATAACTAAGATCACTTTGCTACTGTAAATAGTGTTTTAAAGCCTCACTCAGTTCTCCTTCCCAAGTTACTAGGTTGAAAGGCAGCGACTAATAAAAAAAACACACCTGTTTTATAGGTGGGTCAAGTGCCCATGCTTTGACACTCCAGAATTAAAAAAAAAAAAAGAGCTGTGCCATCCAACGTGGTGGCCACCAGGCCAAACAACAAATTGAGCAGATTCCCTGGCTCCTTTCCTAAAACAGCAGGTTTTAGGAAAGCAGCGCCAGCCTTCTGCAGATGCAAAAGCTATAATCAACTGCAGGGGGCGCCCTGATCACAACCACCAATGTGGCATGAGAAAGAAGGCCAACTCCCAGGGAAAAAAGCACAAATCCGTGAAAGATTTCGCTCCAGGAAGACAAGTGTTATTTGTTATCAAGTATAGATTATCATTAGCAGCAGGCAATGCGAAACGTCTTTGATTTACAACCAGTTGCCAAATGCATAACAGAAATGTATTTATCATCGTGTATCTAAAACTGCAAATTTTATTTCCACTAACAGTTATGTTTAAAAAAAATATTTTCTAGAAAACTGCCCTACTAAATGTACATAGAAGTGATGGAGTCTTCTTGTGTTTTAAGTGACATTTGGAAATTAGATATGTTGCTGTTGTTGTTGTTTTTAGGGTGTTGAGTACGATTCATAGTAATCCTATGTACAACAGATCTAAACCCTGTCCTATCCTGTGCCATCCTCACAATCTCTGACACACTTGAGCCTGTTGCTGCAGTCACTATGTCAAACCATCTAGTTGAGGATATTCCTCACTTTCCCTGTCCTTCCACCTTTCTAAGGATGATGTCCTTCTCCAAACATAATGCCCCCTCCAAGAAACAGCCTCTTCAAGCAACGTGTCCAAAACATGTGAGACAAAGCTTATTATCCTTTCCTCCAAAGAGCACTCTGGCTGCACTTACTCCAAGACATATATGTTTGTCTTTTGGCAGTTCATGAGATATTCAATACTCTTCTTCAATACCAAAATTAAAAGGCATCAGTTCTTCTTCTGCCATCCTTAGTCACTTGTCCAACTCTCAAATGCATAATAAATGATTGAAAAGAACATGGTCCGAATCAGATGCACCTTAGTCCTCAAAGTGACATCATTGCTCTTTAGTAATTTTTAGCAGTCCCTGACTGCAGACTTCCCCAGTGCAATACATCTCCTGATATCATTACTCCTGTGAGCATTGTATTGTTTATGGATCCAAGTAAGGTGTATTGATTGTGAATACAAGTAAGATGAAATCATTGACATTTTCAATCTTTTCTCCATCTATCATGATGTTGCCTATTGGTTCAGTGGTGAGAATTTTTTGTTTTCTTGATGATGAAATGCAATCCATGTAACTTCTAACAAATGAAGGTATATTTTATGAACAGTCCAGGATGCCATATGGATAATAAACAGCACTTATATCTTTATCGTTTCCAAAACAGTGTTACATTATATAATTTTATTTTTATTATTTACATCATCATCCTCAGTTCATTATTTCTATTTATTATTTCATTTTATCATTATAACAACCCAATGAAGTAGGCGGCTGGATTCTACCCAGTTGATTCTGACCCTTAGCAATCCCAAATAACAGAGGAAAATGTCATCCTAGGGTTTTCTAGGCTACGATCTTTATAGATTAGAGGAGGTCTTCTGGATTCCCAGGTTACAGGCACATCAATCTCTGGAAAAGGACCTGAGGCTTAGCAAAGCAGAGGGACCACAACAACAACAAGACGACAACCTCAGTAAGATGGATTGATACACTGGCAACAACAACGGGCTCAAACACAGTCGCAATTATGAGGATGGTTCCAGACCATGCTGTGCTTTATTCTGTTGTAGATGGAGCTGCTATAAATGGAAACTGAATGGATAGAGCTAAGAACCATAATAATCTTTCCAGATGGCCTGGTCTTTGTCCTATGGTGCCACTGAGTGGATTCAAACCTCCATCCTTTTGGCTAGCAGTCAAACGCTTAGCCACTTGTGCAACCAGGACTCCCTAAGAGGACTATCATTTCTCTAGTTTTGGGAGGGTTTTTTCCTGAGGGTAAAGTGGTAAAATCGTGTTTATTAGAAAGTTACATCTCCCTCAAAGGGACATATCTCCCTTCTTGAAATATAGAGGGGAGGCCTCATTACCCTATTTTAAAAATGAAAACACTGCGGCTCAAAGGGTGTCAAAACTTGACCTAGAAAGGTCATGGAGCTGACTTGAGGAGAGCCAGCATTTAAAGGCTTGGTCTTAGGCCACCTGACCCTTGGTGGCACCACTGTATCCATTTAGGTTCGACATCTGTCAAATAGAAATATATTCTCCAACTATCCAAATTATCTTGCTATCTTAAAAACTAAATATAAGTATTTACTGGGGTGGTGGGGGTGGGCAAGAAATAACCAGATCCAGCTGTAGATATAACTAAAATTATTGGGTAAAAAGTAACCAAACATTAAGAAGATAAAGATTCTCACCACTCTGCCAATTGGCAGCACCATGATTTGGGGTTGTTAACAGCTTCCTCGGCTCCATAGACAACCCTCTTGGCACCAGCAGTAAAGAAATCAATAGATGAATTGCACTGGGAAAACCTGCTGTCAGGGACCTCTACAGAGTTCCTAGAAATAACTATATCAGTCTAGAAACTAAAGTGCACCTGATCCAGGCCACTGTTGTTGTTGATTGTCTTCAAGTCAAGCATGACTCATAGCAACCCTATGAACAAAAGGCCTGAAGTCTTTCTATAAATATCAACACTTAGCAATGTTCACAGATTTTCCTGAGGCAAGTTATTTAGGAAGTGAATGCCACTCTCTTCACAATTACTTGCTTTGCATCAGAGAGCTGGACAATGACTAAGGATGACAGAAGGAGAATCGATGCCTTTGAGTTTTGGTGCTGTAGATGAATCTTGACCATACCATGGACCACCAAGAAAACAAACGGGTCTGTCTTGGATAGGGTGAAACCAAGTTTCTCCTTGGAGGCTGGGATTTTGAAACTCCATCTCACATACTTTGGGCACATGTCCAGGAGGAACCAGTCCTTGGATGAGAATATCATGCTTGGAATGGTAAAGGGACAGAGCAGCAAAGAAGATTCAGATGAGATGGATTCATACAGTGACTGGGGCATTGGGGGTAGGTGTGTTAGAGTCAGTGAGACTAGCTCAGGACAGGAAAGGCTTCAGAGCTGTTGTACATAGGGTCACTATGGGTCACAGGTGACTCAATGGCATATAACAACAACAGCAATAAAACTAAGAACATTTAGCCATTTATTGTTAAATTGTGGGAAAGTTTTTTATTATAAAAAAAAAAAAAGTCTCAGGATAGTTACCCTGCCACAAGAAATGTGAGGGTAAGTGAATTTTTTACCCCCTCACTCAGTCTTTCTGATGATCAACAGCATTTGCTGAGAGATCCTCTGCTGGCCTCCCTGAAGTCACAGACAACTGCTGAAGGTGGAGCTGATCCTTTCTAAGTTTATACAACTGTAGCCAAGGCATGCTTTCACTGCAAAGCGTCCTTCATTTCTGGGGTAGGATAATTGTTGATGTTGCTGTTGTTTTTAAGTACCATCAAGTTGTAGATGACTCATAGCAACCCTATGAACAAGTCCTGAACACTTGTATAACTTTCATCATTTCTCCACGTTTATAGGGTTTCCAGAGGCAAGCTATTTCAGAAGCGGATGCCACTCCTGCTTCCAAGCTTGTTTCCATCGGGAAGCTCCACCAAACACTGTCTACCATGGGTAACCATTATCACATTTGACACATCAGTGTCACAGTGTCAGCATCACAGCAACCACAAGTTACCTCTGTACAGCAAATGGACAGACCAGTGCTATACCACTTAGAAGAATGTTTGACCAAAAACAATTAAAGCAGGCCTGAGGGCCGCAGATTAAACTCACCCTCCTTTGGCTTGGTAGCATCACTTTCTATCCATGAGACCAAACGAGCTCTCTCTATGTTGATGTTGTTGTTAAGTGCCAGATAAGATAATAGTTTTATAAAATGTGTTTAGTTTTATTAAATATGTTACTAGAAAACATAGTAGGTTCACATCATAATAACTACATTATTTCCAGTAAAACACAGAGTAAGTGCTTCTTCCTTGGAAAAGGTGGTGCCAGCAGCCAAATTATTTTGTGTTTTAAAAATTTTGAAGATTCCTTGCACACCCATGTTTATTGAAGCTTTTTTCACAATAGCAAGGAGGTGAAAACAACCTAAGTGCCCATCAACAAATGAATGGATAGAGAAGCTGTGGTATATTCACACAATGGAATACTATGTTGCACTAAAAAACAAGGAACTCATGCAATACTATTCAAAATGGGTGACCCTAGAGGACATTATGCAGAGTGAAGTATCTCAGTCACAAAAGGACAAATACTGCATGGTGCCACTGTTGTAAAACAGGACTGACATTGGGGTTGGGGGAAGACTGAGAAAGATGGGTTCAATAATGTATACTGTACTGAAACAGATAAAGGAGAAAACAGTTTAAAAGGGGTATGTGATTAGGTATTTTTGTCATGACAGGAGTCCAGAGTGAAGGCTGTATGGTGGAGTGGACCTGGGGGAGGGTTTGTAAAACAATGAAAGACATTTTCTTTTACTTTTCCAAGAGGGTAGTGTACTAGGGGGGTCGGGTTGGGAGGGGGGAAAAGTACAACAATGAATGAATGGAAATTTAAAAAAAAAAGAAAGAAATAGGATCTGTACAGATATAATTAGTTATGTTAATGTAAAGTCATCAAGGACTAAGATGGGCCCTATGAGAGCTCTGATGGCCTAATGATAAGAAGCCATGTGTCAATCTGAAAGATATATGATTTAAATTCTCCAATTGCTCCCCTGACTCTGAAACTCACTAGAGGGTCAGCAATTAGTCGGTTCCAACTTGACAATGATCATCATCAACCACAATGTAATAAAGTAGTAATGTAATATGATTAATGTACTTAAAAAAATAAAGAATACAGGCTATCATCTGAAAATGAATTCAGAGGTTGAAGTTAGACGTCCATGAACCAAGGAATACCAGGTGTTACCAGAAGTTTGGAAGTATCAATGAAGACTTTACTACTGAATACATTGGAGAAAGCATGACCCTGTCAATAGCTTAAACTTTTTAAGCATATGGATGAACTGAAATGTTGAAGGTTAAATCCTACACAGGAAATCATAGGTTGAGTAAACCAAAACACCTGATGATCACTCTTCCAAAAATTCACTCACTCGCTCATTGATTTGGAGTCAGAACCTACTTATAACTGATTCTCCAGTGGGTTTCAAAGGCTACAAATTGAATGAGAAGAGATTTTCCATCTTTCTTCTCTGGAGCCATCAGTATATTCAAACCATAAGAGAGACATGGCCATAAGGATTATTTTAATTAGTAGCACAATTTTCTAGAGACTTGACAACCTAAATTTTCTTCCTAAAAATTGCTGTCTTGAAAAGCCTATGGCATAGTTTTACTTTGTAACTATGAATTACAATAAATTATATGTCATCTAATAAGAATAAGCCTTCAAAACTGTGAGAAAGTAAATTTCTATTGTTTTAAGTCACCAAAAAAAAAATTTGAAGATTCCTAAGAAAAGTTGTAGTTTTTACTTCTAGGGGCATTTTTTACATTGAGTACTAAGAACACAGTAGTAAAAGGATTTAATCTCCACTGTCTCTGTGCAAGAAAACAATGAGCAAATAACCTGAATGATGCACTGGAACCATTTGGATTAAATAGTGTCTTCAAATCTAAAACAAGTCATCTTCATCTCTCCTGGTTTTGGTGTATTTCTTTTTTCCTGAAAGGTACCTACACACACACTCTATAAACATAAGAAAATTCTGCTTACAAATCAGTCCTCCTTATTAACTTATTCCCATCATACTAGATGAAGATTGAAGCTGTTAATGATTCCATTTTACTTGGGTTCATAAACAACACCTACAGTAACAGAAGTGAGGAAATCAAAACACAGAGAGCAATGAATGAATGAAAACCTAAGCCTTCTGTAAACTTTTGTTAAACTAAAAAAGAAAGAAAGAAAGAAAAAGAAACAACAGGTTATATTGGGAAAGATTTGCTGTCAAGGACTTCTTCAAAGTACACCAGAGCACACTGATGTTAAAGATCAAAGTCTAAGACTTAGCATTTTCAGTATGAAGGTTGAATAATGAATAAAGAAGACTGAAGAAGAATAGATGCCTCAGAATTGTGTTAGAATGCCAAAAGAACAAACAAATCTGGAAGAAAATGCAACCGAGAGCTTCTTAGAGGCAAGCATGGTGACATTTCATCTCACATACTTTGGGCATGTTATCAGTAGACGTTAGTCCTTGAAAAGGTATGTCATGCTGGAAAGATGAAGGGTCAGAGAAAGCAAAGACCTTCAACAAGATAGACAGACATAGTAACTGTAACAATGGGCGCGAGCATATCAGACATGGCTGAAGATGGTGCAGAATCAGGCAAGGCTCAGAGATGTTGTTCATAGGGTCACTATGAGTCATAGTTGACTCAAGGGCCCCTAACAACAACAGTGAGAATCTTGTATGTCTGTTAGTTTTATCACATTAGGTGCAAGTATAATTTTATAATTAATTTCATTTTGATGTTACATATTATTAAAAGAGATGTGTACAGCTGTCCAGTTAACAACAGGTGGACTACGATGGTTAATATGTGAAAAGGAGCCCCGATGCTCATTATAATGTACTTATGTTGTTGTTGTTGTTGTTGTTATGTGCCATCAAGTAACTTGTGACTCATAGTGACCCTTTATACAACAGATCTAAATCCTGCTCTATCCTGTGCTAATCTCACTGTCTCCAACACACCTACACCAAGTAACCCAGTCACTGAATCAACCCTCTCCTCTCCTCTCCTGAGCGATCCCTCCACCCTCCCAAGCATGACGTCCTTCTCCAAGGTCTGGCCCCTCCTTACAACATGCCCAAAGTATATCAGATGAACCTTCAGAATCCTTGCCTCCAAGGAGCAACCTGGTTTAACCCTCTCCAGGTTAAACCTGTTCATTTTCTTAGCAGTCCACGGTATATCCAATACTCTTCTCCAACACTACAGTTCAAAGGCATCAATTCTCCTTCTATCATCCCTAGTCATTGTCCAGCTCTCTGACACATAGCAAGTGATTGCAAAGACCATGGCTTGTATCAGGCACACCTTAGTCTCCAGAGTTACACCAGTGCTCTTCAGTACTTTGGAGAGGTCTCTAAGAGCAGACTTTCCCATCACAATGCATCTTTTAATTTCCTAGCTGCTAGTGCCAAGAGTGTTGATTGTGGAGCCAAGCAGACTAAAGCTGTGAACAATCTCAATCTCTTCACCATCCATCCTGATGCTGCCAATTGGTCTAGTGGTAAGAATCTTTGTCTTCTTGATATTGAGCCTCAATCCATATTGAAGGCTGCAGTCCTTGACTTTCTGCAGCAAGGGCTTGCAGTCCCCCTCAGTTTCAGCAAGCAGGGTTGTGTCATCTGCATAACACAGATTGTTGATGAATCTTCCTCCCATCCGGACGCCACACTTCTCATACAGCCCAGCCTCTGGATAATCTGTTCTGCATATAGGCTGAAAAGGTATGGAGATAGGACACATCCCTGGTGTATACCCTTCCCAATTCTGAACCATGCAGTGTTTCCTTGTTTTGTTTTTACGACTGCCTTCTGGTCCAAGTATAGGTTTCTGATAAGCACGATCAAGTGTTCTGGGATTCCCATTCTTCTCAGAGTCAGCCACAGTTTGTTGTGATCCACATAGTCAAATGCTTTTGCATAATCAATGAAACACAGACATTCCTCTGGTACTCCCTTCTTTCAGCCAAGATCCATCTAACATTAGCTACAATATCCCTAGTACCATGACCCCTTCTAAGCCCAGCCTGCGCTTCTGGAAGTTCTCTGTTGATGTACTGTTCCAGTCGTCTTTGGATAATCTTCAGCAGAATCTTGCTTGCATGTGATATCAATGATATTGTTTGACAAGGATCACCTTCCTTTGGAATAGGAACAAATATAGATCCCTTCCAGTCAGTTAGCCAGGTGGTTGTCCTCCAGATTTCTTGACACAACTTGGTGAGCATATCTAGGGTAGCATCTGTTAGTTGAAATATGTCAATTGGTATACCATCAATTCCTGGGGCCTTATTTTTTGCCAGTTACTTCAAAGCAGCTTGAACTTCTTCCTTCATCACCATAGATAGGCCCTTGCTCTTATGTTGTTTCATTAAATTCTTCTGTGGCTACCAATTCCTTTTGGTATGATCTATTACTCTGGAGATGAAAAGATGAAGAAAAATGGGGTTGCTTTCATAGCTTAAAAAGTCATTTTTAGTTATGTCTTGAAATACAATATTGTGAGTGACAGGATAATATCCATACACATACAAGGAAGTCCAGTAAATACCACTATCATTCAGATATATATACAACCAGAGCCAAAGAAGAAACAGAAGATTTCTACCAACTTTTTTTTTTAAATTGTAAGGAGCATTTACAGAGATTTTGGATTTCCATTCATTCATTGCTGCACTTCTCTCCCTGCCCATCCCTCCCGCCCCCCACAACGCACCCCAGTTCGCTCCTCTCTTTTGAAAGTAAAAGAAACACTCCTTCCCTAGTACACAATCCCCCCACACCCCTCTCACCACCCCAAGTACACTCCACTATGCAACCTTAATTGTGGACTCCTGTGATAACCATAAGACCCTATCATACATCACTTTTAAATTATTCACTCCCTCATCTGTTTCAGTGCAGTATACACAATATACCCAGTTTTTCTCAGTCTTACCCCAACCCTGATATCAGTCCCATTTTACAACAGTGGCACCATGCAATATTTGTCCTTTTGCATCTGAGATATTTCACTCAGCATAATGTCCTCCAGGCTCACCCATTTTGAATAATATTGCATGAGTTCCTTGTTTTTCAATGCAGCATAGTATTCCATTGTGTGAATATACCACAGCTTCTCTATCCATTCGTTTGTTTATGGGCACCTGGGTTGTTTCCAACTCCTTGCTATTGTGAACAGAGCTGCCATATAGGTGTGCATATATCTGCGTGGATGTCAGTTATGATCTCTTTGGGATCTATTCCTAGTAGTGGATTTGCTGGGTCAAATGGTATCTCTATTTGCAACTTTTTGAGAAAGCGCCATACAGCCTTCCATCGTAGTTGCACTATTTTACACTCCCACAAACAGTGAATAAGGGTTCCAGTTTCTTCACAACCTCGCCAGCATTTGTTGCTTGCTATTCTGTTAAATTTTGCTATTCTGACTGGGGTGAGATGATATCTCATAGTTGTTTTGATTTACATCTCTCTCAGAGCTAGGGATTTTGGCCATTTCTTCATGTGCTTATTGACTATCTGAATGTCTTCTTTGGTGAAGTGGATTTCTACCAACTTTTACAGTTGGAGATCGATTGAACATGCAATCAAGATACATTAATAATAATGGGTGACTGGAATGCAAAAGTTGGAAACAGAGAAGAAGGATCAGTAGTTGGAAAACATGGACTTGGTGACAGAAATGAAGCTGGAGATAGAATGATAGAATTTTGCACAATCAATGACTTATTCATTGCAAATGCATTTTATAAGAAACATAAGTGCAGGTTACACACATGGACTTCACCTGATGATATGCATCGGAATCAGATTGATTACATCTGTGCAAAGAACTTCTGGAGAAGCTCAATATCAGCTGTGAAAACTAGGCTAGGTGCTGATTGTGGAACAGACCACCAACTACTCATATGCAAGTTCAAGCTGAAGCTAAGGAAAACTAAATCAAATCCATGGGAAACAAAATATGACCTTGAGTCTATCCCACCTGAATTTCAGAACCATCTCAGGAACCGGTTTGAGGCCTTGAAGATCAGATGAGTTGTGGGAGGATATGAAGAGTATCTTCCAGGAAGAGTGCAAAACGTCATTACAAAAATGGATGTCGGGAAAGACTAAATATTGCACTAGAGTGCTGAGAAGCCAAAGCAGAGGGAAGAATTCAAGATATTAAAGAGCTGAACAGAAGATTTCAAAAGGCAGCATGGGAAGATAAAATAAAATATTACAATGAAATGTGCAAGGAGCTGGAGTTAGAAAATCAAAAGGGTTGAACCACAGCATTTCTTAAGCTCAAGGAATTGAAAAACATATTCAAACCTCGAGTTCCTATAATCAAAGATGCTTTGGGCAGGATATTAAATGATCCAGGAAGTATTAAAAGAAGATGGGAAGAGTATACAGAGTACTTATCTTACATGTCATATAACCTAATCTCTAGGTGTTAATGAGGCAGGAAGAAAGGCCATTATGTAATGATATGATCAGCCTAATATAATGGTGAAGTCTCTTCAGGGGTATTGAATATATACACTGAATATACATACACACATACAAACATATTGAAAATACATTTGCTCGGCAAAGGTAGGGAGTTTTCTGTCTGATCCTGCATCTGCCTCATCATCTCTTGTCTTTTGCTTTGGATTTATCAGCCTCCAAAACCAGCAGTCTGGAACTCTGTCTGCTGAGGATCTTGGGGCTCATTTGCCTCCCAGATACCTCTCTTTTGTGGTTTGAACCACAGCCCTGGGACTCACAACCCCTAGAAGCCATGTCCTTGAAAGAAATCTCTGTATCTAAACTTTACTGATTTTGCTTCTCTAGAGAATCCAAGCTTAAGAGGAAATGTGTGTAGAGAGACACAGACAGATATTTATCCCTCAAAAGAGAGGCTTCTCTGATTCAGGTAGGTGTAAAAGTTGATGAATAGGTCAGTGAGTAAGATAAGAAACAGCAGGTGACAAGCCAGATGCAGGATCCAGACAGAGCAAAAAGAAAAGTTTGCCAGATATATTCCATGCAGTCCACACACCAATGGTAGAAATGATTGTAACTGTGAAACCAGAGAATATTTAAGAGCCACTGTGACATACAACCACAACTACCAAGGACACTTGCAGAGCTGCTAGATGGGTCTGAATGGCCAATCTTTGCATTAGAGGCTGAGTGTTTAACTGCTTGCGTCACCAGGGCTACTTAATACTTTGTTGACAACATCAATCTTTTCTCCATTTATAATAATTTTGCCTACTGATCCATGGTGAGGATTTTTGTTTTCTTTATGTTAAGATATAATTCATGTTGAAGGCTGGAGTCTTTGATCTTCAGCAATAATTGTTTCAAGTCCTCTTCACTCTCCCGAAGCAAGATTGTGTCATCTTCATAATGTAGATAACTGTTGATAAATCTTTCTTCAATCCTCTTGCCACATTCTTCTTCATAAAGTCTGGTTTATCAAATTATCTATTCAGCATACAGATTGAATAGGCATGGAAAAAGGATACAACCCTGATGCACATCCTTCCTAATTTTAAACCATGTAGTGTTTCCATGCTCTATTTGGACTTCTTGTTCTAAGTATAGATTTCCAATGAACATAATTAACTGTTATGGGATTTCCATTTTTCTCAGTTTTATCCATAATTTGTTATGATCTAGACTGTCAAATGCCTTTGCATAATCAATAAAACACAAATAGAAATCCTTCTGGTATTTTCTACTTTCAGTCAAAATATGATATCAGCAATGATATCCTCAGTGACATGGCCTCTTCTGAATCCAGTTTGAATTTCTGGTAGTTCTGTGTCCATGTACTGTCCCAGTTGTTTTTAAAAATAATCTTCAGAAGGATACACATTATCTTCCTCTATATTTCACAAGTGAAAAAACAAAAACTGTTTCATGCACAAATAAAAGGAAGGGAGCACTCGTGGTCTAGTGGTAAGAAGGTGTCCTGCAATACCAACGGAAGATAGTTTGAATCCACTAGCAGGTTGGGGGTTTTTTTTCCACTAACAGTTTTGCAGGAGAAAGATGAGCAATCTCCTCCAATGTGATTAAACTCCCTCTGATAACCCACTAGAGAATCAGCTATGGCTTGGTTCTGACTTGAAGGTACTCAACAATAATACAAAGAATAAAGATTTTTTTTTAATTTTTATTTTATTATTGTGTGTGTTTGTCTACTGTCAAATCAGATCTGACTGGTACAGGAGGAGATTGCCCCTCCTTCTCCAGCAGAGCATCTGGTGGATTCAAACTGCATATCTCTGGGATTTCAGTGCAGCTTCTTGCCACTAGGCCACCACAGCTCCCCTAAGAATAAAGAATTTTAACAATTACAGTCATTAGTTCTGCTGATCAAGTGGTCACACTTGTATTTAGAAAAAGGCCATATCTTTTCTTACCACTCACTCATTTTATATTCTCTTTGCCCTCAGTGAGCACCTCAATCCATCATGATTTGTTGACTGGTGAAGTGACTCAAATTTTTATTCCAAAAGATTCTGGGCCATTAGCAATCTTGTCATAACTTGATTGTTGTAATTTTTCCATTGAGTGTATCATAATAAATATGGCTAACATAACATTGAGAAGAATGTGAATCCCAGAACACTTAACTGTGCTTATATGAAACCTAGACCAAGAAGCTATTGTACAAACAGAGCAAGGGAACAGTGCATGATTTAAAATCAGGAAAGGTATAGGTCAACGTTGTATCCTTTCTCCATATCTAGTCAATCTGTATGCTGATTAAGTAATTCAAGAAGCTGGACTCTATGACAAATAATGTGGGATCAAGATAAGAGGAAGAGTCAACAACCTTCATTATGCAGATAACACAACCTTGCCTGCTGAAAGTGGGGAGGATTTTAAGCACTTACTGCAGAGGCTCAAAGTCTTCAATACTATATGCTTCTCAACATCAAAAACATAAGAATTCCTAACACTGAACTAATTGGTAACATCATGATAGATGGAGAAAGACTGAACGGTCAATGACTTCACCTTACTTGAATCAACAATTAATATCCTTGTTACCAGCAATCAGGAGATCAGAAGATATATTGCACTGGACAAGTTCTACTAAGGAGCACTGATAGTCAGCTCGAAGAATAAGGTGTGCCCAATTCAGGCCATGTTCTTTTCAACATTTTCTAAGAATCTGAAAGCTGGACAATCAGGACAATAAAAGGAGAACTGATGTCTTTGAATTACAGTATTGGAGAAGAGCATTGAATATCCCATGAACTGCCAAAACCCAGCTATATCTTGGAAAAAGTACAGCCAAAGTGCTCCTTAGAAGCAAAGATGGCAAAATTTCATCTCACATATTTTGGGCATGTGGGTATGTTGCCAGGAGAAGGTACCCCTTGAAAAGGGATATCGTGCTTGGAAAGGTGGAGAGTCAGCAAAAGAAATAAAGACCTTCAACAAGACGAACTAACAGAGAAACTGATGCAATAGGCTCAAATGTGTCAGAGATGATGAGGATGGCATAGGATGGGACAGGGTTAAAAGGATTATTTGAGTCACATCAACTTGATGGCACCTAACAACAATTTTTTATTGATTTTACATACAGGACATGGTAATACTAAAAGACAATCTAAGGAGTCTCCTGTATTCAAGACATACTCTTCTTTATTAACATAAATCCTATCTCCCCTTGGTAATCAAGATCACACTAGACAATACAATGTGTCCCTTCTTCACCTATTGATCCAGACTCATGAATTGTCTAAAGTGCTTGGTGACATTAATATCCAGTTCAAAAGACTCAATCTTGTGTTTCCAGGTAGGAGTACTCCTCCATTTGGAACTAAGACTTTAAGAGCTACATATCATCCCAGTAAGAATACCTAAATTTAATAGAGCAGCAAACAAAAAATGTTGGTGAGGTTGTGAAGAATCTGGAAACCTTATTCACTGTTGTTGGGGGTGTAAAATGGTGCAACCACTATGGGAGGCTGTATGGTGCTTTCTCAAAAAGTTGTAAATAGAAATACCATTTGACCAAGTAATTCTACTACTGGGAATATATCCTATAGAAACCGTAACTGCCATCCAAGCAGATATATGTATACCCATGTTTACTGCAGCTTTGTTCACAATAGCAAAGAGTTGGAAACAGCTCAAGTGCCCATTAACAAATAAATGGAAAGAGAAGCTGTGGTATATTCAAGCAATGGAATATTATGCAGCACTGAAAAACAAAAACTCATGAAATATACAAAATGAGTGACCCTGGAGGACATTATGAGGAGTGAAATATCTCAGTCACAAAAAGACAAATACTGCATAATGCCACTGTTATAAAACAGGACTGGCATGGGGGTTGGGGTGAAACTAAGAAAAGATAAATAATGTACACGGAATTGACACAGACAAGGGAGAAAATGGTATAAAAGGAATATATTATTAGGAAGAGCAATGGTATCACTCTGGAGCCTAAGGTGTGCCTGATACAGGCCATGGTCTTTGCAATCACTTGCTGTGCGTCAGAGAGCTGGACAATGACTAGGGAGGATAGAAGGAGAATTGACGCCTTTGAACTGTGATGCTGGAGAAGAGTATTGGGGGTACCATGGACTGCTAAGAAAACAAACAAACAAACAAAAAAGAAAAACAGATTCAACCTGGAGAGGGTTAAACCAAGCTGCTCCTCAGAGGCAAGGATTCTGAGGCTTCATCTGACATACTTAGGACATGTTGTAAGGAGGGACCTGTCCTTGGAGAGGGACATCATGCTTGGCAGGGTGGAGGGACAGCACAGGAGGGAAAGACCCTCTATGAGGTGGATCGATTCAGTGACTGGGGTAATTGGGATGGGTGTGTCAGAGACAGTGTGATTGACACAAGATACAGCAGGGTTTAGGGCTGTTGTACATGGGGTCGCTGTGAGTTGCAAGTGACTCAACGGCACATAACAACATTATTGATATGACAAGAGTCCCAAATAAGAGCTTCATAGTAAAGTGGTCTGGGGTAGGGGGTTGGGGGCAGGGAAGTGACTGTATAACAATGAAAGAATTTTTTTTCTGAAGAAAAAAGCAAACTGGGGTGAAGGGGAGCAGGGAGGAAAATGGGAAACAATGAATGGAAATCCAAGTACTTTATAAACTTTAATTTAAAATCTCAAGAAAACAAATAAACGAAAAAAGATCTACATGTCATAGGGTTGCAGGAACAGGAAACAAAAATTTTGCAAATGAAACACTAAGAGTAATAGTGAATGGTGCCACTCTTACTTTCACTCCTTGATTCCTGGATGCATGTAGCCTAGCTATTGGAGACACAGTTCTGTATACTGAAGAACGGTTTCAAGCATATACAACCTCTTGGAAAACATGCATCCTAACCCTGTAAAATAATGTCACTTAGCTGGCACCATAATTATGTCTTTAAAAGGCCATTCTATGAAGACAGCTGCCTCAGGATGAAGGAAAGCTAGTACAAAACCAGTGAATTCCATGAGCATAATTCCTCTGGTGCATTTCATTTGCTGTGGAGTGACTCTCTTGATCTATGTGCTACCAAGATGGTAGATAAGGCATTATATCAGTCCATGGATGGTAATCTTGGCAGAAGTATTGAGTACAAAGCAGACAAATCCTTATCCAGAGCAAGTGCACTCAATACTTCTGCCAAGATTACCAGTCAGGCCTCAGTTTCTGTTCATCCAAGAGGTGGCTGAGGCTCCAGTTTGTGAGCTGGGCCAGAGGTAGCACCTCTTTCAGTCTAGGGGGCATCAAGGAATGGGGGCACTCAGTCTGGGACAGGCTTATGGCTTCAAAGGACCCGAGGCTGCCTGCATAGGAATAGTGTCATTGCCAGTCTAGGGAAATGGTGCAGGTATGGTATCCAGTTAGAGGTTATTAGGGTAAAGATATCATACTGTCATCCTGAAACACCCATGGATGTCACACTCCACAGAAGATGCACTCCTCCAAATGTGGCCCTAGTACATGCAGGGTGAGAGAGCTACAAGGGTATCCAGTGAGAGCTAAGGGCTCCCGTCAGGCATGTGCCCTCATTAATCCAGGGGTTGACGCCAGACCAGATATAACAAAATTTACAGACTCCTGGAAGGGTCTCTGGATGCTGAGTCATGAGCATACTCCAGGTGCCAGGTACGAAATGGAGAGGGTATGCCCAAAGCTGGAGCTGGGATGGTCCCAGGAAAATCTGCCAGTGGATGGATGGGTGGTAGGGAGAAAGTCACTCCTCTGATCTCTGAGTGGATACAGAGGATAAAGAGGTGATCACATCTCTCCTACTACCAGCCAGCTGTTGATGTCCTGCTGCAGTCCTGTTTCTCTATGGAGCAGACAAGTGTTCAAAAGCTGCACTGTGCTGTTTATGGTTCTGTGTTATGCTTATCTCTTTATTCAGTGTTTTCATTCATTTTCTTCCTTTGGTCAGTGTTTAAAGTATTTTAACTTTTCTTTTTACATTCAGGGTTCCAAAATTATCATCCATATCTGTTATTTTTTGTTTTCTTGTATCTTTGTTAGTCCTTTGATTTCATCCCCCCGCCCTTGATTCCTTGACTGCAGCTTTCATGAAGTGTTGGATCCACATAAAATAAAATCCTGACAATGTCAATTTTTGTGTCTATTTGTCATGACACTGCTTACTGGTTCAATGTGTGGGGATTTTTGGTTTCCTTATATTGAGCTGTATCTGTCTTTGATCTTTAGTCAGTACTTCAAGTCCAATTTACTTTCAGCAAGCAAGATTGTGTCGTTTGTTTGCATGATGTAGTTTGTTAATGTTGTTTTTGGATGCCATCAAGTTGGTTCCAACTCATAGTGACACTACATACAACAGACAAGACACTGCCTCATTCCTGAACCATCCCAACAATCACTGTTTTGATTTGCATCTAAGGCGGTTGGGGCCCTACCTAAGTCTCCAGTTTGGAGGCTCTTACGTGAAATGGTGGGATTCTGGAAGGTGCTTCTTATTCTTGTTATGGCTGAGGATCAAATGCAGACTGGTTGTGTTTTTGATTCACAACTGTGTGTGAGCTGATTGGATGTGCTGGATTTAGCTAACAGTGAGCTGTAGGCTGCAAGCCTCTTGCTTAGAGTCAACCAGGACCTGGTGAGCGAGCCATATATTTTTTTTTAAATTTTCATTTTTTATTGTTTTTGTGTGAGTGTACAGATCTGACTGGTACAGGAGGAGATTGTCCCTCCTTCCCCGACAAAGCATCTGGTGGATTCGAACCATGTGCCTCTGGGATTGTAGTTGCAGCTCCTTGCCACTAGGCCACCAGAGCTCCAGCGAGCCATATATTTAAAAGTCAGTTAGGGCCCTGACTAACTCTCCAGTTTGGATGCTCATGTGTGAAGATGTTGGATTCTGGAAAGTAAGTTCTCTTGTTTTGCCTGAAGGTCGGGTATGGAGTGTTTGGTTGTTAATTGTGTTTGGAACGAACATTCTTCTAAGTGGTACAGCCCTGGTCTGTCAATTGGCTGTACTGAGGTAACTTGGGATTGCTGTGATGTTGAATGCTGTACCACTGGTGTGCCAAATGCCACAATGATTACCCAACGTGGACCATGCTTGTTGGAGCTCCCAGATTGAGACAGGCTTGGAAGCACAAATGGCATCCTCTTCCTTAAACCACATGTCTCTGGAAAGTCTATGAATGCAGAAAAACGACCATAGTTATAGAACATTGTTCAGGTCTTTTGTTCATAGTGCCACTATGAGTTGTGCTCTACTTGATGGCATTTAACAACAACAACAACTAACTAACATTCTTGGAAGAGTAGATGGTCAGTGCCGGACAGGAAGACCTGGATGAAATGGACTGACACAAAGATTATTGTAATAGGGGAAAGGGAGTCAAGACACTAAGGTTGGCTCAGAATAGGGCAAGGTTCAGAGCTCTTGTTCACAGGGTTGCTATCAGTCATAGTCAACTCAATGGTACATAACAACAACTAACAGAGCTTTGGTGGCTTAGTGGTAAAGAGTTGTGATGCCAATCCAAAGGCACACAGTTTGAGCTCACCAGCTGCTCCATGGAAGAAAGATGGAAAATCTCTTCCCATGTTATTTATGGCCTCTGAAAACCAACTACAGAATCAGCTATAAGTCTTTTCTCAGTAGATAGTACATAACAACAATGGAGTTTGTTCACCTTACAAATGTATGATTTTTCCTTCTTTATCCTCTTGTTATTAATTTCTAATTTTGTAGCATTGTCATCTAAGAAGATGCTCTGTTTTTATTTCTATGTTTTTTTAATTCATTGATATTTTGCCTTGTGGCCCAAGATGTGACCTATTCCGGAGCATGTTCCATGCACATTGGAGAAGGTACACTGTCCTTTTTCGGGGTGCATTAGCCTATAAATATTTATGAGATCAAGTTTGTTGGCCATCTGAATGCCTTCTTTGGTGAAGTGTGCAGGTCATTTGCTCATTTTGTAACTGGGTTGTCTGTCTTTTACTTGCTGAGGTGTTGGAATTTTCTATGAATTTTACAGATGAGTCCCTTGTCAGGTATATCATTGCCAAATATATTTTCCTGGTCTGTAGTTTAGTTTTAGCTCTTTGGAAAAGTCTTTTTAATGCATAGAGATCTAATTTTTAGATGATGCCAGTCATCAAGCTTATCCTCAAGATTACGCATCTTCAATTGACCTGGAAAGCCCATGCCACAGGACCAATCCCAAATGCCCCTGCCTCAGGACTGATGACCTGTGCCATGGCGTGCCTGCCCCACCAGACATCTGCAACCTGACTGAGGTGCTCACATGTGACTACCCAGAAGCCAGCCCCGCTGGTGCAAGCTTTACAGCTGCAACCTAATTGAGGTCCCTGTGAGTCTCCACAGTGCTAGATAGCCCCACTGAGTATGAGTGGGACTTCTGAAAACTGAGTGAGTTCCTTGCACAGGTACCCATGCATTCTTACCCAGGCAGGTAGCCCCACCGGGCACGAAGGGGACAATTGCAAACTGAGTGAGGTCCTGGCGCGTGCCCATTGGAAGCTAGCCCCACTGGGCACAAGCAGGACATTTGTAACCTGAGTGAGGTCCCTGCGTGTCCACACCCAGGCAGGACCCCCGCCCCCAAGCAAGGAACCTCCACCTACTGGACACAGTGGGATAGCTGCAAACTGGAGCTAAGAAAAACAATACCCTTCACAGTAGCTAATCACAAGATTAAATACTTGGGAGTATGTAACCAGAAGCACAAAGGACCTATTCAAAGAAAATGACAAAACATTACTGCAAGAAACAAAAAGAGACCTGGAGAAGTAGAAGAATATCCTTTGCTCATGGATAGGAAGACTTAATATTGTAAAAATAACAATACTACCAAAGGCAATTTACACATTCAATGCAATCCCTATACAAATAACAATTCCGTTCTTCAATGAGATGGAAAAGGTAAACTCCAATTTCATCTGGAAGGGAAAGAGGCCCCAAATAGGCAAAGTACTCCTTTAAAAGAGAAACAAGGTCAGAAGCATCTCACTCCCTGATTTCATATCCTACTACACTGCCGTGCTGGTAAAGAAAGTGTGGTACTGGTACAATGACAGACACATAGATCAATGGAATAGAATATAGAATCCAGAAATCAGCCATCTACCTATGGTCAACTGATTTTTGACAAAGAGATAAAATCAATTAAGTGGAGGAAACAAGAGCCTTTTTAACAAATGGTGCTGGCACAATTAAAAAACTATCTGTAGAAAACTCAAGCAAGATCCACACCTAACTCCATACACAAAAACCAACTCAAAATGGATCATGGACCTAGGACTAAAACCAAGGACTATACATTTCCTTAAAGAAAAGCTTGGAAGAACTCTACAAGTCCTAGTCCACAACATAAACAGTATTCCAAGCATCCTGAAAAATCTACAACCAGGAGAAGATAATATAGATGAATGGGACCTTCTAAGAATCAAAACCCTATGCACATCTAAAAACTTCTCCAACAGAATAATAAAGGAAGCCACAGACTGGGGGGAAATATTTGGTAATGACATGACAGATAAGGGACTTATATCTAGAATTTATAAAATACTTGAGCACCACAACAAGATAAAAGTAAATAACCCAATTGAAAAATGGACACAGGATATGAACAGACACTTCACCAAAGAAGACATTCAGATGGCCAACAAACAAATGTTCAAAATCCCTAGCTCTAAGAGCGATGCAAATCAAAACAACTATGAGATATCATCTCACCCCAGGAAGAATATTGTTGTTGTTGTTATGTGCCCTCGAGTCGTTTCCGACTCATAGCGACCCTATGCACAACAGCCCTAAACCCTGCTCTATCCTGCGCCAACCGCACTGCCTCTGACACACCCATCCTGATTACCCCAGTCACTGAATCGATCCATCTCATAGAGGGTCTTCCCCTCCTGCCCCGTCCCTCCACCCTCCCAAGCATGATGTCCCTCTCCAAGGACCCGTCCCTCCTGGCAACATGTCCAAAGTATGTCAGACGAAGCCCCAGAATCCTTGCCTCCAAGGAGTAGCTTGGTTTAATCCTCTCCAAGATGAATCTGTTCGTTTTCCTGGCAGTCCATGGTACATTCAGTACCCTTCTCCAGCACCACAGCTCAAAAGCATCAACTCTCCTTCTGTCCTCCCTAGTCATTGTCCAACTCTCTGATGCATAACAAGCAATTGCAAAGACCATGGCCTGTATCAGGCGCACCTTAGTCTCCAGAGAGACACTGTTGCTCCTGAGTACCATAGAGAGGTCCCTAACAGCAGACTTTCCCATCGCGATACGCTTTTTGATTTCCTGACTGCTGGTGCCAAGAGTGTTGACTGTGGAGCCGAGCAAACTGAAGCTGTGAACACTCTCAATCTCTTCGTCATCCATCCTGACGCTGCCAATTGGTCCAGTGGCGAGAATCTTTGTCTTCTTGACATTGAGCCTCAGTCCATACTGAAGGCTGCAGTCCTTGACCCTTCGCAGCAAGTGCATGAGGCCCTCCTCAGTTTCAGCAAGCAGGGTTGTGCAATATTTAAAAGAGCAGCAAACATCAAATGCTGGCAAAGTTGTGGAGAAACTGGAACCCTTATTGGTGGGAGTGTAAAATGGTGTAACCACTATGGAAGGCTGTAGGGCACTTTCTCAAAAAGTTGCACATAGAGATACCATTTGACCCAGTAATTCCTACTACTGGGAATATACCCTAAAGAAACAATAACTGTCATCCAAGCAGATATATGCACACCCATGTTTATTGCAGTTTTGTTCATAATAGCAAAGAACTGGAAACAACTTAAGTGCCCATCAACAAATGAATGGATAGAGAAGCTCTGGTATAGTCACACAATGGAATACTATGCTGCACTGAAAAACAAAGAACTCATAAAATATTATACAAAATGGGAAACCCTGGAGGACATTATGTTGAGTGAAATATCTGTCACAAAAGGGCAACTACTACAGAGTGTCACTGTTGTAAAACAGGACTGACATCGGGTTTGGGGGGAGACTGAGAAAGAAGGGATAAATAATGCATACTGCATTGAAACAGATGAGGGAGAGAACTGTTTAAAAGGAATATATGTACAGTAGAGTAGGCTTGGTGGGAGGGATTGTATAACAGTGAAAGAATTTTTCTTTTCAAAGAGAAGAGCAAACTGGTGGTGGGCAGGGAGGTGGGCAGGGAGAAAAATGTAACAAGGAATGAATGAAAATCCAGTCTCTCTGTAAACGTTCATTAAAATTAGTAATAACAAAAAAAGATTATGCATCTTCATTTTTATCTGACAGCTTATTTATGCTATAAAGCTCCTAAATTTGTCCCTTTTTCTCCTCTTATCTTTTTTCTCCCTCCCTGTGGAATCAAATATTTATTTGTTAGGTAAAACTTGATCTACAGCAATTTTTTTAATTGAAAGAAAACAAATGCTAGACAAGATGTGAGAAAAGCAATAATAGCAAGGTGGTCAGGAGCTGAACGTGGGTCTGTATCCACATACCAACCACCACTTCCTACCTGAGGGTCACAGGCCAAGCCACTTAGTTCCTCAGTTCCAATATCTCCACATTAAGAAGTAGGACAACAATGTACCTTTCTCATGGAGTTGTTATGAAGAGCAAATGTGTTAAAAATGGAGTCACTCAGAACAAGACTAGGCACATAAAAGGGACTGCCGTAGTCATCTGAGTTAACTTAAGCTCTGGCTCTGCTGGTTTCTCATTTAAAACAATATACTTCCTTCTCCTTTTTCCTTTTTTCTTTTTTAAATACTCCCTTTACTTCTATCACAGGAAAAAAGCTCAAAGTTGCCAACAGTGCTCAGTGATGTGTTAAATTTCTGTGATCTCTTAAATTGCACAACAAAACATTTTAACATCTTACTGTTTGTCATGCTGTTTCTGACTCACAGCAACTTTATGAACAAGAAAACAAAGCTGTGTCCGGCCCTCCACCACACTCACAGTCCTTGCTGCCCAGCCCCATGCCACGCTCAGTCCTGGCTATTTGGAGTGACTGCTGGAGCCACTGTGACAATCCATCATGCTGAGGGTCTTCCTCTTTAGCTGTCTACTGCTTTGTATACAGGAATAAATATCAGGCTGTTCATACTTACTAATACAGCAAAGCAGCATGGTCGACAGAGTCCTTACCCATCTACTCCTCTGTATAACTCTTGATGCAGATACCCACTAGAGGAACGGCAAGAGGCACTTCCTCTTGATTTGATGTAAAAAGAACAACTGCTTCAGCAAGCACTCCCAGCTGAACCATCAGTGTATTGATGCATACCTTCTTTTCAAACATCACTTGTAGAAGCTGACTTTCTTGAAAACATACACTTTAACCTACAAGCAGGAGAAGATAAAATAGGTGAATGGGATCTTCTAAAAATCAAATCCCTATGCACATCCAAAAACTTCTCCAACAGGGTAAAAAGAGAAGCCTCCAACTGGGAAAAAGTATATGGTAATGATATATCAGATAAGGGACTTAAATACAGAATTTATAAAATACTTGAACACCACAACAAGATAAAGTTAAATAATCCAATAGAAAAATGGGCACAGGATATGAATAGACACTTCAC